>NC_137659.1:25089259-25366759 GCF_963422515.1 Blennius ocellaris | reverse complement strand
TCAAACCATTTTCTTCATGATTTCAGTTGCTTTTAGTTCGTTTTTTTTAAGGAATCAAATGCATTTGTATTAGTTGTTGTACAGTCTAATACAGTGCTTCTCAAATGGTGGGGCGCGCCCCCCTGGGGGGGCGTGGTGGGGTGTCAGGGGGTGTGTGAGGCGGGCGCGACTTTCAGTATTAATGTCTTTATTCATGCTTGAACAATAAAAAAAGGGCCTCCAGCCACTAGGTGGCAGCAGTGCTCAAACTAATCAACAGGCTGCCTGTCCAACCAGTAGAGTAGAAGAAGTACTACACCAACACCGGTGTACAGAGCTGGCGGAGGAGGAGGAGAGGTGGAGAAGTTTCTGACAGGAGTGAAAAGAAAAAAGGATGAGGCGTCAGAGGAAAAGAAAACAGGTGAGAGTAAACATAAAGCTAGTAAGAGCAGGAGATATGACGATGCTACATCGCCCTTAGGTTTACCGTGAACACGTCGGAAACCAGGAAACACCCGTTTGTGTTTTATGCCTAAAAACTCTGGCAGCGGAGCATGAAACCAAATAAATGAAGACGGCACCTGGAGACCATACACCATACACCTGGAGACCATACACCACACACCTGGAGACCATACACCATACACCTGGAGACCAGACACCATACACCTGGAGACCATACACCATACACCTGGAGACCATACACCATACACCTGGAGACCAGACACCATACACCTGGAGACCATACACCATACACCTGGAGACCATACACCATACACCTGGAGACCAGACACCATGCACCTGGAGACCATACACCATACACCTGGAGACCATACACCATACACCTGGAGACCATACACCATACACCTGGAGACCAGACACCATGCACCTGGAGACCATACACCATACACCTGGAGACCATACACCATACACCTGGAGACCATACACCATGCACCTGGAGACCAGACACCATACACCTGGAGACCATACACCATACACCTGGAGACCATACACCATACACCTGGAGACCATACACCATGCACCTGGAGACCATACACCATACACCTGGAGACCATACACCATACACCTGGAGACCATACACCATGCACCTGGAGACCAGACACCATACACCTGGAGACCATACACCATACACCTGGAGACCAGACACCATGCACCTGGAGACCATACACCATACACCTGGAGACCATACACCCCAGTTACTGGAGTTGTTTCATGGTAAACTCGATGAGTATGGCCAACAAGCCGGTCATTGTGTCAGCGCGGCATCAGTAAACAAAAAAGCCTGTTAGCTCTTACAAAGTTGCTCACCACATCACAAGGTGCATAAAAGCTCACACCATAGCAGACGAGCTAATCCTCCCCGCAGCATTGGACATGGTCACAATCATGCTAGGTGAGAAAAGTGCTGAGGCACTGAAGACTGTCCCTCTTTCTAATGAGAGGCACTGAAGACTGTCCCTCTTTCTAATGAGAGGCACTGAAGACTGTCCCTCTTTCTAATGAGAGACACTGAAGACTGTCCCTCTTTCTAATGAGAGGCACTGAAGACTGTCCCTCTTTCTAATGAGAGGCACTGAAGACTGTCCCTCTTTCTAATGAGAGACACTGAAGACTGTCCCTCTTTCTAATGGGAGACACTGAAGACTGTCCCTCTTTCTAATGGGAGACACTGAAGACTGTCCCTCTTTCTAATGAGAGACACTGAAGACTGTCCCTCTTTCTAATGAGAGACACTGAAGACTGTCCCTCTTTCTAATGAGAGACACTGAAGACTGTCCCTCTTTCTAATGATACGGTCGGGAGACGTATGTCTGACATTTCAGACCACCTCCAAGAACAACTAGCAGAACATCTAGCAGAACAACTAGCAGAACAACTAGCAGAACAACTAGCAGAACAACTAGCAGAACATCTAGCAGAACAACTAGCAGAACAACTAGCAGAACAACTAGCAGAACAACTAGCAGAAGATCTAGCAGAACAACTAGCAGAACATCTAGCAGAACATCTAGCAGAACAACTAGCAGAACAACTAGCAGAACATCTAGCAGAACATCTAGCAGAACAACTAGCAGAACATCTAGCAGAACATCTAGCAGAACATCTAGCAGAACAACTAGCAGAACATCTAGCAGAACATCTAGCAGAACAACTAGCAGAACAACTAGCAGAACAACTAGCAGAACAACTAGCAGAAGATCTAGCAGAACAACTAGCAGAACATCTAGCAGAACAACTAGCAGAACAACTAGCAGAACATCTAGCAGAACATCTAGCAGAACAACTAGCAGAACATCTAGCAGAACATCTAGCAGAACATCTAGCAGAACAACTAGCAGAACATCTAGCAGAACAACTAGCAGAACAACTAGCAGAACAACTAGCAGAACAACTAGCAGAAGATCTAGCAGAACAACTAGCAGAACATCTAGCAGAACATCTAGCAGAACAACTAGCAGAACAACTAGCAGAACATCTAGCAGAACATCTAGCAGAACAACTAGCAGAACATCTAGCAGAACAACTAGCAGAACAACTAGCAGAACAACTAGCAGAACAACTAGCAGAAGATCTAGCAGAACAACTAGCAGAACATCTAGCAGAACATCTAGCAGAACAACTAGCAGAAGATCTAGCAGAACAACTAGCAGAACATCTAGCAGAACATCTAGCAGAACAACTAGCAGAACAACTAGCAGAACATCTAGCAGAACATCTAGCAGAACAACTAGCAGAACATCTAGCAGAACATCTAGCAGAACAACTAGCAGAACAACTAGCAGAACTTCTCACTGTTTAAAGTTTTGAATGTTACTGTGTTAAGTTTTTAAAAATGCACATCCCAGTGAGTCATTTGCACTTTTTCTGTTTTGAGAATCACAATTCATAAACTAAACTTGTAAATTGCTTTAAGTTGTTCTCAGCTCATTTTATTAATTTATTGTGATAATCAGGCGATTGTATGCAGAATGCTGGTGCAGCAACTCATACATGGTTTATACAGATAAATAAATACATATTATCAGGTTCTCAATGGTAGTACAATTCGGGGGGGGCTGAAAACAATTTTGTCCTCTAGGGGGGGCGTGACAGAAAATAATTGAGAACCACTGGTCTAATACAATATGTTCTGTGTGGCTGCTACCAATGGGTCAATTCGGTGAAGAAATTTACCTCAGGGAATTAATCATTCTTCTTCATATAATGATGAAAGCACAAAAAAGCCTGACACTGATAAAAATGCTCAAACCTCAAACTGTCTCTATGCCGAAAACTCAACAGGGATACAAATGGCTGTGAAAATGACAAAAACATCTCAAATATGGAATTGCAATAACTAAAAATCGTTAGTATGTTTAAGGCTACAGTTTTCATAAATGCAGTAAACTGGATACAAGTTCATGCTCCTATTTTTTCCAGACCTTTGTTTATTGACATGAAAAAAATGTAAAACAAAAAAGCCAGAATCAAAACAAAGCGCTCCAGTGGTGTAATGCTTCACTTTAGGAAATGTGTCTATGTATACATAGATACACATAGGCATGGTAACTGTAAGAAAGATAAAAGCAAATAAACTGGAACATAACAACAGTAAATAAACAGTAAATATCAGCTGTATTATCAGCTTACACAGAAATTGTAAAATGTTTGTACATCAGTGTCAAACATTGATCACATGAAGGAAAACAAACAACCATGACAACTGATGGAGGAGTGGCGTGTTTTTTCTCTTCCGGCTCTCTCTTCTCTCTCCTCTCCTCCCCTCTTCTCTCTCCTCTCCTCCCTTCTTCTCTCTACTCTCCTCTCCTCCCCTCTTCTCTCCTCTCCTCCCCTCTTCGCTCCTCTCCTCCCCTCTTCTCTCTTCTCTCTTCTCTCTTCTCTCCTCTCCTCTCCTCCCCTCTTCTCTCCTCCCCTCTTCTCTCTTCTCTCCTCTCCTCTCCTCCCCTCTTCTCTCCTCCCCTCTTCTCTCTTCTCTCCTCTCCTCTCCTCCCCTCTTCTCTCCTCTCCTCCCCTCTTCTCTCCTCCCCTCTTCTCTCTTCTCTCTTCTCTCCTCTCCTCTCCTCCCCTCTCCTCTCCTCCCCTCTTCTCTCTTCTCTCCTCCCCCTCGTCTTCCCCGCTTGCTGCTCGGTCCTGTACCGTCTCATGTCAGATCTAACAAGAGCCTCTCTTCACTCCCCATCTGAATTTAACCGGAACCATGCTCAGAGCAAGAGGTCTCACCGGGGACAATCATTACTGTAACGCCAGAGTTGAACTGATGTTGAGACATACAGTCAAACTCTGGTGACGATACTGAGGTGTCATGGCGGCACTACTTAGTGGTTCAGATGCTAAATGTGGCTATGAGGAGAACTTATCTCCATCAGTTAACACGACCGGCGGCGGGATACGCCCCGCACGTATCCTGCTGCCCTCATGTGTGCATGAGGTGTTAATGAAGGACAGAGAGAGAGAGAGAGAGAGAGAGAGAGAGAGAGAGAGAGAGAGAGAGAAGAGGAAGAAAGTTCTGGCGAGGATCGGTTCCGTGCCTCGGGTCTCCACACAGAAAACTCCTGTTCTGAGGTGGAAAACCAGAGTCCTGAACTTGCGATGGTGCTCGTGAACACGCGTATACACCAGATCAGCGGCACATGAAACTCAACTGCAGGTTAGCTTGAGGCTAATCTAGCAGCGCTGCCCAGACAAAAGCTCTCTTATGGTTCTGTTGCACTGTGTGGTACAACACCGTCCATGGACTGGACTTCCGTAGGGCCTGGTTTCGCTGCAGGGAGGCCTCAGGTTTGCAGCTGTGTTGGAGTGAGGTCACGACCTGGTCTTTATACAGGTCTGTGCAGGGCGTTGCAGCTGGGGGGGTACGCTGCGTCTTTGCTTCTGGCTCCCAGGTCCACAAAAGGAAAAAGGGAAAAGAGAAAAAGGACAGTCCAACACTGTGTTCTGCTCTCCAGCGGGCTGAACCTTGGTTTGGTTCTTGTGGTCCACTTTGTGCTCTCTTGGTCTCCCGGTGCTGCAGAGACCTGCTCCCTGCTTGGAGACTGAGTTTGAGAAGTGGGGGCAGTTGGTTGCGAGGCAGTTTGACCAAGTTTGCTTTTCGGACACCTGCTGTGTCCGGGTCCGGTTCGACCAATGATTTCCAACATGGGGATTGCAGCCCTCAGGTCACTGCCCCCCCCCCCCCCCCCCTGCTGTTTCATTACCTCCCCATTGTTCTTGCAGCCTGTTCTCTTGGGGGGGAAGCTGCTTGAAGGAGAGCATGGATTCTGGGCCCAACACTGGTGAGGTAGAGCTGGGTGTGTGTCATCTGCGAAACAATGAAAGTGAATACCATGTTTACGGAATATATTGCTAAGGGGGAGGAGCTAAATGATGAAAAGAAGGGGCCCCAGGACTGAGCCCTGGGGCCCACCTGTAGTGACGGGGGAGGTGATTGATTTAAAGGATTTGAGTTGGATGAACTGAGGGGCAGAAGACACCCACCCCACATGGAAAGAACCTATATAAACATATATGTTTTAATATAGGTTTTGATATAGGTTTGGCATATATGTGACATATATAAAATTGGCCGTTTTCCTATATGTTATGTACATATATGTACATATATGTGTGCATACATGCGCTCATATATGCAGCATATATATGGTCATATATGTGCATATATGCAGCATTTATGTGCATATATGCAGCATATATATTGTCATATATGTGCATATATACAGCATATATATTGTCATATATGTGCATATATGCTGCATATAGGTTTCATATATGTGCATATATCCTCATATAGGTTCTTTCCATGTGGGACCCACTGGGAGGAGGTCACATTTCAAAAGGTATTAAAACAATAGAAATTGTAACAGGAGACGACGCCCACTCAGGGGTGTCAGAAGAAAAGCACCAAATCACTGTATTTTGTAGCTTTTCTTCTGACACCCCTGAATGGGCGTCATAGGTGAAAAACGCTTGGGAATTGGATTTGAACCAACAGATCCCTGATGATGCATGGGATATTTGCATCAGTCGGGTTCATTCATCTTCGATTTGCATACAGCACAGCTTGATGCAATTTAAGGTTTTTCACCAGGTTTACTTAACGAGAGCAAAGTTGGCCAAAATATATAATACTTAGACGGCAAGGTGTGAACAATCTTTTGCCACGATGAGCCATATTTTCTGGTTATTCGGTCACTTGAACGGGTTTTGGAATACAGTTTTTAAAGAGTTTTGTTATGTGTGTAAACAGACACTCGGCCCTAACCCAATAACAGCAGTGTTTGCTGTTCTTCCAAATGTCTCCCTTTTATTGAATTTGTCTTTTATTGAAGTTGTCATTTGCTGGTGCCTGACTTTACATGGTTGCTTTTATAGCCATAAAACTTGTTTGGGTGCCTACAAGTTAAGGGTATACTGCAGCTTTTTATTTTTTGTTTTTGATTTGATTGGAGTTGATCTTATTTTTGGGGGGTGTTCTATGTGTGACTATGTGTTTATATGCATAATTGGATCACTTTGTGTGCCACTGGCTGACACGATATCTAAGTAAAGTAAAAGTCTTAAAATAAAGACTGTTGAAAAATATAAGAAAATGTAAAGATTAATCCACAGAGTGCCAAAATGCACCCTCTAGCGCCACCTAGAAACACTAAAATGGCCACCACAGTCCATTAGAATGCCATACAGAGATCAAAGCAGAACTTAATTGTTCGTCTCAAGGCCTAAAATTCACATATTGATACCCTGGACTTAAATTCAACAGGAAGTCCACAATGTGCCTTTCAAAATAAAATTTGCAACCACCATCTCCTCGAAGGGCGAATATCATATCGGCTTCAAAACACAATTAAATGACAGAGTAGACGCTCCAGCTCAAAACTTCAGGACAACTTTGTGATGAGTCGAGCGGTTTTGTTTTTATCTGCTGTCAAAGTTCCAAATGTCGAATCCCTGTCAGAATGTGTTCGGATGGACCAAAGCGTAGACTCATAGAGTTCCATTAAAACCAGAGTGCAGCTTTAATTAATTGTGTGACAGACCACCACATACCAAGTACTTTTAATTCCTCAGTGAAAAGTCCTCTTAGAGTTTGAATGATGGTTACTGTTCATTACACTATCGTCTTATGCTCTATTTATTTATTTGTTTGTTTTTTTGTTTGTTTATTGTGTGTGTGTGTGTGTGTGTGTGTGTGTGTGTGTGTGTGTGTGTGTGTGTGTACGTGCGTGTGTATTATAGGCACTGCTTAATGTTTGTCTGTGAAAATCTAAACATGTATTTGTTCAAAATAACGGTGTGGGCACCTTGCTTGTATAAAAAAGAATTCAAACTTTGAATTAAGAAGTATGGCGTATGTTTCAGATATGACTCATAAATAGAAACAAAGTTGGCGATTTTTTAATATTTCATCCTCTCTCCTATCTCTTCCTCCTCAGATCGTCTTCAGCTACGAGCTCAGTGAGAGTCCCAAAGGGACGGTCGCCCTGGACGACATATCTTTCTCCAAGGAATGTGCATTTGACCCCAACAACAGCCAATTACCCAACACATCACCCACCTCTGCCCCGCCCACCTCCACCAGTACCTCCACTTCGCCAGGGAACCCATGTCAGGTACACACACACACACACACACACACACACACACACACACACACACACACACACACACACACACACACACACACACACACACACACACACACACACACACACAATCTGGGGTTGTAATTGTGGCTTTTCCAGGATGATGAGTTTTTCTGCTGGCTGTCAAGTGGACCCGAGTGCATTCTGGATGCTCTCCGATGTAATTACCACCCCGACTGCACTCAGGGGGAGGACGAGGCCAACTGTGGTGAGTGCTGTTCGTTGCATTTATTGTTCTGCAAGAACGGTGTCTCAAACTGTGTTTTTTTAGGCCATCTAATTGACAAATGTTTACTTTTGGTCCATCAATTTGAACATATACATTTGTATTCTCCTACGGGGATTGGCAACTGCCAACACTCACAGAGTGTGGGCCCACTTCCAATGGGAAATACACAATGGGAGCCACAAAACCCTTTTGACATCTAAATTAATCATAACATTGTGTGTATCGATTTGAAGCTCTATGCTACATGCTAAAAACTGGGAAATAGCCCATCAAAAATTAATAGAGTAAACAAAACTGCATTTTTAAAATCAACTAAGTGGACACAGCAGGATGGAATCATAACCACTGGAATTGAGTGGCTCCATGTATGAAGTGGCTTCCTACAAGGTCACCATGTCGCTCAGTTTATTCCTTTTGACAAAAGTTGTGGCCCAAATGAAACGTTCCTTTACAAAGAACACAACATAAGTGAGGAGGGAGGAGAGAGAGAGAGGGCGAGGGACGACCCAGGAGCTTCAGACCTACCTGGGATAGATCAACACCACTTTGGTGTTCGGTGTCCTCATCCACCGTTGCCGCCGCCACAATGATATTAAATTGGCGCCTATATGTGAGAGTTCTGGGTTTTTAGAACCATGCGTGTGACTGGTGTGCTTTCAAAGCCACTCAGTTGTTGCGTACATCCTTATTATTCCAGGTAAAGTGAATAATTGCAGCTGTCTGTGACAACCGCCCTTCCGTTGGGGTACCAGGACCATGGAACGGTCTGATTTTGAGGAGCCCTCAACATTTTACTATGTCAGCTGTATGAATCCTCTGTTGTTGACATATCCGGCTTTGCACTGGCTGGTTGTTTATTATTGTTGATCATTTATGAACTTTTAAGTAATTACTCAATTACTCTTGGAGTTGTTCATGAGTGACTGATAGTTTACTTCTATTAATAATTTCTATTTTTCATAAATTACTTCCAGTGTTTTATTTCTTTCAGTAATCTATTACTTACAGTTATTTTAATGCTAATAACCAACCATAGATCCCAACACAGTCCTACCCTGTTGAATTCCATTGACCGAAATAGTCACAGTGATAGCACCACCTGGTGGATGGACAGGAAGTGCTGCATAACTAGCCTGTACATGCTTCAATATACCGCAAATGATTCCATGTATGATCAATATTAGTTGCAGGACCACCGAGGGGAAATTGCTTCTAATCGCTGAGCACAAAGTATGGAATGAGCCATTCAATGCTGCTTGCAGCTTTTTTTTCTTCTTTTTTTAGCTCACTCTAACTTAAGACATAAGAGATTCTTGTGAAAATGAGACTGTTTTGTTAATAAAAATGAAATGAGAAACAAGTTTACGAACACATAATTTAGTGGAAAGCTTCATGGAGCAACTTCAGAGGACCTTGAGAATAAGGGAGTCCTGTTTCCTGCTTTAGCATGAATCTGATGTTGATGTGTTTGTAAAGCTTGTGAAAAAGGTAAGAAACCCCTCATTGCAACCAGGTGTGTTGTACCAGAGAGATGCAGCAAGATGCCAGCCATGGAGGGTCCAGTTTGAAAACATCTGCTGTAAAAATACATGTGGGGGCACAGCTGCTTTTAGGATCTCTGACAACAACCTTCAAAAACATGATGTTAGAGTGTTCCTGTAGAATCAGATAGTCACCTTGACCCGTTTTCCACAAGAATTGCTACTGTTTTGTTTTTTCCTTTTTTTTTTTAGGTCCTTGCACGTTTGAGTCTGACCAGTGCCAGTGGACTGTTGCCTCTGAGGAGCAGATCATGTGGGAGAGACTGAGAGCCAGCAGCAGCACTGAGCCCCCGACTGACCACACTACAAGTACAGGTGACCGTTCACTGACAGATGGCACAGTGGAATTTGAGTTGCATAGTGCTCACAGCTACACTTCCTTCTGCTTGGTTGATTTTGCTGTTCCTCATTCTCAGGCTACTACATGAGAGTGAATTTCAGCGCTGGGTCTACACAGATCGAAGCAAAACTTCAGAGCCCCATGCTCGCCCCTTCATCTCCCTACTGCCAAATTTTGTAAGATAAAACAACAAGTATTTCTTTAATTATTGCAATGCCACATGTCTAAAATATCCATTGTGAGAGGTGATCATTTGCGTGCACGTATTTCTCAATGCTCCCCTCTGACCACCACCCATCTTTCAACCATGCAACCATCTTCCCAATCCAACACTGTCCACTTCTTCCTTCCTTCTTTCCTAAAACCCAGGTTTCACTTCTACATCAGTGCACACAGTGCTGGGTCACTCAGAGTGCTTATGCAGCAAGCTGACGGGAGTGAAGCAATCGTGTGGTCACGCAGTCAGAACACTGTCACCCACTGGATCCCAGAACATCTGCCGCTCAGCCTGCGGTGGCCTCAGAAGGTGTTTGACCATGCATTCACTCAGCTTCTACACACGCATTGACATAAATGCAAAAATAAGCAATGGTAATGATGGGACTGAGGGTCACTTAAATGTATATCACTAAACCTTGTTGATTACGTATGACGTGTAAGTTACAAATAGGTTTCTTTTGGCAACCCATTCTACATTGTTTTAAGCTCAGCATATTGGATTGTTTATATGCAAAATTAACAGAAAGTAACTTCGTTTTCTAATAAAGTTGTCAAATGTTTCTTTTATTCATCTTTGTCAAGCTCATTATAGGGAAGCACTAGTTTTGACAAGTTGTTACTGAGTAATGTTGGGCAAAATATGTCCTTTTAATTTCACAGAGTAGCTTGCTTTTGCAGATATAACAAATAATTTGTTATTTTTCCATCTAATCACATTTGTATTTATTTTATTCATTTCTATTTTATTGTTTTATTAAACAAGTTTCCCATCTCTATTACCAAAAGATGATTTTGACACACAATTTAACCAGAAAAAACAGTATAGTTAATTAACCTAATGCATTAATCTTAATTGAGCAATATAAATGATGTTTATTCACACAATGCACTATGTATTGTGCATTCTGTGACATCTATCACCAAAAGAGCCACTTTTATCTCTTTCAACCAACTAAAACCAGAGGTCATGAGAGCAAATCATTTGATGCTGCGAATCCAAAATGATTCTGGGTCTTTCAAAGTTAGTAGCACTTTTTAATATGCATGAGGGTGACAATGACTTTGTTGCAATTGTTAGGTTTTGTTCAGTGCCATGAATGGAGCATCTCCAGACGGCGCTGCTGCAGGAGAGCACATTGCTGCAGTGGACGACATCTCTTTTATCAACTGTGAGCAAAACTACCAACCACCGGGTACGTGAAGTTTGAACTCAGTGGAGCGGGTGTTGGCATTCCCCCTGGCTGCTGCATGCTAAAGGTGACTTGTTTTCACTCCTCAGCTCTGTCTTCCTATGGCTGCACGTTTGAAGATGGACTGTGCGACTGGATGCAGGGCGCTGACGATGAGCTGGACTGGCTGCTCCGGTCGGGTCCCACTGAAAGCCTCAACACAGGGCCTGCAGCAGACCACACCACCGGAAAAGGTCCTGACTGTGCAGTACTGGTTTTCCATAAAAGCAACTTCCTCAGTTTCAACTTTTGAGATTACAAAACGACTTTCTGCAGTAAAAGATTATGTGGTGACATAGTTCTTTTAGGTAATTGTATACGAATTCTGGTTAGATGAAACTTATCTGGTACAATTTGCTGAAGAAATTCAGTGGACGAGAGGAATATCAGTTCCAGTCAGAGTAATAGAATGGATGATGGACAGAGCAGGACCTCCTACCTGGCAAGAGGTGGAACTGGTCTTATGAAAAAACATTCAACTTTCTATTAATGGTTACAATCATCAGCTGGGTCATGGGTGTAAATTGGAAGAAATAAAGCAAGACATTAACAAAAACCAACAGAGGTCCATTGTTGTGACAAAGGGCCTGGAAGCTTTTGAGATCAAAAGTAAATCCAAAGATTGTTCGATGTCTGTTGAGGTTCAGGAAGTACATGGCTTTGCTAATATTTTTAGTCCTTTGAGAATGTGCGTTTGTTTCAGAAAGGCATAGAAACATTTTCTTTCAGGAAAAATGTATCTTAATTAGACATTTGTTATATTTGTCAGTGGAGGTGAAATTAAACATGCAACATGTTGAAAGAAGCTGTAGACATGTTCCAAAGTTGTTGTTGTTTTTTTGTTTTTTCTACAGGGAAATACATTTACATGGAAAGTTCCCCACCCAGTGTAAAAGGACACAGATCCCAGCTAAAGTCTTTGCTCTTGCCTCCTTCTGGTGAAAAGGGATACTGCCTGACATATTGGTACCACATGTTTGGAGCCACTGTTGGTAGCCTGAGGGTGTTTCTACAAACAACGAACCCCCCAGAGAAAACACTGGTATAGTATGCATGAAAATGTCTCAGGGTTTGTTTTTTTTGTTGTTGTTGTTGTTGTTTTTTTTTTTACAAATGATAAAGCAACGAAGTGACAGGGGTCAAAGAGGGCCGAACATTTTTTTTTTCTTCTTGAAGGACGCTTTTTGAAAAATGCTCTCTTTAGCTGATTGAGAAATATTTGCAACCGTTAAATCGCTCCTCTCAGTTAATGTGCTTTTCTCATAATTGTGAAATGCTCATTGCAAAACAATGCTGATGTATGATATGAGTGCAAGTTGCACAGTTTCAGCACACAAAATGCTGTGTTGCAAAAACGTCCTCACATCCTTATTGGTGGGATTGATTCAGCTTTCTGTCATTCCTGAAGGTGTGGCAAACATCAGGAAACCAACAGGACGAGTGGCGGGAGGGTCGGACTCATGTGACCCTGCAAAAAGTCCACCAAGTTATTCTGGAAGCAACTGTGGGAGGAGAGGCTGGAGACATAGCTGTCGATGACGTCTCCTTCATCTCTGGACCATGTCACGATCCGGGTAACAAAACTGGACTAAGCACCCAAAAGGTTTAGCATATGAAACATTAATAAAGCTTCCAAACTGTGGCGGCTGGTGGTACATTTCTTAGGTGGGTCTCTTCATTATTCTTCAATTCCAGCCAGTCCTAAATTAACTTAAATACAGTGCATTTATAAATCACATTACAATAGTCTTGGCTGTTTTTATATTGAGAGGCCCCCGCACTCTTAAACCGAATTAGTTGAATTAATTCGCAAATTGCATGGAAACCCATGACCTTATAGCCAGTGGTGTGCAGTCGGGGGCAGCAGGGCACGCACTGCCAGCCCTGTCCAAAATTAGTTTTCTTTTTCTTAATAATTAAAAAGTGATTCTGAAGTCTGTGTCTGGAATCAATTAGTGACGTTAGCGACTTCATCAGGAACTGACTGGTTCTATTGTGTGCAGCTCAAATCTCCTACGTCCTCTAAACACATCACAGCTCCTCTCCTCTGCTGGGGCTAGCAGTAGCTTCATTGCTAACCTCTGGTGGAAGCTGGACCTGCTATTGGGTTAAAATGTTGAGTGACAGGATCATCAGCCAATCAGAGTGTGATCTGTTATTGACGGACCTCCTCAGGACCAGCAGAGTTTCTAGTGCTGGTCTGGGTGTGGTCATTGAAATGAGCTTGACTGATTGGCTCATGGGCTCATGGGCAGGAGGTGATGACTGTTATTATCTGCTGCTCTGGAGTGATGGAGGCTGATTTAACATGAAGACTGGATGAAGCAGACCTGCTTCAGGACCTTTTTCAACACTAAACACAGACACTTTAGGCCAATTTTCCATGGAAACATATTAAAATTTCCAAAAACATTCTGATGAACCAGAGGCCTCCACTAAACAAGCCGACGTGTTATTATGTGCCTCCCAATTACTATGCTTTTCCACACATAATCACATACATACATAATCACGCATGAGGATTGCCAAAAGATGATATCGTAAAAGCAGTGGTGGCAGACTTGATGAAACGTCCTAGAAATTCCTCCTGGTTCTACCTCAAAGGTGGGCTGCCTGCTACCTGAAGTGTTATTTGAGGGGCTGATCAGAGTTGATTATTCTGGACCAGCACAGTGTGAGAGCTTCAAAGGGGTGACTTGTGATTTCAGATGCAATATGATTTTCTTCAATGTGATCCTGCTTGTGATTAAAATCATACTATCAAAACAGGGAGAATACGGCTAGATAGTTTAGAGATACTTTTGTGGTGTAAGATGTGAGACAACTGAGAGAGCAACAAGCCATTCTGATCTGTGTTATGATATTGTCTTACAGATTTGTGTGACTTTGAGGAGGGAAGCTGCAACTGGCAGCAGCGAACAGATGATGATCACGACTGGATTCGACAATCAGGAAACCCTCTTGACCCCAGCACAGGACCTGAGAGTGACCACACAACCGGCACCGCCAAGGGACATTACTACTACCTGCCGTCCTCACCTGGGGACCGAGCAGGCCAGAGGGCGGCCATGTTTTCACCTCTGTACCCTGCAGGTGAGAGGCACAGGGAGTTTACTGCTCTTTTCACTAGGGATGCACACTATTGGACCTGTGCGGATATGTCCAAGAGCTTTAAAAGGAAATAGTGGCAGGAACAGAAGTCCGATGAAAACTTGTCTTAAAACCACATTTTCTCTTTGGTCTTCTGTACCATGGGATCAATCAACTTTAGTTCTAGAGAACTTTTTATACAACAAAGTAACACAAAGTGCTTTAACAAGATTTAAAAACAGCGCAAAGATAAAATAGATGGTTAAAAAGCAAATGAACAAACACTCACACATGCAGACACACATAAATGAAGACATGCCTGGTGATGTGAAGACATGGAGGACACCGAGGACTAAGGTTATATGAAGACATGGAGGACACTGAGGACTAAGGTTATATGAAGACATGGAGGACACTGAGGACTAAGGTGATATGAAGACATGGAGGACACCGAGGACTAAGGTTATATGAAGACATGGAGGACACTGAGGACTAAGGTTATATGAAGACATGGAGGACACCGAGGACTAAGGTTATATGAAGACATGGAGGACACTGAGGACTAAGGTTATATGAAGACATGGAGGACACCGAGGACTAAGGTTATATGAAGACATGGAGGACACTGAGGACTAAGGTGATATGAAGACATGGAGGACACCGAGGACTAAGGTTATATGAAGACATGGAGGACACTGAGGACTAAGGTTATATGAAGACATGGAGGACACCGAGGACAAAGGTGATATGAAGACATGGAGGACACTGAGGACTAAGGTGATATGAAGACATGGAGGACACTGAGGACTAAGGTGATATGAAGACATGGAGGACACTGAGGACTAAGGTGATATGAAGACATGGAGGACACCGAGGACTAAGGTGATCTGAAGACATGGAGGACACTGAGGACTGAGGTGATATGAAGACATGGAGGACACCGAGGACTAAGGTTATATGAAGACATGGAGGACACTGAGGACTAAGGTTATATGAAGACATGGAGGACACTGAGGACAAAGGTGATATGAAGACATGGAGGACACTGAGGACTAAGGTGATATGAAGACATGGAGGACACTGAGGACTAAGGTGATATGAAGACATGGAGGACACTGAGGACTAAGGTGATATGAAGACATGGAGGACACCGAGGACTAAGGTGATCTGAAGACATGGAGGACACTGAGGACTAAGGTGATATGAAGACATGGAAGACACTGAGGACTAAGGTGATATGAAGACATGGAGGACACTGAGGACAAAGGTGATATGAAGACATGGAGGACACCGAGGACTAAGGTGATCTGAAGACATGGAGGACACTGAGGACTGAGGTGAGGAAAGGGTGATATGAAGACATGGAGGACACTGAGGACTAAGGTTATATGAAGACATGGAGGACACTGAGGACTAAGGTTATATGAAGACATGGAGGACACTGAGGACTAAGGTGATATGAAGACATGGAGGACACCGAGGACTAAGGTTATATGAAGACATGGAGGACACTGAGGACTAAGGTTATATGAAGACATGGAGGACACCGAGGACTAAGGTGATATGAAGACATGGAGGACACTGAGGACTAAGATGATGTGAAGACATGGAGGACACCGAGGACTAAGGTGATATGAAGACATGGAGGACACTGAGGACTGAGGTGAGGAAAGGGTGATATGAAGACATGGAGGACACTGAGGACTAAGGTGATCTGAAGACATGGAGGACACTGAGGACTAAGGTGATATGAAGACATGGAAGACACTGAGGACTAAGGTGATATGAAGACATGGAGGACACTGAGGACAAAGGTGATATGAAGACATGGAGGACACCGAGGACTAAGGTGATCTGAAGACATGGAGGACACTGAGGACTGAGGTGAGGAAAGGGTGATATGAAGACATGGAGGACACTGAGGACTAAGGTGATCTGAAGACATGGAGGACACTGAGGACTAAGGTGATATGAAGACATGGAAGACACTGAGGACTAAGGTGATATGAAGACATGGAGGACACTGAGGACAAAGGTGATATGAAGACATGGAGGACACCGAGGACTAAGGTGATCTGAAGACATGGAGGACACTGAGGACTAAGGTGATATGAAGACATGGAAGACACTGAGGACAAAGGTGATATGAAGACATGGAGGACACTGAGGACTAAGGTGATCTGAAGACATGGAGGACACTGAGGACTAAGGTGATATGAAGACATGGAAGACACTGAGGACTAAGGTGATATGAAGACATGGAGGACACTGAGGACAAAGGTGATATGAAGACATGGAGGACACTGAGGACTAAGGTGATGTGAAGACATGGAGGACACTGAGGACTAAGGTGATATGAAGACATGGAGGACACCGAGGACTAAGGTGATCTGAAGACATGGAGGACACTGAGGACTAAGGTGATCTGAAGACATGGAGGACACCGAGGACTAAGGTGATATGAAGACATGGAGGACACTGAGGACAAAGGTGATGTGAAGACATGGAGGACACCGAGGACTAAGGTGATATGAAGACATGGAGGACAACGAGGACTAAGGTGATATGAAGACATGGAGGACACCGAGGACCAAGGTGATATGAAGACATGGAGGACACCGAGGACTAAGGTGATATGAAGACATGGAGGACACTGAGGACTAAGGTGATGTGAAGACATGGAGGACACTGAGGACTAAGGTGATATGAAGACATGGAGGACACTGAGGACCAAGGTGAGGAAAGGGACACATTTTGGACCGTCCACACTGGAGGTGGTTCAGCTTCTAACCACCGGGGGCGCCGCCCCACAGACCCCCCAGTGGGCAGACCAGCCAGTCCCACCACATAGTGGGGGACCAGCCAGGTCCCGGGGCAGGACACCAGGGGACGGCACCACCAGAGGGGAACCCGGCCACCACCAATGTAGCGCCCCCTAGAGGAACCACTGGACATAAAAGCTTCAGTTCAGAACCTAATGAAAGTAGAAAATTAGATCATGGTTAAAGTAGATAAATAAATCGATAAACTACACATCTGCATATATACATAAATATATCTAGACATACACATATATAAAAATCAGTTAAAAGCCTGAATAAAAAGGTGAGTTTTTAACCTTTTTTAAAAACCTCCACGGACTCTGCAGCCCTGAGGTTCCCCGGCAGAATGTTCCACAAACGGGGCCACAGTGACAGAACCTGGTCTCACCATCGGTCCCGGTCTTGACACTAGGAACCCGTAACAGGCCGGAGCAAGGACCTCAGAGACCTCAGGGACCTCAGGGGCCACCTCGCCCCAACCGGTCCTGGTACTGAGTCCAGGAACCTTTAACAGGCTGGAGCCAGGAAACCTCAGGGGCCACGAGGGCTCATATCGTAAAAGCAGGTCAGACAGATAAGAAGGCCCAAGACCATTACGACATTTAAAAACTAATAATAAAATCTTAAACTCAAACCTGAAACGCACAGGGAGTCAATGCAGTGACTCTAAAACAGGTTTAATGTCCCGTCTTCTGGTCTTCGTCACTCGTGCTGCAGGATTGTGGAGCACCTGAAGGCTGCTGGGAGTTTTTTAGGGAAGACCAGAAAGCAAGGCATTACTATAGTCTAGGCAACTGGAGATAAAAGCATCGGCACCTCCTGCTGGCCAGAGAGAGAACTGGTGTGACCCTGGCTATATTCTTCAGCTGGTAAAATCCTATTTTTGTTATGTTCTTAATATGGGGAATAAAATCCAGCTCAGAGTCAAAGAGAAGGCCCAGGTTTTGAACACCCTGCCAGGTTTTCCAGTCCTGCAGTGACGGT
The DNA here is from genome assembly GCF_963422515.1 of Blennius ocellaris. NCBI lineage: Eukaryota > Metazoa > Chordata > Actinopteri > Blenniiformes > Blenniidae > Blennius > Blennius ocellaris. Next base: position 25,348,665 of record NC_137659.1, on the reverse strand, counting down.
AAAAACTTCTCTCTCTGGCCTTCAGGACCGAGAACTAAAACCTCAGTTTTGTCCTGGTTGAGCTGGAAGACGTTCTCTGCCATCCATCATTTAAATCTAAAATACAGTTAAAGAGAGCGTCAAATAGCCTCGTGTCATCAGTTGGTGAGTGAACGCACTCACCACTGCAGGATCAGTTGATTATCCCAGCCAGCTATCAATACTTCTGTCATCAGTCCTTGGCTTGCCTTCATTGGAGAATAGAAAGGCACCAAACACTGAGCAACAGTGCCCCCATGTGGCTGCTGAGGTGCAGGGCATGGCGATTACAAACTGAAGGTGAAACAGAAAATCTGTGATACTTTTATTCCTTCAAATCTTCTTTTTTTTTTATAATTCCTTAGGTGAGAGCTTATTTGTTCAGTATGAAATTTCAACATTGTAAATAAAGCCTATATTCTTATCATATAAAATGTAATTGTCACTGTGCACTATTCCTCACGACTGTATTCGTAGCACAGTATAACAAGCATGATCAGAAACAAATTCTAAACTGAAAATGTTTCTGTGGTCGTCAGAAATGTGTGAAATCGAAACGGGTCACGGCCCAAAAACAGTTGAGAACCACTGGTATAAATATGTAATCACTTATTCAGTGATCATATTCAGCTTACTAATGTATATTTGGAAGAATTGAGAAGGATTTGCGGGACTTACCAAATATGTTCACTGTCATTATCCATGTGATTTTCTCATTTTGAAGTGCTGATCAAGTCATGTTCTCTTGTTCTGGTTTTCCTTCCTTCAGGCAGTGAATCTTGTGTGCAGCTGTGGTACCACATAGGTGGCACTGATGTAGGGAGCCTGAATGTTTACCAGCAGAGTGAAGAAGGAAAGAAAAGTCAGATTTTCTCGCAGCAGGGTGGCCAGGGCCGACAGTGGAGGTTGGCTCAGGCAGCACTTCACCCCCAGATTCAGCCTTACCGAGTAAGTCACTTTCATTTCTTTCAAATGGCTCGTGTTTCAATTTTTTAAAGGTAAATCCATCTGGAAATAAAACATATGATAATTAAATGTGACAATAATATGCATTTAATGTATTACGTTAAACATACGAACTACGTATTAAATGTGATTTTTTGTTGTCTCCTAAAAATCTGAATTAAAGCTGAAATGTATATTGACATTAAGTCTTTAAAAAACGTAGTAAATATTTTAATGAATGAAGGAGAGAAGAAAGTTTTTAAATCATTCAGATTCAACTGATTTGGAAAAATAATGTGAAATGTTGAATGTGAAAATGTTTTGTAATGTTTGTAAAATACACTGTTTTGTGATTTACTGTAACGAAATATTCCAAAACAGAGACAGCACCATGTTTAGCACTGTGAACTGCTCTTTTGAAAATACAATGGAGGTGTCTGGAAATGATTTTCATTATTGACTGTGATCTTGAGTGAGATACTCGGTAAGGTTACATTCAGATTGACCTTTAAATTATTTAGTAGTGGGATTTTTCAGCTTAGCTAAACATGCAGAGTTGAGATGCGTCTATTATTATTTTCTTTATGCATATCGCTGACATCAAATTCAATTCATATCATATTTGATAGTTTGAGGCATTTTTGTCTGAGGCGTTTTTGTCATTACATTGGGTTTAACATGGAGTCATTAACATGTCTTGTTATTCACATTTTACATACATTTATTTTTCTCATAAACTTTCAGTGTTAAACCAAATCTTATGCATAACTGACAATTCCATAATCTATTGTATTAAGCTATAAGGTGGCATAGATACATTCCTGTGGTGAGGGTCCCAGTGTTGGGGCCTGTAGACAAATATATTGTCACCCTGTAATGGGTGAGATCATGAGGAAATATGTCAATGAGGTGCAACACATACACAACAGATACATAACTATACACAGCAAAACAATAATAGAAATCCCACTATGCCCTCGTTTCTCATTTAACAGGTAGGATTGGTATCACGTGTGGCGACGCCATTGAGCATAAACTCCAGTAAAACTAATTAACTCTCTTTTTCCAACTCGTGACAATAGACACTCTCCACTAAACACACAAGATCACTTACGTAGGATGTATTGCACTGTATAGAAACACGGTCTTGGTATACATTCAATGTACGGACCTGTAATAGGTGGGATAATGAGGAGAAATGAGAATGAGGTGCAGTACATTTCATATGCGCTCTCTAAACCAGTCACCCCAGCAATCCCAGTGACACAAAGCCCCCCACCCCCCAACCTCACTCCTCTCTCAGGTAGAAGTGCACTGTAAATTATCTTAATGAACTCGAGCATACAATAAACCTGAAATAATTATTTTAAACTCATGTGATGACACTTTCAGGGGTGCCACACATGCGACTGGTTTAATCTCCTTGTAGTACTAAAAAGAGAAACGTGAAGAATTCCATATATTCTATTCATTGTCTTGTTATCATGATGATAAATGATGAGCAGGAATTGCTGTTATGTGTTCCAGGTAGTAGTGGAAGGGGTGAAAGCTGCTCCCTCACAGGGGGGAGGCATAGCGTTCGATGACGTGTTGCTGACAGACATTCAGTGCCCCCCTCGGGAGTTTTGTGACTTTGAGACCAACATGTGTTTCTGGAACAATTTGGTGGGAGGGGGTGACCAGGGAGACTGGCTCCGCAGCAGAGGAGCCTCCACCAACCCCACCAGTGGACCCAGCAGAGACCACACCACCAACTCCTCACATGGTACGGACAAACTACACCCTGCTGTGAGCTTCGACACAATAATTAAAAGTGATCAGTGAAAGTTGAGATATCTCCTAGAAGGACATACTAAACTACTGCTTGTAGCCCGAACCATCGCCAAGGAAACCATACTCACAAACTGGAAATCCAAAATTAATATCAGTATACGTCAATGGAAAAATCTGCTGTCTGACTATATTATTATTACGGAACCTCAGTCAACACTCCCTGGATTTATGACAATAGAACCTCCTTCAATTCCAAAACAAACTCATTCAATTTCTACAAAATGGATCATTTCACTTTTTCTTCTCTTTTGCTCCTTTTTCTATGTCACCAAACTATTTCCTTTCTCCTCTGTTTCCTCCATAAACATAACCAAGTTACACTTAGTGTTTCATATACAAACACGCACACACACACACACGCACACACACACACACACACACACACACACACACACACACACACACACACACACACACACACACACACACATTATGTAAATAGTATTTGAGGTAGCACTTGTTTGTATTACTTTTGTATATAGAATGTTTTGTTCATTTTCACACATCTTTGGAATTGTTTACTGTTTTGTATTGTTTATCTGCACTACCTTAAATTTAAAAAAAAAAAAAAAAAAAAACATTCTAAAAAGTGATCAATGAAGTTTGATGGGAAGCTGCAGGTATGTTGGGAACAGAGACTTCACATCAGAGCACCATTATTTTGGAAATGAACAGTTTGGCTGCCCGTAATGATCAATGATGATGGTCAAAGAAAGCTGTTAATTATTAGATGGCCTCAAGGCACCACCTGTTTAGCAGGAAATTATAGCCTATTCATTATGTCACAGCCCGGCTCTGTGACTGCAACAAATGAAGGAAGTCTGACGATGTTTCAAAGTTTCAAAATATATATTTACGAAAATTAAACAAGTGAAAAATCTGGAAATCAGTGGTCGGTAACATGTGCATGTACAGATGTGTGGCTGTCAGCACACAAAACGGAAGACAACAGCAGCAGTAGCCATGCCCTGCTGGAACCAGGCCAGCCAGAGGAGAACACGCCTCCTCCCACACCAACGAGCCTGTAACGCGTTACACCGGCCCAGGTGTGACTCATTCCACCAATCAGCCCTCTGCCCTGCAAAAGGAAAAAAAAATCTACAGAAATGAGAGCATCTAGTGGAGAGGAGGCACTGTCACATCCCCACCCATAAAACCCGTGTTGCCACTGGAACACCAAGAGGGCAAACCAGCACTGCCAATACACAAACATAAATCACTCCAAACTATAAACAATCCAGACGGACCAGTTCTGCTGCTTTCCCCAGTCAGCCAGATCTCCCCTCTGTGCAGCTCAGCAACTCCGGCCCCTGGAGAAGCATTTTAAGAGTGACAGCACAGGGGAAACATGGAAACCAGAGGATTCAGCAGAAGATGGCACGGTACTAAGCTAAGAGCAAGGTGCTCCAGATAAAGCACCTGCCACAATATTTTCAGAGCCTTTAATGTGGCGAATATCCAGACAATATGACTGGAAAAACAGAATCCATCGCATCTGCGGTTTGGACACTGGAGTAAATGCAGGAACGTTATCGGGTTATGGTCTGTATAGACCACGAGAGGCACACTGCCAGAATCCAGGTCCACTTTGAAATGTTGTAACGCCCAAATCTGTGCAGTGGCTCCTTCTGGATAACAGGGTAGTTGAGCTGAAACTTGTTGAACTTCTTGGAGTAGAAATTCACAGGTCAGTTAGCCCCTCAATCATCGCTCAGCAATAGAACTGCCCCTGCACTTACATCACTTGCATCCTCGTGCAGTTGGAATGGGCGATCCAGATGTGGTGCTGCGAGGACAGGGGGAGAGCAGAAAACAGATTTAACATTGTCAAAGGCTTGCTGACAAGTAGGTGATCAGATATACTTTGTTTTCCCTTTCAGCAAATCTGCCAGGGGAACTACCACCATAGAAAGGTTTTTACAGAACCTGCGGTAGTACCCCACAAGACTCAGTGACCGCTGGAGTTCTTTTATAGTTTCTGGCGTTGGATGCTGCAACGTTGCAGCTATCCTGGCCTGCACTGGCCACACGTTTCCCTGTCCCACAACCTTACCCAGGTATGCGACAGTGGCCTTGGCAAACTCACACTTTGCCAGGCGTGTGTCAGCTCGATGACCAAACAGCTTTTTAATATGGACCAGATGTTCTTCCCAACTATCATTCCGGATCACAACGTCGTCAAGGAAGACAGCACAACCCTCCAGTCCTGTCAGAACCATGTTCATAAGGTGCTGGAATGTTGCTGGCATATCACACAACCCAAAACTCATGACAGTATAGGAAAACAGACCAGAAGGTGTTATAAAAGCAGAAACCTCTCTCGCCCTCTCCGCCAGTGGTACTTGCCAGTAACCCTTCAATAAATCAAATTTACTCGCAAACTGCGCTGAGCTAACCTGATCAATGTCGTCTGCCATGCGCGGCAGTGGATAAGCATCAGGTTTGGTGACCCCGTTCACCTCCACGAACAGACGAGGCGACGCCCAGCTAGATGCAGAGGGTTTGGCAAAACCATTGTCAAGCATGGACTGTAACTCCTGGTCCATCACTTTACGCTTCTCTTCTACACCCTGTAGAAACGCCGGAGGGTAGGCTGTGCCTCACCTACATCGGCATCATGTCGGTTCGACTTGGCACATCACCAAAAAAAGAAGTCATTAATCACAGTCGCCAACTCAGCACTCCTATCCTCAGACAAATGGCCAAAGAGAGGCTCCAAATTCTTCAGGGTTTCAGAGTTTTCTAGCCTGCCACGCATCAAACTCATCAGGTGGAATAACCCCATCATCCTCCCGTACAGGCTCAAACCCTGAAGCTCCTGCTGCTGCAGCTACACCGACTCAGCCTCCTTCTCCTTCACCTTTAGACACAGGGTCCTGCAACCCCCGAGTGTAATAAGGTTTTAGCAAGTTTATATGGCAAAGTTGTGTTGATTTCCTCTGCTTTGGTGTTGCCAGAAAATCATTTTGGTCTGACTGCTGCCGTAGAAGTGTAAGAGGACCAGTGACCTTGACTTGTATAGGAGACAATTGGCAGCAACACCAACACTTGATCACCACGGCTAAACTGCCTGGTTATGCCTTACATGCAAGTGTTTCAAAATCTGAGCAAACAGAGTAAGAAGAAAAGTTTGTGCCCTGATCACTCTGGATTATTTTAGGAATGCCAAAGATGGAAATCAACTGAGTCAGACTTAGCAGTAATAGTACTGAGCGAGTATGCAGCTGGATACCTTGTACTCTGACACATTACCGTCAGCAAAGAGTTACTAACAGCCTTGGAATGAGGCTAGGGACCAACACAATCATTGATCAGGTGCTCAAATGGCTGCGCAATAGCTGGGATAGGACACAGAGGACCTGGTATAATTCTCTGGTTCGGCTGCCGTTATCTGGCATGAATGGCATGTTCTAATATACTCAGACACATCCTTCTTTAACCGCGGCCAGAAAAAGTATCACAGTATGGAATTGTAAGTCTCGTGTCTCTGTCATGAGCCTATATCATATACTGCATGGGTTTGACTTTCCGAAATGAATGACAAAATATTGAACATTTTCATGATATTCTAATTTTTGAGATCTATTATGGACAAGATTGCAATGTAGGCAGTATCCATGTTTGAAGCAACATATTGTGTTTGATTTTCAATATATACTGTATGTGATAACACTGTCTATCAATACTTTGTGTGATTTTTCCATGTTACCATCAGGTTATTACGTTTATGTGGACAGCTTCGTGGGGCAGTGGGGAGAGGAATCCCTTCTGATCAGTGATGTTTTCCAATCGTCCACACAAGGATACTGTCTAACCTTCTGGTACCTCATGTATGGGGACCATGTGGGGACGCTAAAGGTCTACATAAATGACAGGTACAGAAGAATTGCCGCCGGCAGATAATCACACATATGCAGTGCATAGTTTGAATCATTCATGTTATGTCTTACAGGAAAATGCAAGCTGCAGGTTCTGATAAAGGAGAGCTTAAGTGGATCGAAGCATCAAGTAAAGGGATGAATTGGCATCAAGGCAGTGTGCAGATCACACATAAGGAGCCATTCTGGGTAACTATATGACTTAATTTCTCACTTATACATCTGCTACAAAAGGTAACACAGCTAGAAAGAAAAAAATATATATACATATCGTGAAGTTTAATAACACATTGTGGCTGCAAATCAATTTCATTTGCCTGTAAATGGTTTGAGATTTAAGTTGTGCCAGCTTATCATGTGTCAGGGATGGGAGGAGGTGTGCAGATGGACCCAAGCACAGACTCAAAGAGCTCCATAAAAACTGGGTTTATTGCAGCCCAGGGAACACGAGGGCGATGAGAGGAGTGACAATGCGACAAGTTGACGAGACATGTTGATGAGACGAACCGACCAAGACAACTGAGGGAGAGGGTTGAGATACACAAGTCAGGGAAGCAGACAGGTACAACACAGGGATAGAGGATGTCTGTTGGGTGTAGTAGTAACTGTGGGAGTTTTGTGTGTGGTTTCATGGCTGTGCTGATGTTGTGTTTTTTCATTACCCGTTGCATTGGTTCTGTTATTCCTCGGATGTGTGGACCGGTGATCCTGTTTTTGTTCTTATCTGGTTGTTCTGCATGTTTTGTTTTCCTTTCTTTTCTTTTCTTTATTGTAGACTTGTTTTTTTCCTTTGTTTATGGCCCATTTGGGGTATTGACACTGTGTGAGTGTGTTCTTGATGTCTTTGTCCTTGTGCTTTATAAAACCAATGCATTATTATTATTTCTGGTCCGTGTGTGTGGGTTTCATATATGCTGCAAGTGCATGCCGTCCTGTCGGTGGTGAATGTTCATGTCTCGAAAAGAAAGGATCTTGTTAATTTCCTCTTCGTGTGTGAATTGTATGTTTCCAGTGTCGTCCATGTTGTTCAGATGGTCTGAGTTCTTAGGTATGTCCAGTTTTGATTATTTCCAGGATGTCATCTGCATATCTTTTCCAGAGGGTGGGTCTGCAGTTGGCGGGTGCTGTGTTGATGGCTTTGGTTTCCAGGTCCATAAAAACATTGCTCATAATTGCAGATATAGGGTCCCCCTTTGCAAAACCTTCTTTTTGTCTGTATAGTTTAGCTCTGAACTGGAAATAGGTGGATTTGGCAATGAAACCTAGTAGTCTGATGATGTCTTCAACTGTAAGATTATTGATTATTTATTGAGAGTTCTGCCCTTTCTTAAGTGTTCTTGTACTATGACGTCATGTGAAATGAGGATTTCGTCTGTTTCTATTGTAATGTTGTTGAGGTCTTGTGCCAGTTGTTTTGAATTTTTACAATGACGTTCTATTGTGCCAAGGAGTGGTTTGATGGCGTCTGCAAGGGCTTTGGAGAGGTTGTAAGTGACAGATCCGATGCTGTCCACTATAGGGCACAGTGGGGTGTCTTTTTTGTGTATTTTGGGGGTTCCATATATTTGTGGGGTTATACTGGCTGTGGGTATTACATGATTATAAGCTTCTTGTGTTATTTTGTTTGTTTCTATTAAGGGTTTTATCAGGGTTTTTAGTGTCGTTTTCTTTTGATCTGTAGGATCTTTTTTCAGTACTTCCTATGTGTGGCTGTCCTCTGACGTAGTTTGTAACTGTTTTACATATTTGCTTGTGTCCATGATGACAGTTGTCCTTCCTTTATCGGCCGGTTAAATAGTGATAGACGTATCTTGTCTGAGCGTCTGGGTTGCCTTTTCTTCGTCCTTTGTGATGTTACTGTGGGAGATTTTAGGACGCCTGCTACGGTGTTGCTCGGTTCAGCTTTGCGTCCCAGGTCCTGTATTTGTTTGCATGTGAGTTCTGTTGCAAGGATGAATTCTTCGTACGGTCTCTTTTTGGGTGTCATTGCAAAGTTTAATCCTCTGGTTAAAACAGATTTTTCTGTTTCTGTGAGCGTGCATTTTCGAGAGGTTCCGTACCCATTTCTCATTAGTCGTCGTGTGTGGTTGTTTGTTTTTATTTTTTATTTCTATACGTTTGTTTAATTTTTGGATGTGGTGATTTTTCTTTGGGGCGAATTCTTCTTCAAAGGTGTGTTTCAGATGCGTGTTTATTTTGTTCGTATCCTCTGTTATTAGAATATCCATTTTTTTTTCTAGTTTGTTAGTCGTCCTTATTCTCTCTCTGATGAGGGCTTTTTTTGCTTTTTTGATAATGTTTCCTGCATTTCTTGTCGAGATCGGGTTCTTGATGTTGAGGCTTTTCTGTGTTATTTCCTCGACTCTGCACCGGAGGTTGAATTTAAGGTGGTTCTTGAAGCGGACTCACTCATTCTGCAGTTTCTCCAATCAGCGGAAGGTCTTGACACAGTCGTTTCCCAAACTTCCTCGTAATACTTGGATTATGTTCATTTTGTCATTCTGACTATGTAAGGTTTGAGTTCTTTTTTAAATGACAGGTAAGTGCAGGAAAACGTTTTTACCTTGTTGCCATGTTTCGGCTGCAACTGCAGCCTTCCTCAGAGCGTCATCTGACATGTGTCGGTCGTCATCAGGTGACTGGCCTGACAGAATCTGAATGACAGCGTCCGACCGATCTGACAAAATAATTTTTTATGGGTTCCCATAATTTGTATTTCAGGTTATTTCTCAGGGATATCTATTGTAAGCAGCTCTTATATACTGAATACACTTTCATTCTTGATGTTTATTTGCTTTATTGCTGTGAATACAATGCACTTCAAGAAGGGGGATCGGAGGGTGTGTTCCAACTACAGAGGATGAAAGATGGAAGAGATGGAAGCAGTTTTTCACTAACAATGTTTACAGTGGAGGTGGGAGCTGTTGATCTCAACTGGAGATGTCGTCAGGCAGTGGAAGGAATACTTCGATGACCTCTTCAATCCCACCACCACCAGGAGCTTAGCAACTACCTCAGTGGCAAGGCACCAGCAATGGATGAGATTCGCCCTGAGTTCCTTAAGTCTCTGGATGTGCAGGGACTGTCATGGCTGATACATCGCTGTAACATCATGTAGTGGTCGAAGACGGTACCTCTGGACTGGAAGACTGGGGTGGTGGTCCCTCTCTTCAAGAAGGGGGATCGGAGGGTGTGTTCCAACTACAGAGGGATCACACTCCTCAGCCTCCCCGGGAAAGTCTATTCCAGGGTACTGGAGAGGAGGGTCCGGCCGTTAGTCGAACCTCGGATCCAAGAGGAACAATGCGGTTTTTGTCCTGGTCGTGGAACACTGGACCAGCTCTATACCCTCCACCAGGTTCTCCTGATGGTGGAACACTGGACCAGCTCTATACCCTCCACCAGGTTCTCCTGATGGTGGAACACTGGACCAGCTCTATACCCTCCACCAGGTTCTCCTGATGGTGGAACACTGGACCAGCTCTATACCCTCCACCAGGTTCTCCTGATGGTGGAACACTGGACCAGCTCTGTACCCTCCACCAGGTGCTTGAGGGTTCGTGGGAGTTCACCCAACCAGTCCACATGTGTTTTGTGGATCTGGAGAAGGCGTTCGACCGCATCCCCCGAGATGTCCTGTGGGGGCTGCTCCGGGAGTATGGAGTCCGGGGTCCCTTGTTGAGGGCTATTCGGTCTTTGTATTCCTGGACCAGGAGTCTGGTTCACATTGCCGGCAGTAAGTCGGACCTGTTCCCAGTGCACATTGGCCTCCAGCAGGGTTGTCCTTTATCACCGGTTCTGTTCATTACTTATATGGACAGAATTTCTAGGCACAGCCGGGGGCCGGAGGGGGTCCAGTTTGGGGACCACAGGATCTCATCTCTGCTATTTGCGGATGATGTGGTTCTGTTGGCCCCATCAAGCCTGGACCTTCAGCGTGCACTGACACGGTTCGCGGCCGAGTGTGAAGCAGCTGGGATGAAGATCAGCACCTCTAAATCCAAGGCCATGGTTCTCAACCGGAAAAAGGTGTCTTGCCCCCTCCAGGTCGGTGGAGTGCCCTTGTCACAGGTGGAGGAGTTCAAGTATCTTGGGGTCTTGTTCACGAGTGGGGGAAAGATGGAGTGTGAGATCGACAGGCGGATCGGTGCAGCGTCTGCAGTCATGCGGACGTTGTATCGGTCCGTCGTGGTGAAGAAGGAGCTGAGCCAAAAAGCGAAGCTCTCGATTTACCGGTCGATCTTCATTCCTACCCTCACCTATGGTCATGAACTATGGGTCATGACCGAAAGAACCAGATCCCGGATACAAGCGGCTGAAATGAGCTTCCTCCGTAGGGTGGCTGGGTACACCCTTAGAGATAGGGTGAGGAGCTCAGTCATCCTTAGAGATAGGGGGAGGAGCTCAGTCACCCTTAGAGATAGGGGGAGGAGCTCAGTCACCCTTAGACATAGGGGGAGGAGCTGAGTCACCAGGGAGGAGCTCAGTCACCCTTAGAGATAGGGGGAGGAGCTCAGTCACCCTTAGAGATAGGGGGAGGAGCTCAGTCACCCTTAGAGATAGGGTGAGGAGCTCAGTCACCAGGGAGGAGCTCGGAGTAGAGCCGCTGCTCCTCCACATCCAGAGGAGCCAGCTGAGGTGGCTCGGGCACCTGTTTCGGATGCCCCCCGGACGCCTCCCTAGGGAGGTGTTCCGGGCATGTCCCTCCGGTAGGAGGCCTCGGGGCAGACCCAGGACACGCTGGAGGGACTATGTCTCTCTATGGCCTGGGAACACCTTGGGGTGCCACCAGAAGAGCTGGAGGAAGAGTCTGGGGTGAGGGAAGTCTGGGCAACTCTGCTCAGACTGCTGCCTCCGCGACCCGGCCCGGATAAGTGGCAGACAATGGATGGATGGATGCATGATTGGAATATGTTTCAGTAAATCGGTGGGGAAAAAGAAACCTAAACTGGTCAGTGTCTAAATATGTATGGACCTAACTGTGTAGTGCCAGCAACAATGGTTGCTCATGGCACTGTTCCAGAGAAAGACCCAACAATTCCACTTGAGCAAGCGCAGGCACACATCTAAAGAGAAACCTGTTTTAACAGAGCCAGACAAAGAGGTTCACATTTTCTGTTGAGCCAGACCAAGAAGTGGAGACTTTCTGTGGTTCTGATTGGAGGTTGGAAGATAAAAAGAGAGAAAAGTAGAGGACAAAGACAAACAGCAACACCAACAAACAGGTTGTCATAGCAAAGTTGGTTGTGCTGCAGGAGAGTTGGATGGTGGGGAAGAATACAAACCCTGGTATGACTAGAGAGTGAAAAACAAAAAGCAACAAACATATTTTTATAAATCCTCACTGCAGAAGAGATTCAGACCACAAACTTTCTGCAGGAGGGTACAAGAAAGAGAGACAGAGGAAAGGTACTCAGTAATAGTGTCATAGCAGTCTAATCCAACAACAGCTTCATTAAAAAAATAGTTGAGGGTGTCCTGGAGAAGTCCTAACTCAAAGCTTTATTACAATGAGAAGTCTTGAGTCTGAACTTAAAAGTAGAGACTGTGTCAGCCACCCTAACTGACCTGGGATCTGGTTTCACATAAGAGGAGCCTGAGAGCTAAAGGCTCTGCCTCCCATTCCACCTTTAGAAAACCTAGGAACCTCCAGTAGGCTGCACTGTGAGAACCAAGTGTTCTTCTGGGTTATATGGGACTCGGAGTTCTTTAAGATACGACAGAACTTGGTTGTTAAGAGGTGTATAAGTTGGAAAAAGTATTTTCAATTATGTAGTAGATTTAACAGGGAGTCAAGGAAGAGAAGCTCATATTGGAGTGATGTCTCGCTGACTCCTGTCAGGACTCTCGTTGCAGCATTTTCAATCAATTGAAGACTTCTTTAGTAGTTATTCAGACACTCTCTCAACCTCTCACTGAGCCAACATGTTGCTCTTCATATTTGCAACTTCTGAGGATAATAACACTGCTTGCTTTGTGTCAGCCAAATTGTCTGCTTGCTGTGCTCATTTCACTCTTTGCTCTCCTTTGCCATAGTTTGTGTTCGTGTACCAGAGGGGCATGGACCCAGGTGGACACATTGCACTTGATGATATTACCATTCGCCCCTACAGCTGCTTCTCTGAGCCTCCTGCTCCTTCTGATAATAGTAAGTACACATTCCATATACTTCCCTTATACTTCTACCGAGTAATACACAGTCCATGTTTTCATTAGCTATAAATTCTCTGTACACAATTGGTTAACAGCTCTTGGTACGATCACAGTTATATTGCTACATATCCTCCGGTGAAGAACCAGTCCAGGTGAGTTCAAAGGTCCAGTTTGTAAAGGTAAAGCTGGATCTGATGTCATTTATTTAGTGTATGAAGGTAAAACTGGATCTGATGTCATTTATTTAGTTTATAAAGGTAAAACTGGATCTGATGTCATTTATTTAGTTTATGAAGGTAAAACACTGGATCTGATGTCATTTATTTAGTTTATGAAGGTAAAACATTGGATCTGATGTCATTTATTTAGTTTATGAAGGTAAAACACTGGATCTGATGTGATTTATTTAGTTTATAAAGGTAAAACATTGGATCTGATGTCATTTATTTAGTTTGCAAAGGTAAAACACTGGATCTGATGTCATTTATTTAGTTTATAAAGGTAAAACACTGGATCTGATGTCATTTATTTAGTTTATAAAGGTAAAACACTGGATCTGATGTCATTTATTTAGTTTATAAAGGTAAAACACTGGATCTGATGTCATTTATTTAGTTTATGAAGGTAAAACACTGGATCTGATGTCATTTATTTAGTTTATAAAGGTAAAACATTGGATCTGATGTCATTTATTTAGTTTGCAAAGGTAAAACACTGGATCTGATGTCATTTATTTAGTTTATAAAGGTAAAACACTGGATCTGATGTCATTTATTTAGTTTATAAAGGTAAAACACTGGATCTGATGTCATTTATTTAGTTTATAAAGGTAAAACATTGGATCTGATGTCATTTATTTAGTTTGCAAAGGTAAAACACTGGATCTGATGTCATTTATTTAGTTTATAAAGGTAAAACACTGGATCTGATGTCATTTATTTAGTGTATGAAGGTAAAACACTGGATCTGATGTCATTTATTTAGTTTATAAAGGTAAAACACTGGATCTGATGTCATTTATTTAGTTTATGAAGGTAAAACACTGGATCTGATGTCATTTATTTAGTTTATAAAGGTAAAACATTGGATCTGATGTCATTTATTTAGTTTGCAAAGGTAAAACACTGGATCTGATGTCATTTATTTAGTTTATAAAGGTAAAACACTGGATCTGATGTCATTTATTTAGTTTATAAAGGTAAAACACTGGATCTGATGTCATTTATTTAGTTTATAAAGGTAAAACATTGGATCTGATGTCATTTATTTAGTTTGCAAAGGTAAAACACTGGATCTGATGTCATTTATTTAGTTTATAAAGGTAAAACACTGGATCTGATGTCATTTATTTAGTTTATAAAGGTAAAACACTGATCTGATATCATTTATTTAGTTTATAAAGGTAAAACACTGATCTGATATCATTTATTTAGTTTATAAAGGTAAAACACTGGATCTGATGTCATTTATTTAGTTTATAAAGGTAAAACACTGGATCTGATGTCATTTATTTAGTTTATAAAGGTAAAACACTGGATCTGATGTCATTTATTTAGTTTATAAAGGTAAAACATTGGATCTGATGTCATTTATTTAGTTTGCAAAGGTAAAACACTGGATCTGATGTCATTTATTTAGTTTATAAAGGTAAAACACTGGATCTGATGTCATTTATTTAGTTTATAAAGGTAAAACACTGGATCTGATGTCATTTATTTAGTTTATAAAGGTAAAACACTGGATCTGATGTCATTTATTTAGTTTATAAAGGTAAAACACTGGATCTGATGTCATTTATTTAGTTTATAAAGGTAAAACACTGGATCTGATGTCATTTATTTAGTTTATGAAGGTAAAACACTGGATCTGATGTCATTTATTTAGTTTATAAAGGTAAAACACTGGATCTGATGTCATTTATTTAGTTTATAAAGGTAAAACACTGGATCTGATGTCATTTATTTAGTTTATAAAGGTAAAACACTGGATCTGATGTCATTTATTTAGTTTATAAAGGTAAAACATTGGATCTGATGTCATTTATTTAGCTTCTGAGGTGGGGGGCATAATCCTCACAAAAGGAGGGAGAGGGTAGAGAGTTTTTATTAAACATGGTGTTTGTTAAAAAGTGGAAGGTGGAGAAGAGGAGTTTGGGGTTATTGTTGTTGTCTCTGATGAGTTTTGAGAAATATGAAAATCTTGGCCATATTCAAATTTTACACTTTTTACATTTTACTTATATACTCATTATATATCACTTTTCAACTGATTGATCAATGTCCAAAGGTTTTAAATCATTAATCATTAAATGATGAACATGTAACCTTCCAATTGGGAGTTGACCACTCAACCATCTGAGCCACAGCTAACTATTTTATGCAAACAAACCAAAATGTTGAGGTGAGCTATACGCATCGTGTTTCTGTTTGTCTGCAGATACGATGTCCACCGGACTCACAGTCAGCCTGGCTCTGCTCGCTGTGGTGGTCATCTCCATCCTGATCTTCCTGTTGGTCTGGAAGTGGACTAAAATGTATATACTGTAGAGTGAGAGTAACTAACACAATGCACTTCATTATGACAAACCACTTTTTTTTGTTGCTAACTACAATTTGTGTTCTTGCCTCAGGAAGCGGTGTGCGGTTCGGAATGATGAGCAGAACATTGTGGACCTTTCTGACCGCGAGGCAGATGTGAGTGAACTTGATGTGGAAACACCACATCTTGTTTTGCTTTGTCAAGAAGGTTGGAATAATTGTTTTTCTTTGCAGGGCATGCATCACGGGACTGATTCAGACTATTCCTTTCAGAACATTCTTTATGATACATCAGATCCACCAGTGGCTTCCACTGCACACTCTGATGCTTCGTGCTGACCTTTGTTGTGGAGGGTTGGACCTGCAGATGGTTTTGAAATGACTGGGTTTAAAAAATAAAAAAGGTTTACCAATACCTGTTAAGACAAATGCTTGTGAATGGTGGTTTTCTTATTTCCACACAACCTTCAGGGGTGTGCAATGCAACAGTAACAACAACCAGAAACATTTTTTTTTGCAATCTTATAGTTTATATTTTTTTGTTGGTACTATCTATCTCTGCTATGCAAGAGTAGTACAAAACAATCCTTCAGGTTATGGAACAACATTCAGATAAACCACAATGACACTGGCATGATGTGAAATAACTAACTTGTTTCCCACTAGGTGTTAGTGAGACACAGGGTTGTTAGTTCCCACATGGAAAGAACCTATATGAGGATATATGCACATATATGACAATATATATGCTGCATATATGCACATAAATGCTGCATATATGCACATATATGACCATATATATGCGGCATATATGCACATATATGCACATATATGACAATATATATGCTGTATGGCTTCTCATCTGTGTGAGTTGTCCAAATTGAAAATGAAAAAAAAGAAAGAAAAGAAAAAGAAACAAAATACAAAGAATGGAGCAAACTCCATCTGTTATTACAGCTCTATAAACAGCCACACCTCCATCCCGCTACCTGTCCTAACAAGCGGTAGTTAGTGTGTGGACCTAGTAACCAGCAGCTATTTTAAGCAAACAGAGTGACAACTTTAGGATAAAACAATGTGTGAACCGGGTCCGTGGAAGAAGAAAGAAACACAGAAGGCCTACTATTTCCACCAAGAGTGGGAGACGCACTATTTCTTCACAACTGTAAAAGACAAGTGTGTGTGCTTGATGTATGGGAGCGACATTCAGCGACATTCAGCACACTTCACAAGAAGTTTGAGCAGGATGTTCCTGCGCTCAGCTAAGGTGAGCTAGCTAAAAGCAGGATTGCAACCACAGCAATCGTTTTTAGAAAACCGGCGAGGAAAGCCGCGGCTGCAGCTGAAGCATCGTTCAAACTGGCCCAGCATCTGGTGAAGAATAAAGAACCTTTTCCTGATGGAAGTTTTGTTAAGGATGCCATGACTCTTGTTGCTGATTCTTTATTCACTGATCACAAAAATGGCCCTGAAATTGCGTGGGCTATATCAGAGGTGCAGTTAGGAGCAAATACAATGGCGAGGGGAGTTTCTGCGCTCTCAGAGGACGCAAAGGGACAGTTGGATCAGGACAGAAGCACCTGCAAATGGTTTTCAGTTCAGTGTGATGAATCAACGGGCTGAAGCGACACTGCTCAGTCAGCAGTGTTCATAAGAATGGTGCTTGAAGACTCCTCTGTTCAAGAGGAATTCCTCACAGTGCTGCCTTTGAAAACAACAACCAGACGAGTGGATGTTTATGATGCAGTGAAGAACATCTTCTGCAACCAAAATGTGTCATTAGAAAAATTGGTGTCAATAACAAGTGATGACAGGGAGGCAGGAGGCTTCATAGCAAACTGCAAAGCAGATCCAGACTTTCCTCAATGTCTGAACTATCATTGTATTCTCCACCAACAGGACATTTGTGACGGTCATGAGGTTTGACCATGTCATGACAGCTGTCATAAACATTATACATTCTATTGGAGCGAATGGAGATGGACCTCGGTGTGGAGATGGATGGACCTCAGTGTGGAGATAGACCTCAGTGTGGAGATGGATGGACCTCGGTGTGGAGATGGACCTCAGTGTGGAGATGGACCTCGGTGTGGAGATGGACCTCAGTGTGGAGATGGATGGACCTCAGTGTGGAGATGGACCTCAGTGTGGAGATGGATGGACCTCGGTGTGGAGATGGACCTCAGTGTGGAGATGGACCTCGGTGTGGAGATGGACCTCAGTGTGGAGATGGATGGACCTCAGTGTGGAGATGGACCTCGGTGTGGAGATGGACCTCAGTGTGGAGATGGATGGACCTCAGTGTGGAGATGGACCTCAGTGTGGAGATGGATGGACCTCGGTGTGGAGATGGACCTCAGTGTGGAGATGGATGGACCTCGGTGTGGAGATGGACCTCAGTGTGGAGATGGATGGACCTCGGTGTGGAGATGGACCTCAGTGTGGAGATGGACCTCGGTGTGGAGATGGACCTCGGTGTGGAGATGGACCTCAGTGTGGAGATGGATGGACCTCGGTGTGGAGATGGACCTCAGTGTGGAGATGGATGGACCTCGGTGTGGAGATGGACCTCGGTGTGGAGATGGACCTCGGTGTGGAGATGGACCTCAGTGTGGAGATGGACCTCGGTGTGGAGATGGACCTCGGTGTGGAGATGGACCTCAGTGTGGAGATGGACCTCAGTGCTCAACTCCCGTGTCCTGTGTTGCAGCTGCCAAAAAATAGAAATTAAGAAAACAACTAGCACAAAGAGGAGAATGTAAACAACAACAACAGAGGACTCATAAGGTCCAGAGCTGCCGCTCGTCAAACTGAACATTAATCAGCCATAATGTATTGTTGTTTTGGGGTTTTTTGCTTTTTTTTTTTCCGCGATCAACCGGGAGTGTTTCAACGATCGACCAGTCGGTCATGATCGACAGGTTGGCGACCACTGATTTATGAGAATCAGATCATTTATCTAATTAAAAACTTATTCAGCATTTTCTTAAGAAGATGCATACAGGTTGATAAAGAAACTCAAAACCTTCATTAAACATTTTGATTAAAGCTTCTTACCCTTTCATCATGAGTGATTTATTTTTCTAGGCTGTGGTTGTATCAATTGAATATGGAATATGATGGGGGGGGGGGGTGTTCTCTCTCTCTCTGCAATCCACTTGGCTCTGGACCTTATAAATACTTATACTTATAAATAGTCTTGAGCTTTATTCACATTATATCCACCTGCATGTTCCTCCAGTGTTCTTGTGCTTCTTCAAACTGAACATGATCCCTGAAACCATGACGTGAGTTAAGCCACTGACGCCATTTGGCCTTTTAAATATGGCGGCGACCGCATAAACGTATGTCGGCGGCCAAAAACGAGTATGTCGGCGCCCGTAAGCCGCCATTATTTGATACCCACTGGCGGGGTTTCCATCCTGGAGGAGCACGGCTGCATTGCGGATCATGTAGTACTGCCTCCCACCGACAGTGGCGCTGTCAGGCTCAAATGGTGAAACAAAATGGCGGCGATCGTAATGAAGGGGACATATTGTCGGCCATCTTGGATTCCCCAAACGACAGCCTCTCCAGTTTGGCCTCAGGCCAGACGCGGAGCTGCGCATGGGGGACGCAGGGTGACGCACGCGGACCAGGCTGGACGAGCAGAAAATCCCTGGAGCTACTTTTTCTTTCCTTTTCTTTTTTTTTTCTTCTTTTCTTCTTCAACAGCATCGCAGCAGATGTGTCTCACTTCATATAACTGCAACCCAACTTCGCTCCCATCCGGCCTGCAGCTCACCGGGACTCCCAACCTGATGCTGACTTCTGCAGCTAAACGCAAAGCCTCTGGACTTCAGAACGCTGCGGTCCGGTAACACGGACACGTTACCGCGGCCACACACACACACACACACACAGCACCGCCCCACGATCTGTGCTGAACAACCACGAACACTAAGCGAGCTTTTGTCTGGGCAGCATGTTTGTGTACACACGTGCACGCGCACTCCCGTCCGCAGCCCCGGTTTCCACCTCAGACACCAGAGGTCTGGTTTATCTTCCTGAAGCTCACTTCAATCCCTGTGTGGAGAAGCGAGTTTCACACCTGGCCACAGCTGTTGCTCCTCTCCTCTTTTCTCTCTCTTCACTAACATGACCTCGCGTGCGCACGCCCACCGTCCGCTCGTGGTATCTAATCTCAGCTAGATAAACACACACATAGCCACATTTAGCATCCGAACCGAAACTTGTGCCTAAACCATCTCCGCGTGATCACTAGAGTTCTAACTGGATGTTCCGACAGCCAGCGAGAACTCCGACTCCGAACCGGACTGACGACGCCGTCCGTTCGTCACGTGACCTCAGAGCGCGTCTGTGGTCGCCTCAGTAACCCGAGGGAAACTGAGCCGCCATTTTGGTTCGTTGGAAACAACATTAGAGCCGCCATCTTGGATGAGGACCCAACTCACTCATCACCCTTTGGACGTTGGAGCTTACCACACCCAGTCACACTGCCCTCCAAGGTCCGCCGCCACCTGGTGGACACTCGAGGTCATTACATACACGTATACACGCACGCACACACTTTCTTTGTACACCGCGTTGCTGCTTCGTAGATTAGATCTCCGTGTTAGATGGCGGTTGCAACTTGATTGTGTTGGTTTATGCGATGATTACACAGCTATATATGAATTAATACATTTTTGTAAATAAACACCTGTTAGCTGAATTGACTGATTCCTGGTAATTATTGTGTATGTATGACAATTCACTGGTTTGTAACAGTCTGTGCTCGAATCTCACACCTTCCCTGTTATTTAATATTGTTATATTTAAAGAGGAATATTAACTAACTTAAATACCCTTTTTACAAACGAGACAGGTATTTTGGTATAAGCTATTTCCAGTTTAGCTGGTGGTGCCTCAATTTCATTATTATTTAATAAATAACCAATTTATTCAAATTAATAATTTTTCAAATTTTTGGGGGGATAATTTATTAACTTTTAAGTGATTACTCTCAGAGTTGTAAATGAGTAAATGACAGTTTATGTCCCTTAAAAAGTTTTATTTTTCATAAATTACTTAAAGTTATCTATTACTGTATTTTACACACTATAAGGCACACCTTCATTGATTGACATAATTTACAGCTTTGTTTGTATATAAGGCACACTGCAATATATGGCGCATGCAATAGACCAGTGGTCAGCAACCTTTATAGCTCAAAGCCATTAGATTACATTTTCCACTGATTCTAACACCCAGAGAGGTGCACATGCTTTCTTTTGATAGTCCTACCTGCAGCCTATGCCAGGACGACACTACACACAAAACCTTCTTCACTGCTGGTTGACAACTTACAACTACCGGTAATAAACTAAACTACATGAACTAAGCAACAAAAACACAACACAACACAATTATTACCGACACCACAAACCAAATAGAACCCCCAATAATTGCATTTAAAACACCACAAACAGAAACTCCCGTAATTCATTGCAGCTATCGGCTGTACTGAGGAGCTCAGGGAATTTGTCGCTGCAAGGCATGATGTCCCATCATGCCTTGCAGCGACAAATTCATGTTTTGTGTTGTTGGAGGTTATTGTGGGTTTTTGTTGGGCTTGGTGTTGTGTTGATTGTGTTTATGTTGTGTTTTTGTTCCCCAGTTTAGGGAGTAATTATTTCATCTAGTCTATTTTGGTTTGTTAGAATGTTGGTGTGCAACCATGAGTGATGAAGGTGTTGTGTGGAGTGTCGTCCGCTCTGAAGATCCGGTTGTGAAGTTAGAGTTGTCAAAATAAAAGCTTCTGGTTGTTCAGCTGTCAAATAGCAGTCTCGAGTAGAACAATCGTCCATTTATAAGGCGCACCGGGATATAAGGCGCACTGGCAGCTTTTGAGAAAATTTGAGGTATTTAGGTGCCTTATAGTGCGGAAAATACGGTACTGTCAGTAATCTATTATTTACAGAAATTTTAATGCTAATAACCAACCATAAATCCCAACACAGGTTTATTCACATTTTCATCAGCTTTGGTTTATTATCAACATATATGCATCAAAATAGGAGTTTTATTGAAGAAAGGTTGTGAGAAATTGGAAGGAAGAAAGTAGATAATGATCTTAATTTCCTTTTTAAAAGGAGAAAAAAAGTTTTTACTCTCAAATCTCCTATTTATATTCTTAAGGTTTCCCAAAGACAAGTATTTGAGGAAGAAGAGGGCGGTGGCGTTGAGGAGGAAGGATTCACTGAGTTCTCTGTGGTTGGCAGGGAACATTATATACTGGATGAGTTCATCCTCCATCTTCATCTTCATCTCAGAAGAACAGGTGTATCATCATCAATAGACTATGAGCATTCATGAATGTAAATATTCTACTGCCAACCACAGGGTCGGTGAAATATTTATCTCTATATACTGTGTGTGTGTGTATAGATTATCTATTTTCTCTGAATATATTTTCACAAGGTATTATTTACTTGTATAATCATCAGAAGCTGTATATGTATGTATTTGTATGTGTGTATGTAGCCTACAGGCTATATGGATATTGGTGTGCTTGTACACATGTGAAGTGCTGTATTACGGTGGCCGACAAGTGCAAACGCGCTACGAAACAGAAACTTCACAGCACTTCACAACAGAAAAGCGCTACAAGAACGACTCCAGACTCCGGACCTGAGTTTCAACACCAGAGACAGACAACAAGGAGTGAAGGAATGAGAAAAGTTGTCCACAACTGTATGGAAAGGTATGTCCCTTTCTGTGTAGTCTGCTCCGCCGACCAATATATATAAAACACGAGACGCTTCATGGCGCCGCCATCTTGGGGAGGGCTCCCTCCTCTGCTAAACATTGCAGGCTAGAAAATCCACCAAAACATTAGTGGCTCACTGGCTAGTCCACGTAGCAACACAAATAATACCTCATTCTAAACCCGAGGAAACGCTCTATCCCAGTGGTTCTCAATTATTTTCTGTCACGCCCCCCCTAGAGGACAGAATTTTTTTCAGCCCCCCCCCCCCCTAATTGTACTACCATTGAGAACTTGATAATATTTATTTATTTATCTGTATAAACCACTGTATGAGTTGCTGGCACCAGCATTCTGCATACAATCGCCTGATTATCAAAATAAATCTCTATGGTGTGAGGGTTTTATGCACCTTGTGATGTGGTGGGCAACTTTGTAAGAGGCTAACAGGCTTCTTTGTTTACTGATGCCGCGCTGACACAATGACCGGCTTGTTGGCCATACTCATGGAGTTTACCATGAAACAACTCCAGTGGCTTACTGACATAACGGGTGTATGGTCTCCAGGTGTATGGTGTATGGTCTCCAGGTGTGTGGTGTATGGTCTCCAGGTGTGTGGTGTATGGTCTCCAGGTGTGTGGTGTATGGTCTCCAGGTGTGTGGTGTATGGTCTCCAGGTGTGTGGTGTATGGTCTCCAGGTGTATGGTGTATGGTCTCCAGGTGTGTGGTGTATGGTCTCCAGGTGTATGGTGTATGGTCTCCAGGTGTATGGTGTATGGTCTCCAGGTGTATGGTGTATGGTCTCCAGGTGTATGGTGTATGGTCTCCAGGTGTATGGTCTCCAGGTGTATGGTGTATGGTCTCCAGGTGTATGGTGTATGGTCTCCAGGTGTATGGTGTATGGTCTCCAGGTGTAAGGTGTATGGTCTCCAGGTGCCGTCTTCATTTATTTGGCTTCATGCTCCGCTGCCAGAGTTTTTAGGCATAAAACACAAACGGGTGTTTCCTGGTTCCCGACGTGTTCACGGTAAACCCAAGGGCGATGTAGCATCGTCATATCTCCTGCTCTTACTAGCTTTATGTTTACTGTCACCTGTTTTCTTTTCCTCTGACGCCTCATCCTTTTTTCTTTTCACTCCTGTCAGAAACTTCTCCACCTCTCCTCCTCCTCCTCCTCCAGCTCTGTACACCGGTGTTGGTGTAGTACTTCTTCTACTCTACTGGTTGAACAGGCAGCCTGTTGATTAGTTTGAGCACTGCTGCCACCTAGTGGCTGGAGGCCCTTTTTTTATTGTTCAAGCATGAATAAAGACATTAATACTGAAAGTCGCGCCCGCCTCGCGCCCCCCCTGACACCCCACCACGCCCCCCCAGGGGGGCGCGCCCCACCATTTGAGAAGCACTGCTCTATCCTGTGGAAACCTCTTGGACAAATTATTGGGATTCGGGAAAAGTTAAGTGCGTTTCTCTTTTGAAGTTTTTTAGCGCGTTTGCACTTGTCGACCACCGTACTATATGCCTTAAATGAATTCATAAAAATAAATCTCGATTTTGTTCTGATAGATAACTTGTCCATAGTGTTGTATCTTATATATGGGTCTACAATATACAGCTACATGGGAAGAGAAACTTATCTTAAAAACCAAAGCAGCACAAATGACAATTCTTTCAGCACTAACCCGCACTAATGCAGCACAAACGATTAGCACCATTTCTGTTCAGTTTTGACAAAGGTGGAGGAGCTGTGAGCTGACAATTCGCTCCGTTGTTACTGCAAAGTGCGCGCACCCTCCGTCCGGGCGCGCGCACGCATGCAAGCCTTTAAGTATATTAAAAACGAAGGCAGCACGAACGATTAACAATTTTTGTTCAATTTGGACTTGGGAGCTGAGTGACGTCATCATTGTATAATAAACTGTTATATCTTAAAAAGCAAAGCAGCACAAACGATAATTCTTTCAGCACTAGCCAGCCCTAGTGATTGAGACCATTTCTGTTCAGTTTTGACAAAGGTGGAGGAGCTGTGTGAACTTTACACGTTGATCTCTTACTACTGCACGGTGCGCGCACGGGCGCGCGCACGCAGGCATGTCTTTTCTAATATTATTTATTTAATATCTTCAAAACGAAGGCAGCACAAACGAGCAACACAAACGTTTGGGACTATTTTCACATGTTTCTGCAGGGGGGGCGGGGCTTCACGGAGGGGCGCAACCGCGCGCGCACGCCGACAGGTCGTGAACGAGCACGCTGAAGTGGGGGACTGAGGACGCGCAGTCACAGGCAGAGGCTGTAGTTCGCTCAAAAGGAGAACAATGGGAGTGACTGTGGAGACGTTGAGACCTGGAGACGGTGAGCGTGTTTCTGTATTGATCCATTCAACCACAGCGTCCAGTAGTCGAGCGGCTTGTTCACACTGCAGCAGTTTAACCGGTGTCTCTCCGTCCAGGGAGGGCTCCGCAGCGTGGGCAGACCGTCGTCGTGCACTACGTCGGTAAGAGCCGCTCGGCTTCTCTGTCTTACTGTTTTATTCACCCGCTTTCACTTCAGAGCTTCGGTGCTGCTCGGTTCGTCTGGACCTGGAGCAGCAGCGTCCATGTGGCGCTGCTCAGGAGCCGGCGGTGGTGCTAGCTTAGTTTAGCTTGTTAGCTTCATTTAGCTTGAGCGCGAGGACTCCGGCGCGCTCACGACTCAGACAGGAAGTGCTCATTCACAATAAAATGCGACAATTTAAAATACAATTCGACAGAATGAAATGCTCGTGGGAAATTCAGAATGCGTCAGTGATCAACGCAACATTAAAAGCTATTTTCTTGAAGATAGTACAGCATATATCGTTTTCAGTAGTGTGTGGTGGTGTTTTAGTCACCCCCCCCCCCCCCCCCCCCCCCCCCCATATCACCACCCAGCCCCGCCCCAGCTGCACATTATGTCCTACAGTAAAAACACAATCCCAATCCAACGTAAGGCCACTACTGTGCACCAGGACTTAATCCACCAACATGACAGCTGATCAACAACCACAACACATCAAGACTGTGCAGCGTCACCATCACATCATTTCCAGTGTTTCCAACAGAGATGGGGGGGGTAGGTACAGCAGCACCATTCTACTCCAGAGAAAGTAAAACCATCACCATCACTTGTAGATTAAATCATCCTGGTGTAAAATGCTGACAAAGCCTTGGATGGTCTGAGTTCACTCGTCTATTTCTGGTGTCGTCTTCTTCTACTCACAACTGAAAAAGGTCCTGAAGCAGGTCCTCTATGTACCATGATCTTCATGTTAAAAGGTCCTGAAGCAGGTCCTCTATGTATCATGATCTTCATGTTAAAAGGTCCTGAAGCAGGTCCTCTATGTATCATGATCTTCATGTTAAAAGGTCCTGAAGCAGGTCCTCTATGTATCATGATCTTCATGTTAAATCAGCCTCCATCACTCCAGAGTAGCAGATAATAACAGAGTCATCACCTCCTGCCCATGAGCCAATCAGTCAAGCTCATTTCAATGACCACACCCAGACCAGCACTAGAAACTCTGCTGGTCCTGAGGAGGTCCGTCAATAACAGATCACACTCTGATTGGCTGATGATCCTGTCACTCAACATTTTAACCCAATAGCAGGTCCAGCTTCCACCAGAGGTTAGCATGAAGCTACTGCTAGCCACAGCAGAGGAGAGGAGCTGTGATGTGTTTAGAGGATGTAGGAGCAGGGCCGCCCCTGGCCAAGTGGGGGCCCTAAGCAGGATTTTATTTTGGGGGCCCCCTTCCAATAACATAATAATAATAATTATTATTACTATTATTATTGTGTTGACGTTTGGAAGCCATCTCTCTCTCTCTCTCTCTCTCCTCTCTACCTGTAAACAACTGCCTGCCGGCCCATCTGACTGCTGATTGGTCAGATGGTGACGCTTCGCGCTTTCGTCTCTTTTTTTTCTCTCTCTCTCTCTCCTGCCTCAGGCTGACTTGGTGGTGGTGTTCTACGCGCCTCTCGGCAAAATGCACGCGCATCCTTTGCGCATTTACAGATTATGATGATACTTTATTGATCCCGAGGGAAATTCAATTCACTTGCGCAAAATGGGGCCCCCCATGGATCGCGGGGCCCTACGCACAGCGCGTGTTCTGCGTGTAGGGAGGGGCGGGCCTGCGTAGGAGATTTGAGCTGCACACAATAGAACCAGTCAGTTCTTGATGAAGTTGCTAACGTCACTAATTGATTCCAGACAAAGATTTCAGAATCACTTTTTAATTGTTAAAAAAGAAAGAAAAATAATGTTTGGCAGTGCGAGACCTGCTGCCCTGATTGTTTTTGTCTTCTTATCTATCAAGCACGTGTCCCCTGAGTATTTATGCCAATAAATTATTGTATATTATTCTATTACTGAATGTATAATATAGGATCATTTATGGCCACAAATGATCACATAATATACAATTGTTACGACTGTGGTCGTGTTTGTGTGTCACAATTTTAAGTTGCTCCAGTCGCTCCTTGGCTGGCGTAACAACCCCCCCCCCCCCCCCCCCCCCCCCCCCGGCCTCTCAAACCAAGCAGACGTATTCCACCGGTGCAACTTGTCTTTTATTTAAATCGGCACCGTGAAACTAAAAGCAAAACAAAGATTTCATTTTAGGATCACCCAGTTTACAAAAATATGTCAATGTTCATTATACAAATTCATTTAAAGGACCACATTGTGTATATTCCATGTTCCAGTCCCTCCTCTGCTCATGTGGATAAGAATGTGTCTGATCCAGTAGAAACACTCACAACTAGTGAAATTCTAGTATTTCTTGGACTCTCATGATGGTGGTTCTCAGCTCCTCCACCTCCTCCACCCTCATGATGGTGGTTCTCAGCTCCTCCACCTCCTCCACCCTCATGATGGTGGTTCTCAGCTCCTCCACCACCCTCATGATGGTGGTTCTCAGCTCCTCCACCACCCTCATGATGGTGGTTCTCAGCTCCTCCACCTCCTCCACCCTCATGATGGTGGTTCTCAGCTCCTCCACCTCCTCCACCCTCATGATGGTGGTTCTCAGCTCCTCCACCACCCTCATGATGGTGGTTCTCAGCTCCTCCACCTCCTCCACCCTCATGATGGTGGTTCTCAGCTCCTCCTCCACCCTCATGATGGTGGTTCTCAGCTCCTCCACCACCCTCATGATGGTGGTTCTCAGCTCCTCCACCACCCTCATGATGGTGGTTCTCAGCTCCTCCACCACCCTCATGATGGTGGTTCTCAGCTCCACCACCCTCATGATGGTGGTTCTCAGCTCCTCCACCACCCTCATGATGGTGGTTCTCAGCTCCTCCACCTCCTCCACCCTCATGATGGTGGTTCTCAGCTCCTCCACCTCCTCCACCCTCATGATGGTGGTTCTCAGCTCCTCCACCCTCATGATGGTGGTTCTCAGCTCCTCCACCCTCATGATGGTGGTTCTCAGCTCCTCCACCCTCATGATGGTGGTTCTCAGCTCCTCCTCCACCCTCATGATGGTGGTTCTCAGCTCCTCCTCCACCCTCATGATGGTGGTTCTCAGCTCCTCCACCACCCTCATGATGGTGGTTCTCAGCTCCTCCACCACCCTCATGATGGTGGTTCTCAGCTCCTCCACCACCCTCATGATGGTGGTTCTCAGCTCCTCCACCCTCATGATGGTGGTTCTCAGCTCCTCCACCCTCATGATGGTGGTTCTCAGCTCCTCCTCCACCCTCATGATGGTGGTTCTCAGCTCCTCCACCACCCTCATGATGGTGGTTCTCAGCTCCTCCACCACCCTCATGATGGTGGTTCTCAGCTCCTCCACCACCCTCATGATGGTGGTTCTCAGCTCCTTCACCACCCTCATGATGGTGGTTCTCAGCTCCTCCACCACCCTCATGATGGTGGTTCTCAGCTCCTCCACCCTCATGATGGTGGTTCTCAGCTCCTTCACCACCCTCATGATGGTGGTTCTCAGCTCCTCCACCACCCTCATGATGGTGGTTCTCAGCTCCTCCACCCTCACGGAGACTGCAGCCCACTTTGGGGATTATATGAACCACAAATGGCACGTTTATCATGTTTAAAGACCAGAAATGTCCATTTAGTATAATATGGGTCCTTTAATCTAAACACATTTACTTTATTACAAAACCCGACCATAATTAAAACCTGTAGAATTAAATATTAATTTCATAATACATTATAGAGATAATCGACTCATATTTAAACAGTTCCCACAAATAAACAGGCCTCACTCTGCTGACCAAGGGGTGCTATTTACTCTGCAGCAGCGTCAAAGGTTTTGATTGGGAGAGTATGTGTGCTAACAAATAATAAACAACCAACCAGCTTCATGAATGAACCAAAATAAAAGGGGTTGTTCCACCTGCCGCGCTGTTCCACCTGCCGTGCTGTTCCCCCTGCCGCGCTGTTCCACCTGCCGCGCTGTTCAGGAGTGAAGCTCAAAAGACAACATGGGAGTGCGCCACTTAAATACTTCCTGACAGCACAACTTCTGCTCAAGCTAAGTTCCCAAAAGGAATATCCCATAATTTAACTGAATAAATGCATAAATCATAAATGTGATTGACAGGCCAAGGTGGCCAGTTACACAGTCATAATGTCTTCATGCAGTATTTCTGATATGAGAAAAATGCAGCAGAGCTCGTGACCTGAACAGTTTATTAATACGATGTGAAACATCATCGGTCTAAACTCTGACAATTTAGAGTTTAATCTTTGATCAATTACATTGTTTATTTCAAACATGGACAAAATCAAATGAACAGTTCATCATCAAGATATATCTCACCAAACAAAAAGCATATTTGTATCCTTAGTTGTTAGATTTTTTTTCTCTTCATTTTATTTATTTGTTAATATTTAATTTACATTCACTATGTTACAGGTGAGCTCTTGTGTTTTGCCCCCCCCCCCCCCCCGAGTTGACTCAAAATAAAACAAACACAAATTAATGGCCACCATTGATTTATTGTAATTAGTCGTAGATTAATCAGAAAATTAGTCACAAGATGAATTGTTACAAAATGAGCCGCACTAAAGTTTTGTTGCGATAAATGTTTTTGCTGCATATTGTTTCGATGTGTCGAGGAAATGTCTGAGCTGCAAAGTGAGCTTGGTGCAGCGGTTGTACCTAGGAACAACTAGTGCCGGCTAGTAACTGGGAGCAACTAGTGCCGGCTAGTAACTAGTAACTGGGAGCAACTAGTGCCGGCTAGTAACTGGGAGCAACTAGTGCCGGCTAGTAACTGGGAACAACTAGTGCCGGCTAGTAACTAGTAACTGGGAACAACTAGTGCCGGCTAGTAACTGGGAGCAACTAGTGCCGGCTAGTAACTGGGAGCAACTAGTGCCGGCTAGTAACTAGTAACTGGGAACAACTAGTGCCGGCTAGTAACTAGTAACTGGGAGCAACTAGTGCCGGCTAGTAACTGGGAGCAACTAGTGCCGGCTAGTAACTGGGAGCAACTAGTGCCGGCTAGTAACTAGTAACTGGGAGCAACTAGTGCCGGCTAGTAACTGGGAGCAACTAGTGCCGGCTAGTAACTGGGAACAACTAGTGCCGGCTAGTAACTAGTAACTGGGAGCAACTAGTGCCGGCTAGTAACTGGGAGCAACTAGTGCCGGCTAGTAACTAGTAACTGGGAACAACTAGTGCCGGCTAGTAACTGGGAACAACTAGTGCCGGCTAGTAACTGGGAGCAACTAGTGCCGGCTAGTAACTGGGAGCAACTAGTGCCGGCTAGTAACTAGTAACTGGGAGCAACTAGTGCCGGCTAGTAACTAGTAACTGGGAACAACTAGTGCCGGCTAGTAACTGGGAACAACTAGTGCCGGCTAGTAACTGGGAGCAACTAGTGCCGGCTAGTAACTGGGAGCAACTAGTGCCGGCTAGTAACTAGTAACTGGGAGCAACTAGTGCCGGCCCTCAACATGCTTTCAAACGGCATCAGGTTTTGTTCTGTGTATTTTAAAGTGTTAAATTCAACGTGTAGGAACCCTGAGGTTAGGGTTAGGGTAGGGTTAGGCAAGCACACGATGTTTCACGTACGTCTGCTGTTGTTAACTACTTGTGTTGATCAACAGATCTTTCTCCGTTGCCTCAGCCGAGCAGTCAACCTCTCGGCACGACTGTGACTGAAGCGTCTCTTTCTGCTGTTGGTCAGGTACCCTGATGAACGGAAAGCAGTTCGACTCCTCCAGAGACCGAAACGAGCCTTTCAGGTTCAAACTGGGAAAAGGCCAAGTCATCCGTGGTTGGGATGAAGGCGTGGCACAGGTAGGAAATGATCTGCTGGTGCTCGGAGCAATGGGCAGAACAGGGAAGTCGTGAGGGTTTGCTCATGCACTTGATGGCTCTGTGTTTCCCTTGGCCTCCCTTATCTCTCCGGGACTGGAACCCTTACAGCTTTCAGCCAGAAGGCCACAGCTGGCCCAGGCGGCCTCGTTGCAGGATGTAAACGGGTTTCACAAGTTAGTTAGTTTCTCGCTTTGTGTTTTAGAAAGGTGCAGCATTCCAATTAGCCGTAGTATCGTCTAATCTGGATAAGGTCTGTGTCTAAAGGATGGTCGGTGGATATTTACCTCACAAATCGTGACATGGTGGGGTTTTTCCAGGATTGTGATTAGCTGTGGTGGTGTCACTGCCCCCTGCAGGTTGGAATGCTCATAGCAGCTGGACCAGGTCAATAATCTTTATCAAAGGTGGGCCTGAGGCTGAACAGAAGCTGGAGAGGAAATCCTGAGGTTCTACCCCCCTCCTCCCACCTGCACTGCTCCAGTAATGGACTTTCTGTTATTTCCAAACTCAATTGACATTTAGGCAACAATTATATAAGTTATCGAGAAAGTCTTCCCACCCAGATGAGATTGTTTCTTTTTCGCACAGAAGTAATACCCCGTGGTGCAAATCCCTTCCTGAATTGACCCGTCATCAGACATCACAGCATCTTTTATGCACAGATTTATGTTTTTTTGTTGTGGCTTGCTTTTTTTTTGCAAAGTGATCGTTTTCTTGATAATATTGGTACCACTGCAGTGTGGAGAGCATGTAGAGAAGAAGTCTCCCTTGCACTGAAACGTTTTGGGGCGGTGAGTGCATGTGCAGTCATTTTCTTTATTTTCTTTATTTTTGATGTACACTTGTCATATTTTAAATGACTCCACGACAATAAAATGTTTAAATATTGTGTTTAATGTACTGAGTAAGATATATATAACATTTTGCTAGGGATTTAAATTACTACTTCAAGTGGCTACTGAATTAATATTCTTCTTATTTAATAGCCAATGCCAATTTAAATACTGAAAATAATAGAGTGCAGTGTAATCCTAGCATATGTACCTTTTCATTCTGAATGATGCTTTTATGTTTAATGCTTCCAAGCAGCCTTTTCCCTGTTGGATTGCACCTCAATGAAATTCCGATTTTACACCTATTTATGCTGCGATGTTACGTTGCATGATAAGTCAGTGGAATAATACGTTCATACTTGGGCGTTTCACTTACTAAGAGTTGATTGAACTAATTCAAATCAGCTGTTCTGGAACTGGAGTTTCCCATCTTGAAGTAAATCAGCTGCATTCTGGGAGAGACTTGGTTTATTGAACTGCCCTTCTAGAACCAGATACCGTATTTTCTGCCCTATAAGGCGCACCTACATTGATTGACATAATTTACAACTTCATTCATATATAAGACACATGGAATAGACCAGTGGTCATAACCTTTATAACTCAAAGCCATTAGGTTACATTTTCCACTGATTCTAACACCCAGAGAGGTGCACACACTTTATTTTGATAGTCCTACCTGCAGCCTATGCCAGGAGGACACTACACACAAAACCTTCTTCACTGCTGGTTGACAACTTACAACTACCGGTAATAATAATAATAATAATAAACTAAACTACATGAACTAAGCAACAAAAACACAACACAACACAATTATTACCGACACCACAAACCAAATAGAACCCCCAATAATTGCATTTAAAACACCACAAACAGCTGCAATGAATTATGGGAGTTTCTATCGGCTGCACTGAGGAGCTCAGGTTGAATTTGTCGCTGCAAGGCATGATGTCCCATCATGCCTTGCAGCGACAAATTCATGTTTTGTGTTGTTGGAGGTTATTGTGGGTTGTTGTTGGGCTTGGTGTTGTGTTGATTGTGTTTATGTGTTTTTGTTCCCCAGTTTAGGGAGTAATTATTTCATCTAGTTTATTTTGGTTTGTTAGAATGTTGGTGTGCAACCATGAGTGATTAAGGTGTTGTGTGGAGTGTCGTCCGCTCTGAAGATCCGGTTGTGAAGTTAGAGTTGTCAAAATAAAAGCTTCTGGTTGTTCAGCTGTCAAATAGCAGTCTCGGGTAGAACAATCGTCCATATATAAGGCGCGCCGGGATATAAGGCGCACTGGCAGCTTTTGAGAAAATTTGAGGTATTTAGGTGCCTTATAGTGCGGAAAATACGGTAATCCTTTATTGATCTCACAAACATGGGACTTAATATGTGTTTATGTGGTAGATGTGTATGTTAAGTGACTATTGTGCAGCATTTATCATCAGTTTGAACACACACACACACACACACACACACACACACACACACACACTGCTGTAATTACTTCCTCCACATTTGAAGATGTATTCCAGGTCTTGTGTTTTGAAGCTAAAATGGCTTTAAACTGTGTAGAAGTGACTTCAGCTGAAATCCTGTTGACGTCCCTACACCAGGGTTCCAGCCGTTGGAAAGGTCATGGTATAGGTATGGGTCGCTGTGCCTCAGCTGTGGATGAGCTCCAGTGGTTCACTCACTCTCCTCCTCTCCTCCTCTCCTCCCCTCCTCCCCTCCTCTCCAGATGAGCATCGGCCAGGTGGCCAGGCTGACCTGCTCCCCGGAATACGCGTACGGCAGCTCAGGATACCCACCCCTCATCCCGCCTAATTCCACTCTCTTCTTTGAAGTGGAGCTTCTGAGTTTTCACTAGAAGTCAACATTCTTTTTTTCTTTCATTCCACCCATATCTTTCTGTAATTATCTTAAAGAAGCATCTGTAAACATCAGATCATGTTTGTAGGATGTGGGATAATGGCCATCAGCTGTTGACACGATACTAATGCTCGTCTTACTGTTGGTGCTAAAGTGACAGAAGGTGGAGAGAAGATGACAGGATCACATGGTGACGGAGAACAACATGCACCATTATTCATATCATCTCCCTGTTATAAAGAAATCTTTGCCACAACTTGTGTGATCTGGACTCTTTTCTTCCAGAAGGCTTTGATGTAGTTTAAGCAGTGAAATGTTTCAGTGTTGGAGGAGCTGCCCAGATGTAGTTTGCATCACTGTCACACTTGTGAAATACTTTTTTACATTTCAAATACTTTTCAGTGACAGGTTTGCAACTTATGATTTAAATGCAGTGTTTTTTAGTAAAATGCCTGTCATTTTGTAATGCAAACTACAAAATCACATCAAAGCGGTCTTCTATTCATTTAAAAGGTGTTGCAGTTGTAGGTACATTTCATGAGGTAGATTTGGTCATAAGGGTTGCAGACTTCTGATTAGTCAAATGATGCTGAAGAAAAGTGACCATCTGTCATATTATGCATGTCCCAATTTGTTTTGAATAACTTGTCTGTTTTAAATCAGGTTAGTTTAGGATCAATGGTGTCAAAACTTCCATGGCCTTCACAGATGGACTTAGAATTCAACTCACGGTTTCGTTGCAGTACATTGTAGTGACGGCACCTTGTGATTTTAGCGTCCTTGTTAGTTCTGCGTTGGTCAATTATCACTAGAAATGCCATTTTGAAACCAGTATTGAATTATTCTGAAGTGTCCTTTTGTTGTTCGCAATTGCTAATGGGCTTTTTGGGGCCGTTTCCTTTCACTGTCTGTTAGAATCTTCTGGTCTGTGCTTCACATTAAAGATGATCTACTGTCAAAATGTATCATTAGTTGAACAAACCTTTGGATGTTGTGTGTCATGCTCTTGGCAGGAGCGGAAATATGAACCGGAAAAGAATTTTGACTTCTATTGCGCCAAACACACATTTCAGTTCATTAAGGAGAAAAATCCAACCGTTCTACATGTGCGAGCCTGGAAGGAGAGGAAGTCCAGACAAATGGTCTCATGTGAGGAACGCTGACCTCACATCTGACGAGAACGTCTCCTCCCATGGTTTATCTAAACATGCAGCACAAGAGTCTACTGCAAAGCACTTTTCTTTTTGATGGTCTTACACGACCTCGCCTCAGGGTGTCCAGTTGTATGAAATAATGCATGCTCCTCACACCATGTGACCTGCGAGAGAGGGCAGAACCTCCGGGAAAGCCGGAGATCCTGTGTCCCTCGTGAGGAGCCTGAAACTTCAAGCTCTGCTTCATGATGCCAGGTTCTATTTCAAGCATCTTAATGGTTCTAGACATAGCAGCATCTGTCCTGTCAGCTGAAGATGCACACAATGCCTACAACAAAGAATATGGACGTGAAGTGAAACGTCAGTCAGAACATCTTCGTCCTCCGACCAGGACCACGCTCTGCTGCCTTGCTGCTTCTCCTCTTAAGGTGGGACTCCATGAAGCTTCAAGTGTGGAATCATCTGGAGGAAGAGAAGACTCCAAAGACATAGAAATGCCTCGGAGACTCCAAGTCTTCTGCTCCCTCCTCATACATTACAAAGGTATTTCATTTCTGGAAATCCCTGGTGGATCTCCTAAATGGCTGCTTGTCAGTGTTTTTACAGGCGACTGTTCAGTGGAGGAAGAGGCTGGTCTGACCTGGGGGGTCAAAGGAACGTCCACAAGCTCTGTGTGGAGGGTGTGGTGTAGCGGCCAGGAGAAGCACTGGCCCAATTCTCAAGAAGCAAAGGAGGCTCGTTGCTCCCTATAGAGCCTCCTATAGCCTAGGAAACACTGATGCTTCCTATAGAGCCTCCTTTAGCCTAGGAAACACTGATGCTTCCTATAGAGCCTCCTTTAGCCTAGGAAACACTGATGCTTCCTTTAGCCTAGGAAACACTGATGCTTCCTGTAGAGCCTCCTTTAGCCTAGGAAACACTGATGCTTCCTATAGAGCCTCCTTTAGCCTAGGAAACACTGATGCTTCCTGTAGAGCCTCCTATAGCCTAGGAAACACTGATGCTTCCTATAGAGCCTCCTATAGCCTAGGAAACACTGATGCTTCCTATAGAGCCTCCTTTAGCCTAGGAAACACC
Organism: Blennius ocellaris; assembly: GCF_963422515.1. Lineage (NCBI taxonomy): Eukaryota > Metazoa > Chordata > Actinopteri > Blenniiformes > Blenniidae > Blennius > Blennius ocellaris. The sequence goes on along the minus strand of NC_137659.1, from coordinate 25,313,310 downwards.
GATGCTTCCTATAGAGCCTCCTTTAGCCTAGGAAACACTGATGCTTCCTTTAGCCTAGGAAACACTGATGCTTCCTGTAGAGCCTCCTTTAGCCTAGGAAACACTGATGCTTCCTATAGAGCCTCCTTTAGCCTAGGAAACACTGATGCTTCCTATAGAGCCTCCTTTAGCCTAGGAAACACTGATGCTTCCTATACAGCCTCCTTTAGCCTAGGAAACACTGATGCTTCCTATAGAGCCTCCTTTAGCCTAGGAAACACTGATGCTTCCTATAGAGCCTCCTTTAGCCTAGGAAACACTGATGCTTCCTGTAGAGCCTCCTTTAGCCTAGGAAACACCGATGCTTCCTATAGAGCCTCCTTTAGCCTAGGAAACACTGATGCTTCCTTTAGCCTAGGAAACACTGATGCTTCCTGTAGAGCCTCCTTTAGCCTAGGAAACACTGATGCTTCCTATAGAGCCTCCTTTAGCCTAGGAAACACTGATGCTTCCTATAGAGCCTCCTTTAGCCTAGGAAACACTGATGCTTCCTATACAGCCTCCTTTAGCCTAGGAAACACTGATGCTTCCTATAGAGCCTCCTTTAGCCTAGGAAACACTGATGCTTCCTGTAGAGTCTCCTTTAGCCTAGGAAACACTGATGCTTCCTATAGAGCCTCCTTTAGCCTAGGAAACACTGATGCTTCCTGTAGAGCCTCCTTTAGCCTAGGAAACACTGATGCTTCCTATAGAGCCTCCTTTAGCCTAGGAAACACTGATGCTTCCTTTAGCCTAGGAAACACTGATGCTTCCTGTAGAGCCTCCTTTAGCCTAGGAAACACTGATGCTTCCTATAGAGCCTCCTTTAGCCTAGGAAACACTGATGCTTCCTATAGAGCCTCCTTTAGCCTAGGAAACACTGATGCTTCCTATAGAGCCTCCTTTAGCCTAGGAAACACTGATGCTTCCTTTAGAGCCTCCTTTAGCCTAGGAAACACTGATGCTTCCTTTAGCCTAGGAAACACTCATGCTTCCTTTAGAGCCTCCTTTAGCCTAGGAAACACTGATGCTTCCTTTAGCCTAGGAAACACTCATGCTTCCTTTAGAGCCTCCTTTAGCCTAGGAAACACTGATGCTTCCTTTAGCCTAGGAAACACTGATGCTTCCTTTAGAGCAGGGGTGTCAAACTCATTTGAGCTCAGGGGCCACATGGAGGAAAATCTATTCCCAAGCGGGCCGGACCAGTAAAATCATGGTATATAACTTAAAAACAACATGTTCATATTGCTTTCTTTGTTTTAATAGTGTCCAAAATAGTACAAACACATCATCACTATAAATCATAAAACACTGTTAACAAAACTCTGAGGACAAAGATCACACAATGCCTCGGTATTTCCCAGAACCAGAACAGTATCAGACCACAGAACTACATCAGGGGGTCATTCCTCAGGCAGCAATGTAGATAAAAACAATAAAATCCTGTTGCATCCAACAAGTGCAAGAACCAGTCACAAATCAAGAATAGGTTAAATATACAAATAAAATAAAATAAATTAAATTAAAAACAATACACATCAACAGAAATACATATAAACACAAAGCTGGAGCCTGAGGACAGTGTGTCCAAAATAGTGCAAACAACAATACTATTGATCATAAATCCCTTCAAGTTTTTTGAAAATTCTGACAACAAAGAACACACAAACACAGTGATTCACAGAACTGTGTCATAGATCACAGAACTATATGAAGGTGTCTCATGCAGCACTTTGAGTGGGATTACATTGATTATTTGACTCCCGATACCTGCATCTTTTAGCTTTTACCATCAATATCAGGCGTCACATTCTGAGTGACAGACAACTTCAGCATGTGATTCAAGTGACTGTGTGTGAGCCTTGAGCACAGCTTTGTTTTATTAATGCTCATTACAGAGAAAACCTGCTCACAAAGATACGTGCTTCCAAACATGGACCACAGCTTTGTCAAGTTGGGGAACCTGGCCAGAGTCCACTCTGACCCGGTCCAGGGCGCCGAAAATATCAGCGGCTGTCGTTGTATCTGACATTGGCACCATCTCCACAACTCTTCGGTGACGATCAATGTATCGTCTACTCCGCGGATGAAAATGGCCAGTTGCGCAACATCTGTAATGTTCGTGCTTTCATCGATTGCAACTGAAAATGCAATAAAGGCGTTTACTTTGTTCTTTAACTGGCTGTCCAAATCCACGGAAAGATCGGGAAATCCTGTCTGCAATGGTGTTTCTTGTCAGGCTGATATTTGCAAAAGTCTGTGTCTTTTCAGGGCTCAAGACCTCCGCTGCCTTCACCATGCACGTTTTAATGTATTCACCCTCACTCAATGGTTTTGAAGCAACTGTGATTTCGTTAGCAATGATGTAGCTAGCTTCCACCGCAGCGTCACTGACGTCTCGGCTGTGAGTAAAAACACACTGCTGTTTCTTCAGACCTGACAACAGTTCATCCACCTTCTCTTTTCTCCGCTGTCCTGGGAAGTTGTCATATTTGTCGGCATGAAGACTCACGTAGTGGCGACGAAGGTTGTATTCTTTCAGCACTGCAACATGCAGTGAAAACACCAAACATACTGCTTTCCAGTCACTTCTGTCAAAAAAATAGGAGGATGACCATTTTTCTTGGAACTCTGCACTCTGTGTCCACTTTAATCTTTTTTGACAGTGACTTATTGGGACAAGGAGGGTGACAAAGCATATAATGCGAAAAGTAGAAGCCGTAATAATTAGGGCGGGCAAAACACAAAGTAGCTCATCCTGATTGGCTGCGCTTGCTTTACCTTGCTTTACCTTGCTTGCTTGCTCTGCCCCGGAATAAACCAGGGGTGTTTCCTTAATACAATTGCTAGTGCACCACCCAGTGGACGCAATTAGAACAGCAGTTTATTGAAAAATTGCAGCTCATTTTTATACTTCACATAAACATCTCGCGGGCCGGATCAAACCCGCTTGCGGGCCGGATCTGGCCCGCGGGCCGTACGTTTGACACCCCTGCTTTAGAGCCTCCTTTAGCCTAGGAAACACTGATGCTTCCTATAGAGCCTCCTTTAGCCTAGGAAACACTGATGCTTCCTTTAGAGCCTCCTTTAGCCTAGGAAACACTGATGCTTCCTTTAGCCTAGGAAACACTGATGCTTCCTTTAGAGCCTCCTTTAGCCTAGGAAACACTGATGCTTCCTTTAGCCTAGGAAACACTGATGCTTCCTTTAGAGCCTCCTTTAGCCTAGGAAACACTGATGCTTCCTTTAGCCTAGGAAACACTGATGCTTCCTTTAGAGCCTCCTTTAGCCTAGGAAACACTGATGCTTCCTGTAGAGCCTCCTTTAGCCTAGGAAACGCTGATGCTTCCTTTAGAGCCTCCTTTAGCCTAGGAAACACTGATGCTTCCTGTAGAGCCTCCTTTAGCCTAGGAAACGCTGATGCTTCCTTTAGCCTAGGAAACACTGATGCTTCCTTTAGAGCCTCCTTTAGCCCAGGAAACACTGATGCTTCCTTTAGCCTAGGAAACACTGATGCTTCCTTTAGAGCCTCCTTTAGCCTAGGAAACACTGATGCTTCCTATAGAGCCTCCTTTAGCCTAGGAAACACTGATGCTTCCTTTAGAGCCTCCTTTAGCCTAGGAAACACTGATGCTTCCTATAGAGCCTCCTTTAGCCTAGGAAACACTGATGCTTCCTTTAGCCTAGGAAACACTGATGCTTCCTTTAGCCTAGGAAACACTGATGCTTCCTATAGAGCCTCCTTTAGCCTAGGATAGCATTGATGCATCTTTTATCAAAGGAGATCAGCTCCTGCTGCCCCACAATTCCTTGTGGCGACAACATTTAAAGGGACCTGCTCATCAGAGCTTTTACGGAAATTGACGATGGCAGAAAAAGGAGCAAATCATGTACGTTTCCAACTTTAAATCATCTCAAATCCAAACGTGATTTTTGTAGTCCACTTTCAGAAACGTGTGGTCGGAAACGGCTGGTCTTTGTCCAGGAGTCGCTTTACAGCCTAAGTTGACACGAGAAGGCAAAACTGAGCCAAAGTATGTATTATCTGGTGAAGGCCGTTAAAATGAATACATCACAGCATGTGAAACTACTCTAGTTATACATGTCCTGGTGCCAAGACCAAGGTGGCCCAGAGTTCACTTCATATCCCCCTCCGAGGCTTATGAGCCCTGGAAGTCCAAACCACAAATATGACATAGTAACAGATCAAGTCATTCATTGTGTTACACCGTTCGTTTGCAGCAATACATCAAAGCTATAGAGTATGGGAGGCAAAAACCTGCCGGCAGAACTTTATCCCAAAAACATGCATATCATCAATTATGCAGGAAAAACTGTCCCAGGCCGTCTGCCCAGGTGACCACCTCCTGCACTCCAGCACAGTGTGATGTACAGGAATGTTGGTTCATCAAACAGGCTCTTATGGAAAACCCCAGAAAATCAAATCAAACAGAATCCACAGTTGGGCTGGTGGACCCAGCGGACCTCCCTGTGGATCTTCCCCTGCCCGACCCCCGACATCCCTGAAAACTGAAACAGAATAAAGCAGCTGAGGTTCCCATGTATTTGTTCGATGGCAGGCATAACTCTCCAAGAAGACAATATAGTGGGTGAACATGTGATCATCAAAACACACATGTATCAAAGTTTCATGCTATAATAAAGTGACTACTATAGTGATATCGTCCATCGACACTAAAGACTACAAGAAAATAATAATAGGTATAAAGTATGTGTGAAGGAGTGTCGGAGTATTCCCGCTGTTAGCATGTTAACACAACATTTTAACGGCCTTTAAAACACATGCCTAACAGCTCAATTTACACTAACCAACATATACACCGGGTTCAGAGCTGCCATGAGCATGCCAAACCTGTAGGGGGCAGTGTATTGGGACACATGAAGCCATGATGGCCAGTCAGAATCCTGGGAAAAAATACCACGTCACAAATTGTGATGTAAATATCCACCTTCCCCCCTTTATATGCAAACAGAGACATGGATTTGATCCAAATCTCCACAGTGGCCAGAGCTTTCAGGAATCGTTTGTGGTGAGTCTCCCAAGCACAGAGAAACATCACCGTTTGTTCAGATACCCAGGTACGTGTAAACGTGGCCTTTAGCCGTGTTTCCACCGCACAAAATGTGCAGGAGCGGTATGGCAAAGCGTAACCGGAGCCAAAGCCGGAGCCCGTTTCCACTGCAGAAAGGAGGTTCAAAAGAAAGTAACGTCTGTGTTGGTCCTTGGTCCTAGCCTTGGGTGCGGAGACCGGCCTCCGCACCCGAGGCTGCTCCGAGCAGTGCAAGGAATTAATCCATTAAAACAATCTCAATGGAGACCTGATCGATAACTTGTCCATTGTGTTGTATTTTACATATGGGTTTATATTGTATTATTCAAATGATTAAAATAGTTATCCTTGAAGAAGGACAGAAGCTTTTTTCCTAGTGGGGTATCTCCTTAAGGACCAACATCTGATTTAGAGTTTGAGACGTGGAATTGCCTCACCGATGAAACTTGCTGATTATGTCACACTTCTACATTTCAACCAAACCAAGAGAAGCTGAAGATGAAGCCAGCGAGACGTCTGATGTGGTTGTTGTGTCAAACAGCGACAGTGAAACCAGAACAGCTGAAGTAGGAGCCGTCAGAGAGTTAGATGAAGTCCAGTCAGTAATAGAGCTCTTTGTTGATTCTGAAAACACCTTTGGGTCCTTTCATGATGTGCACGTTGATCTATGGAGCTTTTCTTTAGCCCACTGTGTGACAACTCACAATACATCATGCGAACACTTGACAGGATCTGATGACCGCTTTTTCTGATGATGACGACTTCCAGACAACACTGAAGAGGCAGGAAGCGGATCCGGGGTCATGAGGGACGTTCTCAGCTGCTTCTGGCATGATTTCTTTTACGAACGCTGCACATTTGGCACAGCAATGAAAGTTCCCTTCATTCAACAGGATTGTCCTGCTGAAACGTGGAAAGCAATTGGCAGAATCCTTTTACAAGGTTACCATGAGTGTCAGTACCTACCAAACAAACTTGCACCCCCTTGCTTGAACAAGTGCTTTATAGCCGTGTGTACTGTCACCTGAAAGGGAATTTTCTGCAGTTTGCAAGCAGGGAAGAACGTGACATCTTGATGCAAGCAATGCATGTGTGATTCATTTGATTAAACTGATTAATTTTAGCTTTCAGCATGACTGTGTTTTCCTGAGTGGTTTGGAGTGCATAATATTTGATATTTCTGCTTAAATTATTTACGGGTCTGTCACATTTTCAATATGCCCCCCCCCCCCCCCCCCCATGTTAAACTCATTCCTACGCCCTTGGATTTCTCATATTTCAGCATTATAATGACTGTGCTTCATAATAGTGACCACTCTATGTTGATTTCTGATATTGTCATCTATGTTTTAGAGAGTCCTTGAGCAAGAGGTGGCTGCAATGGAACTCCAGTTTATCTTGATGCTCAATTCAGCCTCACATAATGATTAATGACAAGAATGAATATCATCAGCTATCGTACCACTGTTGAAGTCTCTGGCCAGTGTGGGAGAGGCAGCAACTCCACTGTGAACCTTCCTCCACTGAGAGACTTCCTCCACTGTGAACCTTCCTCCACTGAGAGACTTCCTCCACTGAGAGACTTCCTCCACTGTGAACCTTCCTCCACTGAGAGACTTCCTCCACTGTGAACCTTCCTCCACTGTGAACCTTCCTCCACTGAGAGACTTCCTCCACTGAGAGACTTCCTCCACTGTGAACCTTCCTCCACTGAGAGACTTCCTCCACTGAGAGACTTCCTCCACTGTGAACCTTCCTCCACTGAGAGACTTCCTCCACTGTGAACCTTCCTCCACTGTGAACCTTCCTCCACTGAGAGACTTCCTCCACTAAGAGACTTCCTCCACTGTGAACCTTCCTCCACTGAGAGACTTCCTCCACTGTGAACCTTCCTCCACTGAGAGACTTCCTCCACTGAGAGACTTCCTCCACTGTGAACCTTCCTCCACTGAGAGACTTCCTCCACTGTGAACCTTCCTCCACTGAGAGACTTCCTCCACTGTGAATCTTCCTCCACTGTGAACCTTCCTCCACTGAGAGACTTCCTCCACTGTGAACCTTCCTCCACTGAGAGGCTTCCTCCACTGTGAACCTTCCTCCACTGAGAGACTTCCTCCACTGTGAACCTTCCTCCACTGTGAACCTTCCTCCACTGTGAACCTTCCTCCACTGAGAGACTTCCTCCACTGAGAGACTTCCTCCACTGAGAGACTTCCTCCACTGTGAACCTTCCTCCACTGTGAACCTTCCTCCACTGAGAGGTTTCCTCCACTGAGAGACTTCCTCCACTGTGAACCTTCCTCCACTGAGAGACTTCCTCCACTGTGAACCTTCCTCCACTGTGAACCTTCCTCCACTGAGAGGTTTCCTCCACTGAGAGACGTCCTCCACTGTGAGGCTTCCTCCACTGAGAACCTATTATGTGCACAGTGCATACAGGGATTATATAAACTATCATTGCAATGCAATCGAGTTAGAACACAAATGCTAATAAGACGAGGCGTGGAGGACGTGTTATAACATTGTTATTGCACAGGGTGGTGATGAATTGTCCGGTTGTGGGTGTTTGGTCTGCTGGGAGCCGCTCGGTTCAACAGGCTGACTGCAGCAGGAAGGAAGGACCTGCGGTGTCTCTCCTGGTGTAGACCTTCATCAGAACGTCTGAACTACTTACAGGAAGCGTCATTAACTTGGGCTCTCTGTTGGATGAGGATAAACTGACAAACAACCAATTACATGACCACAATTCATAGCAGACACTCAATATATGTTCCACTCGGGACTTAAAAACTCAAAATCTTTCATCTTTAACTGGATCTCACTCCTCTTAGCGTCATCGTTTCATTTGTAGGTGAAGTCATGCAATAGAAACATGATTGTATTGATCATTGTTGTGCAACAACTTGTATAAATGCAGTGTTGTCGTGGTTCAGCACACACACACACACACACACACACACACACACACACACACACACACACACTCATACAGTTATTTGCTTAATTATTTGTTTATACTGAAGTTATATTTCTTCTATTTTACCTATTGCTTGTTTTTTGTAACCCTGCATGCCCCTGTGTTTCCATATTGCTGCTGCTGGAATTGTGAATTTCTCTTGGAGATCATTTAAAGTATCTATCATCATCATCATCATCATCATCATCATTTCATTGATCATGTACCATGAGTGTTAAAGTCTGTTACAGTCAAGCAAAACCAGAGCAGATGGAGACAAAGGCTCCATTTAGCACAAACAGATGGAAACAGTGCCATTCCAGGTCTGCAAAGAATAAACCAACTTCTGATCAATGTTTGTAAGTCTGACCCTGTGAACTTCAGAATAAGAGGGGGGCCAGCCGACGCTCCAACAGAGCAACAGGAGGGGAAAGGAAGCCATGCATGGCTCCGCAGTGAGAGCCACCTCAGCATGCAATAGTCCCCAATGCCAAGTACTGCTGGCACCATCTGCTCTGGGCATCAGTGAGGAGGAGTGACCTCCTTCCTGCCCGGAGCTCCTCCTCTCACCACTCAGCTCCTTTCCTAAGGTCGGAGGGCATCGTTCTGCTCACAACCCAGGTTTCCAGCTTGAACTCAGACAGTTAGTCGTCTTTGTGTTGACCTCAGTCCCTCAAGTGAAGATGAACAGCCACAGCACACATGACTCTGACCAGCTCCCATAGTGCATTGCACGGCTGTTTCAGAGGTTTCTGCTGCCTTTAAATCAGAATGACAGCCTCTAACTGTACTACATTCAACAGTGAAATCATATTTTAGCTCTTGAAAATCCACAGACCTACTCTTGCTGGCTAAGTTTGAGTTCTTCAGACTGTTTCAGTGAAAACCTGACTGAGCTCTGTAAATCATCACAAGACATTGATGTCTGACACAGATCTCAAAACTAAATATTGATAAAAGACTATCAATGACATTAAAGTACAGAAAGTACATTCATTTGGGAAAAAAAGAGTTTATTATGGCCTGTACCTGACACTTTTGTTTCCTTCCACACATTTCTATGTTTTATGATCACTGTGCTTTGAATAGAACTAAAAGGTGAGACGAAGTTCCAAAAGGTTTCTCCTTCACCTTATTGCCAGAGGCTGGACTCCACCTCTGAACATGTTAGCATTCAATATGTTCCGTCCCGAGAGGCCAGATCCAGATCCTCTCTTTTGATGTTTGTCCGTGAGGTGTTTTCATCTGCTTTTGGTCTGACCCGTCACCTCGGACCTGTTTGCCTTGGCAGACCCTACTGGGGGCATAAAGCCCGCGACAACAGAGCTCCGAGGATCATTCGGGGGCTCAAACTGCCACTTTGTTTTGAATGGATTTACATTTTTTAAACCTTCGCAATAGACTCAAGACTCTGACCCACAAAGTCTGGTGGAGGCTGATGGATGGAGGTGCTGCTGCTCAGCTTATTGGCCTGCAGTCGAATCGCCATGCGGGAATACTCCTGAAGACGTGGGTGGAGAGAAACCTCCTGAGGATGTACGTGGTGGGGAGGAGGTCCCGGATCCAGAGGACCCCTTCCCAGATGTATGATCTACCCTGGCCTCAGGAACTGCTCTGGACCACTACTAAAGGTGGGGGTGGCCACAGACCTGTTGACCTTTACTCCCAAACAGGGAAAACTTTGTATCACTGGTGTGTAAAGGTGATGAACTGCCGAGACCTGGACGGGAGGATGGACTGTGTGTGGAGGGGGGGATGGACCCTGGGCTCCGGTTGAGGACCTTCATGGAGGGTCCTCTATAAACTCCCTCCAAAAAGAGAACTGGGGGTCTACAGTGGAGGGTCCTCTATAAACTCCCTCCAAAAAGAGAACTGGGGGTCTACAGTGGAGGGTCCTCTATAAACTCCCTCCAAAAAGAGAACTGGGGGTCTACAGTGGAGGGTCCTCTATAAACTCCCTCCAAAAAGAGAACTGGGGGTCTACAGTGGAGGATCCTCTATAAACTCCCTCCAAAAAGAGAACTGGGGGTCTACAGTGGAGGGTCCTCTATAAACTTCCTCCAAAAAGAGAACTGGGGGTCTACAGTGGAGGGTCCTCTATAAACTCCCTCCAAAAAGAGAACTGGGGGTCTACAGTGGAGGGTCCTCTATAAACTCCCTCCAAAAAGAGAACTGGGGGTCTACAGTAGAGGGTCCTCTATAAACTCCCTCCAAAAAGAGAACTGGGGGTCTACAGTGGAGGGTCCTCTATAAACTCCCTCCAAAAAGAGAACTGGGGGTCTACAGTGGAGGGTCCTCTATAAACTCCCTCCAAAAAGAGAACTGGGGGTCTACAGTGGAGGATCCTCTATAAACTCCTTCCAAAAAGAGAACTGGGGGTCTACAGTGGAGGATCCTCTATAAACTCCCTCCAAAAAGAGAACTGGGGGTCTACAGTGGAGGGTCCTCTATAAACTTCCTCCAAAAAGAGAACTGGGGGTCTACAGTGGAGGGTCCTCTATAAACTCCCTCCAAAAAGAGAACTGGGGGTCTACAGTGGAGGGTCCTCTATAAACTCCCTCCAAAAAGAGAACTGGGGGTCTACAGTAGAGGGTCCTCTATAAACTCCCTCCAAAAAGAGAACTGGGGGTCTACAGTGGAGGGTCCTCTATAAACTCCCTCCAAAAAGAGAACTGGGGGTCTACAGTGGAGGGTCCTCTATAAACTCCCTCCAAAAAGAGAACTGGGGGTCTACAGTGGAGGATCCTCTATAAACTCCTTCCAAAAAGAGAACTGGGGGTCTACAGTGGAGGATCCTCTATAAACTCCCTCCAAAAAGAGAACTGGGGGTCTACAGTGGAGGGTCCTCTATAAACTCCCTCCAAAAAGAGAACTGGGGGTCTACAGTGGAACAGACTAGGAAGAGACTCTTGTTCACTGTTTTTTGAAATGTCACAGACTCACAGCTTTGTTCACTGTTTTACAAATGTTATTCTCTGTTTTGGATGAAACCTGGTCTGATGGGGTTTTTATCTTTGGGGCGGGGTACAGAAAGAGGGAGGCCCAGAAGTACCTCCTGCTGGATCTTATACTGGGTGAAGCAAAGCTGGCACTGTATCTGAGCAGGAAGCACAAGGCTCAGCAGGGGGTGGACCAGGATCTGCTCAGTATGTTCTTGTCTCTGGTCAGGGCCCGGGTCTGGGTTGATCTGAATCTTTTTAAGGACATGAAGGACCTGCTCAGTTTTACTGAGAGGTGGTGTTATAAGAACACCATCTGCTCTGTGGTGGAGGAACGACTGGAGTTCAGCTCTTTATTTGGCAGGAAATAGATGTTTTGTTGTTTTATACTGTGAACTGTTTTTATACTGTGAACAAAAGGAATGTTTTCCCACTGATAAAGGTTGGCTTAAAAATCTCAGCCTCTCTCTCTACCTCTCTGCCCTCTCTGCCCTCTCTCTACCTCTCTACCTCTCTGCCTCTCAGCCTCTCTCTCTATCTACCTCTCAGCCTCTCTCTCTATCTACCTCTCAGCCTCTCTCTCTGCCTCTCAGCCTCTCTCTCTCTACCTCTCAGCCTCTCTCTCTGCCTCTCTCTCTCTCAGCCTCTCTCTCTACCTCTCAGCTTCTCTCTCTCTCTCTGCCTCTCTCTCCCTACCTCTCAGCTTCTCTCTCTCTCTGCCTCTCAGCTTCTCTCTCTCTCTCTGCCTCTCTCTCCCTACCTCTCAGCTTCTCTCTCTCTCTGCCTCTCAGCTTCTCTCTCTCTCTCTGCCTCTCAGCTTCTCTCTCTGCCTCTCTCTCTCTCTCTCTACCTCTCAGCTTCTCTCTCTCTCTCTGCCTCTCAGCTTCTCTCTCTGCCTCTCTCTCTCTCTCTGCCTCTCAGCCCCTCTCTCTGCCTCTCTCTCTCTCTCTACCTCTCAGCTTCTCTCTCTCTGCCTCTCAGCCTCTCTCTCTCTACCTCTCAGCCTCTCTCTCTGCCTCTCTCTCTCTCAGCCTCTCTCTCTACCTCTCAGCTTCTCTCTCTCTCTCAGCCTCTCTCTCTCTACCTCTCAGCCTCTCTCTCAGCCTCTCTCTCTCAGCCTCTCTCTCTCTCAGCCTCTCTCTCTACCTCTCAGCTTCTCTCTCTCTCTGCCTCTCTCTCCCTACCTCTCAGCCTCTCTCTCTCTCTGCCTCTCAGCCTCTCTCTCTACCTCTCAGCCTCTCTCTCTCTGCCTCTCTGCCTCTCTCTCTCTCTGCCTCTCTGCCTCTCTCTCTCTGCCTCTCAGCTTCTCTCTCTCTCTGCCTCTCAGCCTCTCTCTCTCTCTACCTCTCAGCTTCTCTCTCTCTGCCTCTCAGCCTCTCTCTCTACCTCTCTGCCTCTCTCTCTCTGCCTCTCAGCCTCTCTCTCTCTCTACCTCTAAGCTTCTCTCTCTCTCTCTGCCTCTCTCTCTACCTCTCTGCCTCTCTCTCTCTACCTCTCAGCCTCTCTCTCTCTCTCAGCCTCTCTCTCTACCTCTCAGCTTCTCTCTCTCTCCCTACCTCTCAGCCTCTCTCTCTCTCTCTGCCTCTCTCTCTCTGCCTCTCAGCTTCTCTCTCTACCTCTCAGCCTCTCTCTCTCTCTGCCTCCCAGCCTCTCTCTCTCTCTCTGCCTCTCTCTCTCTACCTCTCAGCCTCTCTCTCTCTCAGCCTCTCTCTCTACCTCTCAGCCTCTCTCTCTCTGCCTCTCTCTCTCTACCTCTCAGCCTCTCTCTCTCTCTACCTCTCAGCTTCTCTCTCTCTACCTCTCAGCCTCTCTCTCTCTCTCTCAGCCTCTCTCTCTACCTCTCAGCCTCTCTCTCTCTCTCTCAGCCTCTCTCTCTACCTCTCAGCTTCTCTCTCTCTGCCTCTCATCCTCTCTCTCTACCTCTCTGCCTCTCAGCCTCTCTCTCGCTCTACCTCTAAGCTTCTCTCTCTCTCTCTGCCTCTCTCTCTACCTCTCTGCCTCTCTCTCTCTACCTCTCAGCCTCTCTCTCTCTCTCAGCCTCTCTCTCTACCTCTCAGCTTCTCTCTCTCTCCCTACCTCTCAGCCTCTCTCTCTCTCTCTGCCTCTCTCTCTCTGCCTCTCAGCTTCTCTCTCTCTCTGCCTCTCAGCTTCTCTCTCTCTCTGCCTCTCAGCCTCTCTCTCTCTCTACCTCTCAGCTTCTCTCTCTACCTCTCAGCCTCTCTCTCTCTCTACCTCTCAGCCTCTCTCTCTCTCTGCCTCTCTCTCTCTACCTCTCAGCCTCTCTCTCTCTCAGCCTCTCTCTCTACCTCTCAGCCTCTCTCTCTCTCTCAGCCTCTCTCTCTACCTCTCAGCTTCTCTCTCTCTCTCTGCCTCTCTCTCCCTACCTCTCAGCCTCTCTCTCTCTCTCTCTGCCTTTCTCTCTACCTCTCAGCCTCTCTCTCTCTCTCAGCCTCTCTCTCTACCTCTCAGCTTCTCTCTCTCTCTCTGCCTCTCTCTCCCTACCTCTCAGTCTCTCTCTCTCTCTCTGCCTCTCAGCCTCTCTCTCTCTACCTCTCAGCCTCTCTCTCTCTACCTCTCAGCCTCTCTCTCTACCTCTCAGCTTCTCTCTCTCTACCTCTCAGCCTCTCTCTCTCTCAGCCTCTCTCTCTACCTCTCAGCCTCTCTCTCTACCTCTCAGCTTCTCTCTCTCTCTCTGCCTCTCTCTCTCTGCCTCTCAGCCTCTCTCTCTCTCTGCCTCTCTCTCTCTCTCTGCCTCTCTCTCTCTGCCTCTCAGCTTCTCTCTCTCTCTGCCTCTCAGCCTCTCTCTCTCTTTACCTCTCAGCTTCTCTCTCTACCTCTCAGCCCCTCTCTCTCTCTGCCTCTCTCTCTCTCTCTCTGCCTCTCTCTCTCTCTCTCTGCCTCTCAGCCCCTCTCTCTCTCTGCCTCTCTCTCTCTCTCTGCCTCTCAGCCTCTCTCTCTCTCTGCCTCTCTCTCTCTCTCTGCCTCTCTCTCTCTGCCTCTCAGCTTCTCTCTCTCTCTGCCTCTCAGCTTCTCTCTCTCTCTCTGCCTCTCTCTCTCTGCCTCTCAGCTTCTCTCTCTCTCTGCCTCTCAGCTTCTCTCTCTCTCTCAGCCTCTCTCTCTACCTCTCAGCTTCTCTCTCTCTCCCTACCTCTCAGCCTCTCTCTCTCTCTCTGCCTCTCTCTCTCTGCCTCTCAGCTTCTCTCTCTCTCTGCCTCTCAGCTTCTCTCTCTCTCTGCCTCTCAGCCTCTCTCTCTCTCTACCTCTCAGCTTCTCTCTCTACCTCTCAGCCTCTCTCTCTCTCTGCCTCTCAGCCTCTCTCTCTCTCTCTGCCTCTCTCTCTCTACCTCTCAGCCTCTCTCTCTCTCAGCCTCTCTCTCTACCTCTCAGCCTCTCTCTCTCTCTCAGCCTCTCTCTCTACCTCTCAGCTTCTCTCTCTCTCTCTGCCTCTCTCTCCCTACCTCTCAGCCTCTCTCTCTCTCTCTCTGCCTTTCTCTCTACCTCTCAGCCTCTCTCTCTCTCTCAGCCTCTCTCTCTACCTCTCAGCTTCTCTCTCTCTCTCTGCCTCTCTCTCCCTACCTCTCAGTCTCTCTCTCTCTCTCTGCCTCTCAGCCTCTCTCTCTCTACCTCTCAGCCTCTCTCTCTCTACCTCTCAGCCTCTCTCTCTACCTCTCAGCTTCTCTCTCTCTACCTCTCAGCCTCTCTCTCTCTCAGCCTCTCTCTCTACCTCTCAGCCTCTCTCTCTACCTCTCAGCTTCTCTCTCTCTCTCTGCCTCTCTCTCTCTGCCTCTCAGCCTCTCTCTCTCTCTGCCTCTCTCTCTCTCTCTGCCTCTCTCTCTCTGCCTCTCAGCTTCTCTCTCTCTCTGCCTCTCAGCCTCTCTCTCTCTTTACCTCTCAGCTTCTCTCTCTACCTCTCAGCCCCTCTCTCTCTCTGCCTCTCTCTCTCTCTCTCTGCCTCTCTCTCTCTCTCTCTGCCTCTCAGCCCCTCTCTCTCTCTGCCTCTCTCTCTCTCTCTGCCTCTCAGCCTCTCTCTCTCTCTGCCTCTCTCTCTCTCTCTGCCTCTCTCTCTCTGCCTCTCAGCTTCTCTCTCTCTCTGCCTCTCAGCTTCTCTCTCTCTCTCTGCCTCTCTCTCTCTCTCTCTACCTCTCAGCTTCTCTCTCTCTGCCTCTCAGCTTCTCTCTCTCTCTCTCAGCCTCTCTCTCTACCTCTCAGCTTCTCTCTCTCTCTCTGCCTCTCTCTCTCTACCTCTCTGCCTCTCTCTCTCTGCCTCTCAGCCTCTCTCTCTCTCTACCTCTAAGCTTCTCTCTCTCTCTCTCTGCCTCTCTCTCTACCTCTCTGCCTCTCTCTCTCTACCTCTCAGCCTCTCTCTCTCTCTCAGCCTCTCTCTCTACCTCTCAGCTTCTCTCTCTCTCTCTGCCTCTCTCTCCCTACCTCTCAGCCTCTCTCTCTCTGCCTCTCAGCCTCTCTCTCTCTCTCTCTGCCTCTCAGCTTCTCTCTCTCTCTGCCTCTCAGCTTCTCTCTCTCTCTGCCTCTCAGCTTCTCTCTCTCTCTGCCTCTCAGCTTCTCTCTCTCTCTGCCTCTCTCTCTCTGCCTCTCAGCTTCTCTCTCTCTCTGCCTCTCAGCTTCTCTCTCTCTCTGCCTCTCAGCCTCTCTCTCTCTTTACCTCTCAGCTTCTCTCTCTACCTCTCAGCCTCTCTCTCTCTCTGCCTCTCAGCCTCTCTCTCTCTCTCTGCCTCTCTCTCTCTACCTCTCAACCTCTCTCTCTCTCAGCCTCTCTCTCTACCTCTCAGCCTCTCTCTCTCTCTCAGCCTCTCTCTCTACCTCTCAGCTTCTCTCTCTCTCTCTGCCTCTCTCTCCCTACCTCTCAGCCTCTCTCTCTCTCTGCCTCTCTCTCTACCTCTCAGCCTCTCTCTCTCTCTCAGCCTCTCTCTCTACCTCTCAGCTTCTCTCTCTCTCTCTGCCTCTCTCTCCCTACCTCTCAGCCTCTCTCTCTCTCTCTGCCTCTCTCTCTCTGCCTCTCAGCTTCTCTCTCTCTCTGCCTCTCAGCTTCTCTCTCTCTCTGCCTCTCTCTCTCTCTCTCTGCCTCTCAGCTTCTCTCTCTCTCTGCCTCTCAGCTTCTCTCTTTCTCTGCCTCTCAGCTTCTCTCTCTCTCTGCCTCTCAGCTTCTCTCTCTCTCTGCCTCTCAGCCTCTCTCTCTACCTCTCAGCTTCTCTCTCTCTCTCTGCCTCTCAGCCTCTCTCTCTACCTCTCAGCTTCTCTCTCTCTCTCTCTGCCTCCCTCTCTACCTCTCTGCCTCTCTCTCTCTACCTCTCAGCCTCTCTCTCTCTCTCAGCCTCTCTCTCTACCTCTCAGCCTCTCTCTCTCTCTCTCTCTCTCTCTCTCTCCCTCTCTCCCCTCAGTCTCTACCTCTCAGCCTCTCTCCCTCTCTCCCTCTCAGTCTCTACCTCTCAGCCTCTCTCTCTCCCTCTCTCTCTCTCTCTCTCTCCCTCTCTCCCCTCAGTCTCTACCTCTCAGCCTCTCTCTCTCTCTCTCTCCCTCTCTCTACCTCTCAGTGATGAAATGATAAAAACAATCTTTTTTCCCCCAGCCTTCTCCACAAACCCTCCGTCCACACGTCACTATGACCTCGGCTCAACACCAGGCTTCTCTCTGCCTCTCAGCCTCTCTCTCTCTCTCTCTGCCTCTCAACCTCTCTCTCTCTCTCTCTCTCTCTACCTCTCAGTGATGTAATGATGAAAACGATCTTTTTTCCCCCAGCCTTCTCCACAAACCCTCCGTCCACACGTCACTATGACCTCGGCTCAACACCAGGCTTCAGGGCCTGTAGGACACATGCCAGGCCTTTAGGGGCGCTGTGACTCACCAAACACACCAAAAACACAGAAGACAGACCACATAGAAGTAGATCTCTGCTCATAAACCTCTTTATGATTCTAGTTCTATAGGTCTATGGCCGCGCTCTTCCTGCTGCTAGCGTCATGTAGCTCATGCAGCTCCATGCAGCTTGGAGTCCCTGATTGTTGTGGTTATTTGATGACATCACAGACTGCGATGGGGGGATTCTGTCACCTTTATTCCACAGATGATTGTCTTTGCTGACTTTGCCGTCCACACCTCAGAGAGATGGACGGCACAAGCCAGGGTTTTAGAATTTCCCGTGTTAAAAAACCTGTTTTCACACTTCTAAACCCGCCTCATGTGGATGACAGGCCAGGACAGCTTGTTCTGGTTCACCGGTTTCATTGTGTAGATGACCCCTTAATCCATCTATGTCTACCCCTCTCTACCTCTCTCTCTCCCTTTCTCTCCCCTCTCTGTCACTCTCCCTCCCTCTCTCCCACTGCTCCATCTCTCTGCCTCTTTCTCTCTACCTCTCCTCTACCCTTCTTCTCCTAACTCAGCCTCTCTCACACTATTTCTACCTCTTCTCCTCTCTTTCTACCTCTACTTCTCTCTCTCTCTCTCTCTCTCTCTCTTCCTCTCCCTCCACCCCTGTGCCCAGCTCTCTCAACCTCTCTCTCTACCACTCAGTATCCCTCGCTCTCTTCCTCTCCCTCTTTCATCTTCTTGGTCTGTCGCTCTTCGTTCTATCAGCCTTCCTCCTTTTGAAGTGACAGACAAACTGCAAGAGCAGTCCATTACTCTAAATGTGATGAGACGATTATCACAAGACGTCCTCTGTGACCTTCAAAATGATGATGAACATGCCAGATAGAAGACTTAATATAATCAGTGAATTATTTGTAAAATTTTAGTGACCTAGGATAAATAGTGATGTATTTATTACACATACAGACAGTTTAAAATCGAGGGGGAAGAAGTAAAAAGAAACGCAGTCATTACATTTACAAATAAATACAAACAATCCGGAGCAATTTGTGTTGTTTTCATCTTCATGATGCATTTTTTTACGCATTTTTTGACCGATGCAATAAATACATTTGTAGGATTGACTTTTGATGAAGCTGCATAGCAGCATATAAAACATTGGTATGTGTAAAAATCCGATTCCAGAATTAGATCCAAATAAACTCAACTTATTAAATAACTCACTTATTCTTCCAAATCTGAGTTATGGTGAGGAAATATAGGGAAATAATACGTTGATAATGATTATAAAAGTGTTCTCCCCCAGGAGAACCGGCTGCAAGAACAATGGGAAGGTAATAAACAGCGGGGGGGGGTTTACTTTAGGGCTTATTTGTTTTCAGAAATACAGCTGCTAATCTTTACATACATCCAAGGCCAGTGAAACATTACTTATAATTAAATTAACAACATGCTTTTTTTTAAGTTTAAAGTTTTTTAAGTTTAAAATTTAAAAGACTCAGAGTTAGTGCGTTGTGTGCTCATTGGCTGTAGAAGGCAGCGTGTCACCTGTACAAGGGGGAATCCGTAGCCCGAACGCAGGGAGACAGGGAGACTGTTAGGGCTGGGAGCCCTAACAGTCTAAAGGTCACAACCTAAAGGTCACAACTCCGATTAGTTTTAAAAGAACAGTATTTTGTGCCATAATGGAGCGAGCACATCAGCCTCACACCCACAGTAGCATTAGCATTCTTACCGGCGGTACCTTGAGGAGCTCACTGAGTCATGCAGCTCAGCTCTTCTCTTTTCACAGCTTTCAACCTAATGGACACACAATGTTTCAATATTTGGTCATTATTCTTTTTGACTTTATGTCCCCCAGAGGATATTCCTACACCAGTCCTCGGGGATGTCTTGACTATGTATTTTCCAGTGAAGGTGAATTGCTTTCGGAGAACGTTCCCGGGCGGTCAGCGCCACCACCTGGCAGAGTAGAGGATTGTCCTCCAGTAACAATATGCGGGTTTCACTGGTTGGAGATGAAGCGGTTCAACTATTTGTCACACAGCTTGATCAGATCAGACACTTTGTAGACAGCATGTCTGACCTTCACCAGACCAACAATCTGAGCCATGAGCAGTGGGGGAAAGACTTGGGTTTTAGTTTGGCCTCCATTTGATTCATTAACCAAGTCTGCTCTGGCTTCATTCTTTAGCCTAGTAAAACATGAAACATGGAGCCACAGCATTATCTGGGTTTATGGAAGTATTAGGCCGGCCAGAGCCACCGACCACTATCCTCCCTGGTTAATGAAAGCCTGCTTTCCTACAATAGGTAGATCTTCACTCATGCTGGTATGGTTACATCTGGCTAACAGGAACAATTTTCACCTTGAGACTGAAACAGAAACATTCAATATTTGTGTCTGCGTTGTCATACATAGATTGAACCCAGGCACACTGATATTGAAACGAATTGACAAAACTAAACTGTTGATATCAGATTGATCAGATGTTCTTAGACAGATGTGTGTGTGTGTGTGTGTGTGTGTGTGTGTGTGTGTGTGTGTATGTGTGTGTGTGTGATTTGATTTGATATGTACAAACGTGCTTCAACCAGGAGATTGGTGTGAACCAGCCACTGCACATTTTCATGCTCATTTCAATCTTGATACATTTGAATTTTTCAATAAAAAAACAAAAATGTATGGTCGACATGCACCCTTTGTAGGTGAGTCTCCTGGTCTCCATCTCCTGTGGCAATGTGGGCCCTCTCTGAAGCCCCTCTTCCAGCTCAGTCCAAGGTTCTCAGTCCATTTCATCCCCTCATGCAGTGAAGGAAGATCTTTCCAAAGCTCCAATCTGGTAGTGATGAACGAATTTGACCGAATCGTTCAAAACCCGCGAGTCACTTTACTGAACCGGTGACTCACGAGTTTTCACGTCCATCCATCCATCCATTGACTACCGCTTATCCAGGGCCGGGTTGCGGAGGCAGCAGTCTGAGCAGAGTTGCCCAGACTTCCCTCACCCCAGACTCTTCCTCCAGCTCCTCCGGTGGCACCCCAAGGTGTTCCCAGGCCATAGAGAGACATAGTCCCTCCAGCGTGTCCTGGGTAGTTAACTCATTAACTCATTCACTGAGTCATTCTTGCAGCAGCCTCCAGCCGCAGAGAGGAAAATATAAACGTCACTGTTCTGCTGCTAGTCTAAATCCATTACTCACTTTAGTGCCCTGTGTGAAAAGCAGCTGTAATGCTAAAAGAGCTGCTAAAAGAGCTGCTAAAAGCAGCTGTAATGCTAAAAGAGCTGCTAAAAGAGCTGCTAAAAGCAGCTGTAATGCTAAAAGAGCTGCTAAAAGCAGCTGTAATGCTAAAAGAGTTGCTAAAAGAGCTGCTAAAAGAGCTGCTAAAACAGCTGCTAAAAGAGCTGCTAAAAGCAGCTGTAATGCTAAAACAGCTGCTAAAAGAGCTGCTAAAAGAGCTGCTAAAAGAGCTGCTAAAA
The DNA here is from genome assembly GCF_963422515.1 of Blennius ocellaris. Classification (NCBI taxonomy): domain Eukaryota; kingdom Metazoa; phylum Chordata; class Actinopteri; order Blenniiformes; family Blenniidae; genus Blennius; species Blennius ocellaris. The sequence continues at coordinate 25,293,017 of NC_137659.1, read as the reverse complement.
GAACTGCTTAAAAAGCTGCTAAAAGAGCTGCTAAAACAGCTGCTAAAAGAGCTGCTAAAAGCAGCTGTAATGCTAAAAGAGTTGCTAAAAGAGCTGCTAAAACAGCTGCTAAAAGAGCTGCTAAAAGCAGCTGTAATGCTAAAACAGCTGCTAAAAGAGCTGCTAAAAGCAGCTGTAATGCTAAAAGAGCTGCTAAAAGAGCTGCTAAAAGAACTGCTAAAACAGCTGCTAAAAGAGCTGCTAAAAGCAGCTGTAATGCTAAAAGAGCTGCTAAAAGAGCTGCTAAAAGAACTGCTAAAACAGCTGCTAAAAGAGCTGCTAAAAGCAGCTGTAATGCTAAAAGAGCTGCTAAAAGAGCTGCTAAAAGCAGCTGTAATGCTAAAAGAGCTGCTAAAGGAGCTGCTAAAAGAGATGCGAAAAGCAGCTGTAATGCTAAAAGAGCTGCTAAAAGAGCTGCTAAAGGAGCTGCTAAAAGAGCTGCTAAAAGAGCTGCTAAAAGAGCTGCTAAAGGAGCTGCTAAAAGAGCTGCTAAAATCAGCTTGTAGCCGAGCCGCTAACGCTAGCTGCTAAGCACAGCAGCTTCCAGCTCCTTACAGTCACACGAGGCTTTCAGCAGCTCCAGTCAGCTTGGAGGTGAAGTTCAGCACGAATGACCGACTCACCTCGTTTCAATCGTTCAGCTCACAAACCCGAGTCAGCTCGAAACTCAGTCAGTAGCACTTCCGCTGTGTTGTTCACCTTGTGAGCGGTGAGGCTCCGCCCCTCCCTCACCTGAAAACCTGCAGCTGCGCTCAGAAAGTTTCTGAGCAAAAAAAACAAAACATATTGTTTGTTTCACAAAGCTTGTAGAGATAAATACATGAATAATACATGAATAGATACACAATAAACAATGTTAAAATACCACTGTAAGGTATTGTGTTACATTTAATATTGTCCCCTATAATTAGTTCTGCCTTATGAACGTCACATTATTTATTGATACTAGTAAAAAAATCAATATGTTGGAAGGAAAAAAATAAAATTAAATCATATGTATATATTAATATATACTGTATATCTGACATTCTGGATGCCAGGTATTTATTCAGTTTAATCATTTATCTAATTTATTTTCTGATTCAAATTAACCTCAAAAACAACACACATAATCTAAAATAAGGAGACCAGGATCACTAAAAACTAATGTGTACTTATTGTTTATTTTCCTCAGAAGTGTTTCAGCATTTTACTATGAATACATGATTCTCCCCCTGGTTCATGTCGCAGTTCAGCCTCCAGGTCCAGGAGGGGTGGAAATAGTGCGCATGGGCAACTGAATCAAAGGACTCAAATTACTCAAATTACTCAAATGAGTCAAATGACTCAGACTCAATACCTGAGTCTGTTCAAGGAGTCGGCTTCTCATCACTACAATCTGGTATTGAACAATATCAACTCCTGCCTGTTGGTGTCAGTGTTGCTCCCCTCTCCCACCCTCTCTTCCCCCCTCCCCCCACTCCCCCCTCTCTCCTCTCCCTCCCTCTCTCTCCCCCCTCCCCTCTCTCTCTCCCTCTCCTCCCTCCCTCTCTCCCTGCCCTCTCTCTCTCTCCCTCTCCCACTCTCTCTCTCTCTCTCCCTCCCTCTCTCCTCCCTCCCCCCTCTCTCTCTCTCTCTCTCTCTCTCTCTCTCTCCCTCCCCCCCACTCTCACTCTCTCTCTCCCTCTCCCTCTCCCCCCCCCCCCCCCCCCCCCCCGATGGATGACTTCACCACCCAGCCTGGGTTTCCTGTATGATCCCGGGATCTCCCAGTGTTGTCTCCAGACAGCGTCCAGCTCCAGAGGCGCCTGCAGCTCTTCTCTCATCACTCCGTCCTCTGCAGCTCTTCTCTCATCACTCCTTCCTCTGCAGCTCTTCTCCCATCACTCCTTCCTCTGCAGCTCTTCTCTCCATCACTCCGTCCTCTGCAGCTCTTCTCTCCATCACTGCTTCCTCTGCAGCGGCAGGTCTTTTTGGGAGCCCCAGCAGCCCCGGACCCCCCCCACACCTCCCCGGGAGGATCCCAGCAGCGGCAGCAGCACCGAGAGGAGCGTCCGGCGGTAGCGGCGGACCACCCAGCCAGACCTGGTCCTCTGAGCCTGTCTCGTCACTGCAGCATGTCCGAGGTGCTGCCGTACAGCGAGGGGAAGATGAGCGGCTACGGGGCGGACAGCGAGGGCAGCCAGATGTCCTTCAGCTGCGGACTGCAGGACACCAGCGCCTTTTTCCCTGCGGCGCAGGCCAAGAGACCCCCGAAGCTGGGACAGATCGGCAGAGCCAAGCGAGGTAAACAGGCTCTGCACTCGTCTTTCCACCATTTTAGGACCAGACACAGTTTTTATTCACGCCGTGAACAAACACACAAACAAATCCAAACCTGCGAGACCGTCCAAGGACGCAGCAGCGCATGTAGTTTCAGGATTGTACGTCTCTTGTTATTGACTGTCGTCATTTGAACGTGACCACAGCTGGAGCCCAGCGGCTGCAGACTTGTTTACATTCATGCACGAAGATCGTCGTCACGCTCGGACACACCCCGTGATTGTTATCGAGTTGCAATGCGGCTTTTGTTATTTATCAACCACACCAGTCACACTTATCCAGTTGTTTCGTGCGCATCGCCCTTCTCCATTGGAGGGCATCGGGCTGGAGAAACACGTGACCTGGATCAAACCTCTTGTTCCGTTGAGCCGATGTTCTACAGATCTGACCATTTCTCTGAGTAAATCTATGTTCTACCCTTTTCTTCTCCCCAGTGGTGATCGAGGACGACCGAATAGACGAGGTCCTGAAGGGGATGACGGACAAATCTTCTCCTGGCGTTTAAACGTGAACGCTGCCTGGCAGACTTTTTATTTTGATCACTGGTTTGACGCACTTGTCGGCTGTGCATGTTCGAGGACTGCAAGAGAAAACGGCTGCACGAGGCAGGATGGAGAGAGGAACTGCAACGGTGGAGGGAAGCTGGAAGAAGACGAGCTTAAAGGAAGGGATGGAGAGAGAGAGAGACGGAGAGAGAGAGAGACTGGAAGAATTATCATGGAATTGCTGGCAATTGTCCAAATGCATCCCGGTGTTTTAAGTCCAGCTGTGCAGCAAGATGTTGAGAAGGCAGACTGAGCTCTGTGTTTCAGCCTCTGCTGACTTTAATGGTGGTGAACCCGTCACTTCACAACCATCTCTCATTTGTCCTTTCCAAAAGCGCTGTAAGCAACACATAGTGCAACTAGAGCTGGGTGGGGATATTTCCATAAGTTGTACAGTAGGTAGGCTGAGCTCTGAGAACCCCCCCCCCCTCCCCCACCAGGCTTTGCTTTGTTGATTCAGGCGGAGCGTTGGAGGGAGCTGTCCTTTCAGCACTGGTCCACGGATTCCTGTTGCTGCGAAAGCTGGTTTTAAAAAGACGGACCAGCCACTCTGCAGTTGACTAAACCTAGGAGAGCCCTTGTATGTATACAACATCCAACAGAAACAAGAAGAACTAACAAAAAGAAGCAGTGTATATCCAAGGATGGTGCAAAGAAATGCGTTTGGGCCTCAGATGAAAGAGAAATGCATTCCATGTTCTGCTTGCAGCAGCCATCAGTGGTTCAGGTGCAGCCTGCCACCTTCATGTAGCTACTTTATACCTTCACATAGCTCTTTTTTTCACTCTTTCTTATGATTTGTGCATTTCTAAGTGAACAAAATGCCAGCAGAACCGTGGAGATTATATAGATATTTTAACTGATAGTCATGAAATTGATTGGGGGAAAATGCTCTGTTTGATTTGGTTCTTTTTCTTTGTGTTTGGTCCTCTATGAATTTAAAGATGTTCTCCCATCTAATTGCATGAAGTGTCACTCTGGTGCCACCACGCTTACCCTGGCACGCTTCTTTTTAACGAAAGTTACATTTGTATTTTTATATCTCAATATTTGTTATTTAAATTATATGCTAGTGTATCGTCTTACAATTCATCAACAGAGATATTTGTACTTCAGAGAGGATATACAGAATGAGACTAGGCTCATAGATTTTAGTGGACTGGTCTCACTCTATATCAGAGATCGGATATTTTTTAAAGACGAACTGAATGTGTCTGGGTTTTTTGCACACATTAATGTCAAACTATTATTAAGAAATCGTATACTGTGACTTGAGCTTCGTTGATGAATCTGTTAGAAAATGGCAGTTTTAGAGTATATTGCACTGTTTACGAGTATCCTCAAATAACATGTTGTTATTTGACTGACTTTGGACATTACTGTTTTTTGTTATTTAATCTTGTTTATTTTGTACCATTATTTTAAAGAAACTGGATATATGGTTTGTTGTGCATGAAACCTTAATATTTTCAATGATGGAACATTGTTTTATGAAGCAAAAAAGCAACAAAAATGTCATGACATTCTAAGAATGAGTCATTGTATATTATGATGCCATTTTCACTGTATTTGGTGAATTAATAAATGGTGAAAGAATATACTAATGGGACTCCTTCATATGGCTTTTGTGTCAAGAGCAGAAAGCCAAACAACGAGCCAGAAGAGACGCCCGGCTCGTTCTGCCAAAACCACGTCCAACAACGCCATTGGCAAGCACGACGCCTCTGCTGCCCTTTGAAACTGGCCGCCCTCACCTTAGTGAGAGTAAATACTGATCTTTAATTAAAGAGCGGGGAGAAACAGCACTCCATCTGTGAAGGTGTTAAACAGCTCCGTGCTGGCCGACACTGGTGAATCCATTAAATGGCAGAGAGCTACAACTGGCCACGTGACCGTCTATCAGAGTGGAGCAGTGCACGGCTGTCTGGCTGTCACTCTCCGTCGACACTGGCTGACGTGAGGCCAGCATGTAAACTCCACGGTATCACGATGACAGTCTCTGACTTGTTGGTCAAATGCATTGCTTTCAACCTTCTTTGTTCTTTGTAAAGCTGTTTTGCTGGGTTTCTTTGTTTGTTGGAAGAACATTAGGGTTGGGGGGTTGATCCCGAACTGGTGTCCCCAGAAATCACTGCAGGCAAAGTACGTTAGTAAATCTTTAAGATGATCAGGACTATTTTATTGTATGTGAATTCAGATTCCTGCTAAATTACTAATAGTTTGTGTGTGAGGAGTTTACTTCCTAATTATTGGTCTCCATCTTGTTGCTTCAGGCGGAGTTCTCCTGAACCACGCTGATGGTTGCATGAATGGACCTCGCCTTTCCCATATTCAGTGTCTATAGACCAGGGGTGGGCCATCCTGGTACATTTTTATATGGAGTGGGGTTTCCAGCCTGAAACCTCCCTGCAGCGTCAATTTACAAGCCAAGGTATTCATTGTTTGACAGGAACAGAGTGAATCGTGACAAATGGCAGCTTATGTACAGTTAACAATCAAAATGAATGTGGTTCATCATTTACTGGACCACAAGTGTGAAACGTTTATGTTAGAAGACAAACTGGAGGTAACGCGCTTGAATTCTTGTCTTTCAAGTGTGAGGCCAGGGTTTGGCCTCACACTTGAAAGAGTGTCGGCGGTATCGGTTGTCATAAAGTTGTTGTTGCTAAAAAGGTGAGCACAAGTCTTTTCTGCGGCCTTCCATGTTGCTGGACTCTGCTGTCACAGGACCTACAATCTGGCCCCACCAACCATTTACATATAGAAATGCTGCTTTGAAAGAGAAAAGGTCGTCAGGTTGGAGAAGAAATGGATCAGTTCTTAGTCTTCTGAGTGAAGTTTTGGTTTTGACACACTACCAATAACAATGATTAGGTAAAGGTAAATGCCCATAAAGGAAATGAAGACTGGCACATTGTTTAGCAATTGTCTAGAGTGAAATGATCCTGGTTGGAATACTGGCTTGGTGCCTTCACATGGTTTTTCTCCAGGTACTTCAAAGATGTGGTAGTTATTCTAGGTGGGGCCTCTCATAGGGTTGAATCTGTGTCAGTCTTTGTTAATCCTGATGAGAAGTGCAGGCTCTACTGTCTTTAGCTCATTATGAGCATGAAGTGGTCAAAGAAGATGGATGGATGACGTTTTAATATGCATGAGTGTTGATATGTGCATTAAGAACCACGTCACGCATCAAGCAGGTATACCTGACTGAACACACACTACACTGTTGTGAGGCTGAGGTTTCCTGTTGTGGTTGGAAATGACGGTGGTTATTTCTCTGAACAAATTTAGACGGAGCTGTCAGTTGGATGTGTGCTGTTCAATCCATGCTGTCATTCACACAGTTCAGGCTGCTGGCGAGCAGAACACACTGTTTGGACTATCCTTTTCCTCTTTTCCTTTTTGTCTTTTTCCCCGCACCCCTCCCCCACCACCAGCTGCAACGCACTCCTCATGGTCCTGCAGAAAGACCAGGTAGTGCCTGCGCTCCAACAACTGCAACCCTGAAGCTCCCTTGCAGTGAAGCAAGGCCCTACGGAAGTCCAGTCCATGGACGGCGTTGTACCACACAGTGCAACAGAACCATAAGACAGCTTTTGTCTGGGCAGCGCTGCTAGATTAGCCTCAAGCTAACCTGCAGTTGAGTTTCATGTGCCGCTGATCTGGTGTATACGCGTGTTCACGAGCACCATCGCAAGTTCAGGACTCTGGTTTTCCACCTCAGAACAGGAGTTCCAGTTGAGCTTCTGGCCCACTGGATCTCTGTGTGGAGAACCGAGTCTCGGAACCGATCCTCGCCAGAATTTTCCTCCTTTCTCTCCCTCGCTCTCTCCTTCATTAACCCCTCGTGCGTGCACGCGCCTCACGCATATCCCGCCGCCGGTCGTGTTAACTGATGGAGATAAGTTCTCCTCATAGCCACATTTAGCATCTGAACCACTAAGTAGTGCCGCCATGACACCTCAGTATCGTCACCAGAGTTTGACTGTATGTCTCAACATCAGTTCAACTCTGGCGTTACAGTAATGATTCTCCCCGGTGAGACCTCTTGCTCTGAGCGTGGTTCCCCCGGGAATGCGCATGACGGACGTCTTGTTTGTCTGGTCGCCGAGCAACCACCGAGTCCCCAGAAAGAGCGAGTCGAGAGCCTCTGGTGGCTGCGTGGGTCATCGCAATCGCGCCTCACGCCCACCTGGTGGTTGCAACGAGTCATTGCGCTCTCCCTCCGCATGCCGCTGTGCACCCCTAGTGGTCGTCATGGTTACCATCTGGAGGGAGGCAAGCGATCATTACACCCACTAACCTGACCCTCCAAGGTCCGCTGCCACCTGGTGGACACTCGTGGTCAATACATCCCCACTCACACACACACACACACACACACACACACACACACACACACACACACACACACACACACACACACGCACACACACACACACACACACACACACACACACACACACACACACACACACACACACACACACACACACACACACTCTTTTTCTGTACATAGTGTTGCTGTTTAGTAGATTAGATCTCAGTGTTTGATGACGTTTGTTACTTGATCGTGTTGGTTTAATAAATAATTTATGAATTATTTATGAATTAATGCATTTGTGTGAATAAATGCCTGTTAGCTGAATTGATGGATTCCTGGTAATTATTGTGTATTTATTGTTGACAATTCACTGGTTTGTAACAGTCTGCGCTCTAATCTCACACCTTCTCTGTTATTTAAGATTGTTATATTTAAAGAGGAATATTAACTAACTTAAATAACCTTTTTACAAACGAGACTGATATTTTGGTATTTGCTATTTCCAGATAAGCTGGTGGTGCCCCAATTTCATTATTATTTGATACGTAACCAATTTATTCAAATTAATAATTTTCCATAAATAAATTATTTTGATAATTTACTTACTTTTAAGTAATTACTCAATTACTCTAGGAGTTGTTAATGAGTGAATGGCTGTTTACTTCCATTAATAATTACAAATTTTCAAAAATGACTTCCAGTGATTTATTACTTTCAGTAATCTATTACTTACAGTAATTTTAACGCTAATAACCAGCCATAAATCCCAACAGTACTGAACAATAAACTGTTTGCCAACAGTCAGGAGATTGTGTCAGTTACCAACTGTGGCACACAGACATGAATGGCACTGATTACTCAATGGAAATGAGTTTCCTTGGAATTGCACCCAGAGTTTCCTGGAACTCATGCTGGATGATTACATTGTATCAACTTTTATTGATGTGCGCAAGAACAATATTTCTCAGTTCAGCACTACAAATGAAGGTATACACACCATTATACCACACAATGTAAACTATATAAGTAAATAAGTAAATGAAACAACCTAACTGAAAATATAAGAAAATAAAAAAATAAATCAAAGAAAGGCAGGGGGTGGGGGGGGGGGGGGTTAAACTTCTTCAAAAGAGTAAATAAATAGTTGTCACTTTTGAAAGAATTTGTCAGTCATACCTTTCTTGGAATATCGAATCTTCTCAACTTTTAGAAAAGACATAACCTCATTAATCCATGGAGTGCTGGATGGAGAATTTGTTGACATGAGGAGTTGCCGTCTTGCAATGAGAGATGTGAATGCTAGGATCTATAGGTGAAAAGCTGAATAGCTGGAGTAATTCTCTGGAATACTGAAAATAGTCACATGCAAAGAAACATCAATGTTTTTTGAAAGCACTTAGCATGGAACTCAAATAGATTTGCCAAAACGTATTTAGAGTTGGACAGGAGAAAAAAACCTATGGACAAGATTACAGGGTGATCTACCAAACCTCACAAATGTCTATGGTAGTTGGGAACATTTGAGCAAGCCTTGATTTAAGACATCTGAACAAATCTGAACTAAACTGGATCAATGTCAAATGGGCACAGATATTTGTCTCATGAATAAGTTTCAATGCAGAGTCCCACCAGCACTGGTGAAAGACCACTCCCAGTTCATTCTCCCAGGCTTGTTTTGTTTCAATAACTATCGTATGATTGAATAGTGTTATATATTTTATAAGTAGTTAGCTTCCATGAGGGGGGTAATTGTAGACGTTCAATCCAAGGCTGCTCAGATGGAAGGTAAGGAAAACTATAGAACAGTGCTTTGGCACAATTTCTCATCTGGAAATATCTAAATAGATGAGTAGGGCAGTAGATTAAAGTCACGCAATAAATCTGCGAAAGTCTTAAAAGATTTAAATCCCTTATCATGCCATGATTTAAAAACTGGATGGGCAAATGTGGGTTTGAACCTACGATTCTTCAACAATGGTGTTAAAGGCATAGAGTCAATGAATTTGAATTACCTCCTAAACTGAAAAAAAAAAAAAAGAGCTGAAATCGCCCCAAGATTACCAGTAAGGCCAGAGAGGTTGACAGAAACAGTCAGTTGATAATGCAGAGTGACGACAAAGGACACGACAGCGACTCCAGATTACTCCAGGGCAATTCCACTGGTACGGACCGATATGTAGTTCTGGATATATTCATCGCCAAGTAGTAACATTTGGCAAGGACAAGTCACCATCAAATGTGCAACCGTGAACTGCTTTCTGCGTGACTCGAGGTGTTTTGCCGTTCCACAGAAAGTGTGAGATGGTCAAATCAATCAATTACTACAACAAAAACTGTCTTGGTAAAAAAAAAAAAAAAAAAAGGGCAGGCACTGAAACTATAATAAACATTTCGGTAGAACATTCATCTTTACTGTATTAATTTTCCCAATCAATGTACGAGGGAGTGAGGCCCATCTTTGAAAATCTGCTTTAATCTGAGATAACGGGGAGAAATTGGCAGAGTGAAGAGATTTGAAGGATCTAACTATATTGACAACCAAATACCTGAATCCAGAGGGGCTGCATTAAATTAACTTTGTTTACTTGAAGCAAACATCCACCTACAGTACTGGAACACCTTTTAATGAGCCATATGCTCTGAAAACAACACAAGAACAGTGATCCTTGTGTTTTTCTGAACTGCACCTCACTCTGATCAAAAAGCACGAACAAAGCATCACATGTGTAACCATCCACATTCCCATCAGCCATGTTATTGACTGGCCTGACAACATCAGCTCTGTACCGACTGAACCAACACATAGTGCTATTGATCACATTGTTGTTGTGGAGTCCATGTGTGTGTGTGTGTGTGTGCGCGCACGATTACAAATTTCACAGTAATGGGTGGCTTTGGAAGAGCAGAGCCGGACTGACATATTTGGTCAGATATTGAGTTGTGTGTGTACTCTGCTCCACACCCCCTCAATCTGTTAACGTATCTGTGTTCATCTGAATTGTGTTATTTCACCTAGTCATAAGTCATACAATACAATACAATACAATATAATGCATATTATTGATCCCAAAAGTAAATTCTTTAGTGTTATATATATAAATTCCCCTCTCGCCCTCTGCGGGCGGTCACCTGTTTTTCTATTCCAAGCTGGGGTCCTCTACCAGAGGCCTGGGAGCTTGAGGGTCCTGGTCCTCTACCAGAGGCCTGGGAGCTTGAGGGTCCTGGTCCTCTACCAGAGGCCTGGGAGCTTAAGGGTCCTGGTCCTCTACCAGAGGCCTGGGAGCTTGAGGGTCCTGGTCCTCTACCAGAGGCCTGGGAGCTTGAGGGTCCTGGTCCTCTACCAGAGGCCTGGGAGCTTGAGGGTCCTGGTCCTCTACCAGAGGCCTGGGAGCTTGAGGGTCCTGGTCCTCTACCAGAGGCCTGGGAGCTTAAGGGTCCTGGTCCTCTACCAGAGGTTGTTCCAGGGATCTGCTGTCGCCACTCCTCCAGTTTGGGGGTCACTGCCCCGAGGGCACTACTGTCACCTTCACCTTCCAAGCCTCTCCAGCTCCTCTCTGAGCCCCTGGTCCTCCTTCTTTCTGATGTTCCATCACTTGGTATTGCTACATCCACCACAACGGCTTTCCTCTGCCCTTTATCAACCACCACAATGTCTGCTTGGTTCTCCATTACCATCCTGTCTGTCTGTATCTGGAAGTCCCACAGGATCTTCAACGGTCATTCTCCACCACCTTTGGGGGTGTCTCCCACTGTGACCTTGGGGTTTCCAGACCATACTCCGCACAGATGTTTGGGTACACTATGCCAGCCACTTGGTTATGGCATTCCATGTAAGCTTTCCCAGCCAGCATCTTGCACCCTGCAGTTCTGTGCTGGATTGTCTCAGGTGCCTCTTTGCACAGTCTACACCTTGGGTCTTGTCTGGTGTGGTAGATCTGGGCTTCTATGGCTCTGGTGCTCAGAGCCTGCTGCTGTGCAGCCAGGATGAAGACCTCTGTGCTGTCCTGTAGGCCAGCCCTCTCTAGCCATTGGGAGGACTTCTTGAGATCAGCCACTTCAGTTATGTTCCGGTGGTACATCCCATGTAGGGGCTTGTCCTCCCATGATGGTCCCTCTTCCAGCACCTCTTCATCTCGCCATTGTCTGAGACATTCGTTGAGTATGTCATCCGTTGGAGCCCTGTCCTTGATGTACGTATGGAGCTTGGATGTTTCATCCTGGATAGTGGCTCTCACGCTCACTAGTCCTCAGCCTCCTTCCTTACGGCTAGCATACAGTCTCAAGGTGCTGGATTTGGGATGGAACCCACCATGCATGGTAAGGAGCTTTCGTGTCTTAACATCCGTGGTCTGTATCTCTTCCTTTGGCCACCTTATTATACCCGCAGGGTACCTGATCACTGGCAGGGCGTAGCTGTTTATTGCCCTGGACTTGTTCTTGCCATTGAGCTGGCTTCATAGGACTTGCCTCACTCGCTGGAGGTATTTGGCCGTTGCCGCTTTCCTTGTTGCCTGTTCAAGGTTGCCATTTGCCTGTGGTATTCCCAGGTACTTGTAACTGTCCTCAATGTCTGCTATTGTTCCTTCTGGGAGTGAGAGCCCTTCAGTGTGGACTACCTTGCCTCGCTTTGTCACCATCCTACTACATTTCTCGAGGCTGAATGACATCCCAATGTCATTGCTGTAGATCCTGGTGGTGTGGATCAGGGAGTCAATGTCCCGTTCGCCCTTGGCGTACAGCTTGATCTCTTCCATGTAGAGGAGGTGACTGATCGTGGCCCCGTTCCTGAGGCGGTATCCGTAGCCAGTCTTGTTGATTATTTGGCTTAGGGGGTTCAGACCTATGTAGAACAGCAGTGGGGACAGAGCATCACCTTGGTATATGCCACATTTGATGGACACTGTGCAAGTGGCTTACCATTGGCCTCGAGGGTGGTTTTCCTCAACCTCATCGAGTTTGCAACGAACGCTCTTAGAGTCTTGTTGATGTTGTACAGCTCCAAGCATTCACTGATCCATGTGTGTGGCATTGAGTCGTAGGCTTTCTTGTAATCAATCCAGGCAGTGCACAGGTTGGTATTACGGGACCTGCAGTCTTGGGCGACTGTTCTGTCAACTAGGAGCTGGTGTTTGGCTCCTCTGGTATCTCTACCAATGCCCTTCTGTGCTTTGCTCATGTGTTGATCCATGTGTCCGTTTATCTTAGCCGCGATGATGCCTGACATGAGCTTCCATGTTGTGGAGAGGCAGGTTATTGGCCGATAGTTGGATGGAACTGCACCTTTGGTGGGATCCTTCAGGATCAGGATTGTTCGCCCTTCGGTTAGCCATTCTGGGTGAGTCCCATCTCTGAGCAGCTGGTTCATTTGTGCTGCCAGGCGCTCATGGAGAGCTGTGGGTTTCTTTAGCCAGTAGGCCATATATATATATATATATATATATATATATTAGGGATGCTCGATATTGGCTTTTCTACCGATATCCGATATTCCGATATTGTCCAACTCTTAATTTCCGATACCGATATCACTGATACCGATATCACCGATACAGATATATGCTGGCTTTTTACATCAAAACTGTTCGGTAACAACAACATAAAATATCTCCTACTGTGGAATTAACACATTATGCCTAATTTTATTGTGATGCCCCACTGGATGCATATGTGAATCAAACATGGCTTTCCAAATGTACACACTGAGAAAAATAAGAGAACAACAACTTAAATTATGGAAAAAAGTGCCATATTTATTTAGTGTTAGAGAGAAACCTCAACAACAAACTCAACAACACCACAGACAATATAAAAAAAAGGAAGAGGCATATCTTCAGTCCATTAGTTGTAAACAGTCAATGAATGAATAACTGGACATAACTTGTCAAATAATAGACTCAAACTGGGCTCAATCTCTTTTAAGAGGAACAAAATAGTGCAAATATAAACAAGAAAGGCACAGAAATGCTCACAAAATTAAAACAGCCCTCCTTTAAAGTGCAACAAAAACAAAGACTGAAGTTGACTCGTCCATATAACTGGTCTATTTCTTTCCCCATGTCCTCATGTGTAAGAGGGAGATTGTTCTGTATGAATACAAGCATCTCAGCATCTCAGCAATGTATGAGATTTCTCTTCTCATCAATGATGTGGGCACCAGTGCTGAACACTGGTTCACTGTCAACACTGGTGCAGGGTGCAGTCAGGTACTGGTACCAGTGCTGAACACTGGTTCACCGTCAACACTGGTGCAGGGTGCAGTCAGGTACTGGTACCAGTGCTGAACAGTGGTTCACTGTCAACACTGGTGCAGGGTGCAGTCAGGTACTGGTACCAGTGCTGAACACTGGTTCACCGTCAACACTGGTGCAGGGTGCAGTCAGGTACTGGTACCAGTGCTGAACAGTGGTTCACTGTCAACACTGGTGCAGGGTGCAGTCAGGTACTGGTACCAGTGCTGAACATCGTTCACTGTCAACACTGGTGCAGGGTGCAGTCAGGTACTGGTACCAGTGCTGAACACTGGTTCACTGTCAACACTGGTGCAGGGTGCAGTCAGGTACTGGTACCAGTGCTGAACACTGGTTCACTGTCAACACTGGTGCAGGGTGCAGTCAGGTACTGGTACCAGTGCTGAACACTGGTTCACTGTCAACACTGGTGCAGGGTGCAGTCAGGTACTGGTACCAGTGCTGAACACTGGTTCACTGTCAACACTGGTGCAGGGTGCAGTCAGGTACTGTTACCAGTGTGAACAGTGGTTCACTGTCAACACTGGTGCAGGGTGCAGTCAGGTACTGGTACCAGTGCTGAACACTGGTTCACTGTCAACACTGGTGCAGGGTGCAGTCAGGTACTGGTACCAGTGCTGAACACTGGTTCACTGTCAACACTGGTGCAGGGTGCAGTCAGGTACTGTTACCAGTGTGAACAGTGGTTCACTGTCAACACTGGTGCAGGGTGCAGTCAGGTACTGGTACCAGTGCTGAACACTGGTTCACTGTCAACACTGGTGCAGGGTGCAGTCAGGTACTGGTACCAGTGCTGAACACTGGTTCACTGTCAACACTGGTGCAGGGTGCAGTCAGGTACTGGTACCAGTGCTGAACAGTGGTTCACTGTCAACACTGGTGCAGGGTGCAGTCAGGTACTGGTACCAGTGCTGAACAGTGGTTCACTGTCAACACTGGTGCAGGGTGCAGTCAGGTACTGGTACCAGTGCTGAACAGTGGTTCACTGTCAACACTGGTGCAGGGTGCAGTCAGGTACTGGTACCAGTGCTGAATACTGGTTCACTGTCAACACTGGTGCAGGGTGCAGTCAGGTACTGGTACCAGTGCTGAATACTGGTTCACTGTCAACACTGGTGCAGGGTGCAGTCAGGTACTGGTACCAGTGCTGAACAGTGGTTCACTGTCAACACTGGTGCAGGGTGCAGTCAGGTACTGGTACCAGTGCTGAACACTGGTTCACTGTCAACACTGGTGCAGGGTGCAGTCAGGTACTGTTACCAGTGTGAACAGTGGTTCACTGTCAACACTGGTGCAGGGTGCAGTCAGGTACTGGTACCAGTGCTGAACACTGGTTCACTGTCAACACTGGTGCAGGGTGCAGTCAGGTACTGGTACCAGTGCTGAACACTGGTTCACTGTCAACACTGGTGCAGGGTGCAGTCAGGTACTGTTACCAGTGTGAACAGTGGTTCACTGTCAACACTGGTGCAGGGTGCAGTCAGGTACTGGTACCAGTGCTGAACACTGGTTCACTGTCAACACTGGTGCAGGGTGCAGTCAGGTACTGGTACCAGTGCTGAACACTGGTTCACTGTCAACACTGGTGCATGGTGCAGTCAGGTACTGGTACCAGTGCTGAACAGTGGTTCACTGTCAACACTGGTGCAGGGTGCAGTCAGGTACTGGTACCAGTGCTGAACACTGGTTCACTGTCAACACTGGTGCAGGGTGCAGTCAGGTACTGGTACCAGTGCTGAACAGTGGTTCACTGTCAACACTGGTGCAGGGTGCAGTCAGGTACTGGTACCAGTGCTGAATACTGGTTCACTGTCAACACTGGTGCAGGGTGCAGTCAGGTACTGGTACCAGTGCTGAATACTGGTTCACTGTCAACACTGGTGCAGGGTGCAGTCAGGTACTGGTACCAGTGCTGAACAGTGGTTCACTGTCAACACTGGTGCAGGGTGCAGTCAGGTACTGGTACCAGTGCTGAACAGTGGTTCACTGTCAACACTGGTGCAGGGTGCAGTCAGGTACTGGCCCAGCAGGGAAGAGGGCCTGGTTGAGCCTCCAGTCCTCCACGGACATTTCATTCAGGCTTCTCCTTTTTAGCCACGAGTCCAGCGTGTTTGCATTTGTTGTTGTTAAACGTCATCAAGCGCGCGCCCGTAAACATCCCATGCTGCGTTCATGCAGACTCGGAAATTCCAATATCGGTTGTAAAAATCCAATACCGATGTTTCCAAATATTACATTTTTAAGTCAATATCGGCCGATAATATCGGCCCGCCGATATTATCGGACATCCCTAATATATATATATATATATATATATATATATATATATATATATATATATATATATATATATATATATATATATATATATATATATATATATATATATATATATATATATATATATATAATTCTTGCCAGGTTTCCCCAACTTGACAGCCTCGCTGCAAAGCTGTTGTCCATGTTTGGAACCACGTATCTTTGTGAGCAGGTTTTCTCTGTAATGAGCATTAATAAAACAAAGCTGCGCTCCAGGCTCACGCACAGACACTTGAATCACATCCTGAAGTTGGCCGTCACTCAGAATGTGACGCCTGATATTGATGGTAAAAGCTAAAAGATGCAGGTATCGGGAGTCAAATAATCAATGCAATCCCACTCAAAGTGCTGCATGAGACACCTTCACATAGTGCTGTGATCTATGACACAGTTCTGTGAATCACTGTGTTTGTGTTCTTTGTCGTCAGAATTTTCAAAAAACTTGAAGGGATTTATGATCAATAGTATTATTGTTTGCACTATTTTGGACACACTGTCCTCCGGCTCCAGCTTTGTGTTTATATGTTTTTCTGTTGATGTGCTATTGTTTTTAATTTAATTTATTTTGTTTTATTTGTATATTTAACCTATTCTTGATTTGTGACTGGTTCTTGCACTTGTTGGATGCAACAGGATTTTATTATTTTTATCTACATTGCTGCCTGAGAAATGACCCCCTGATGTAGTTCTGTGGTCTGTGATCCTGTTCTGGTTCTATGAAGTACCGAGACATTGTGTGATCTTTGTCCTCAGAATTTTGTTAACAGTGTTTTATGATTTATGGTGATGATGTGTTTGTACTATTTTGGACACTATTAAAACAAAGAAAGCAATATGAACATGTTGTTTTTAAGTTATATACCATGATTTTACTGGTCCGGCCCGCTTGGGAATAGATTTTCCTCCATGTGGCCCCTGACCTCAAATGAGTTTGACACCCCTGCTCTAAACCCAACAGGAAGTCCACCATTTAGTGGACCACATAAACCACAGTCCTTCCCGATGCAAAGAGAAATTAAATTCTTCCACAATAGTCGAAGATCATGGCCATGGCAGCCCCCATAAATCTGATGGTTCGCCATGAAACAGGAAGTGAGGTGTACCTCTGCTCTACATGCTGCAATGGCCCTAAAAATGCACCTGTTTGATCAAAGACCTCTCCTGATCAAATCCACATGCAAAGATCCATTCATTGACATAGCGCCACCTGCTGGCAACAGGAAAGAGCATGTTTTGACAGCTAGACGCGAGGTATGCAGTGTGCTGTATGCAGAAAACAGGCTGATGGGCTACCTGCTGAGAAACCCAACACTGGATCATTTGCATACAAATAGTGACTTTAGCTGGGACATGACAACACCGAATCCATTCAAAAAAGGAACGTGTTTCCACTGCAGCAGCGGACACAGGGACAACAATGTGGTTGGTATGCCGAGCCACAGGACGGTGCTGTTGCTTGATTGAGAACAAAATACTACAAACGTGAAGAAAATGTGGCGAACCCGACATCCGTATGGACTGATGAAGCATCGGATGCTACCAGGGGTGAGACTCAATCTCAAAACAAGAATACTGACCGTGAGTCTGCCATGTTTGTTTACAAGTGGATGGAAAGGCAAAGGTGGGGGAGAGATGTGCAGTAACAGGCTCCGTATCTTCAATCTCTGCAGGAGGGAACAGCGACCATGAAACAATCTTTTCACCTTGGGGGCTGGGATAAAAACTTTGCAGATGCAGTGCATCTACACACTGGTGCCGTGTAAACGGACCCCCCAAAAGTTGAGAAACGTTTGTGGATACACTCGTATTTTTTGTCAAGTAAACGGGGCCTAAGACAGCTTAAATGGTTCCATAAATGGCTAAAATGGCTAAAAACAAGTAAAACTTTTAAACATCTAAAACCGATCAAAGTTGTGACTGAGATAAAACAGTTAAAAACACAAGGCAGGACAGGACAACAGACAGGACAACAGTCATTAATCATCGTAACTAAAATCCCTAAATTCAACAGCAGCTACAGTATTGATGGATTTAGTAGAAACTCTAAAAATGTATAAGCTCTGTTGTGCTTCTTTGATGTGTTTTGCATCGACAGATTACTTAAAGCGTCAAAAACACATGTTGAAGACCTCTGGACTAACTGTTTGATTAGTTGTTTTTGCTTTTATTCATCACAACATGGAGACAAATGTCAAATTAGCAGCTGCATGACACAGCTGAGGAAACACAAAATAGTGTTTGACTTGCAGGCATATTTGTGTTGAGGAAAGATTTATGACAAACCCTCCTCCTGCATGAGGCTTGTGCTCCGCTCTTTGGTTACATAACCTAAGTCCAATCAAGTTAAATCTCACTCTTGGGGTTTCTGCCATCACACATAAGTCAATCCAAGAGAGAAAGCTGAGGATAAAATGTAAGAACTGCTGAATTTGAATACAAACATGTATTGAAGGAAGAAAATGAAGATGACACAGGGACCAGACTGTCTGAAGAAAACAATATAAAGACAAATTGTCTCCAGAGTGATGCATCCAGCCAATGTTTTCATACCCCAGTGCTGCTCCACGGCCCTTATAGTCAATATCAGACCCTCTGCCATTAAAGACTTACATAAGGGGTCACACACCCTGCCAGGCTGCACAAATACACGCCTCAAATAACATCTGAAATCTTTGGCTTTCGGTTGACATGTGTTTAGAATGTAAAATGTTGATGATACAGTGATTTTATAGCATGAACGGAGAACATTTAAGTAGACACATCAGTGGTGATTTGATATCCTCAAACAGTTTATTGAAACAATGGTCAACAACAGTAGACCACAACAAAACATGTCCATGTCTCAGTAACGTGTCATGTGACCTCGAGCATCAATTTAACAACGACGTCTCCTGCTGTTCACAAGTGGACTTACTCTCTGTTGGTGCGTCCCACTATTCCTGAAGGGCTTCTGGCAGAGACGTACCAGCTGATCCCTGAGGTTTTCTGTACAATTCAGGTCTGGAGAATGTGCAGATCATGAGTTTATCAGTACCTATATGCTAAATAACAATGACTAAAACTCACTATGTAACCCAGAGACGTCTTTCTTTTTTTGAGACACTGAAAGATGAACTGTATTGGTCTGGATCGGATAAAGAATCTGCTGTGATCACAACCTGTTTGAGGGTTTCAGGTTCAGTTTCATGTTGCATTTAACATGTAGAAGCCCTAGACACTGTCCAGATCAAAAGAAATGTTATCAGCTCTTTATTGGATTCCGTGTTGGTCACGCTCTAGCAACCCCAGCTAAAGTTACCAGTGGTGACATGAGGTTTTTCAAACACGCACAAGTCCTAGAAATAAGCTAAAAATAGTTGAGCAAGAGATATTAAGCATAGAAAATGACCAAATGTTTTTAAAACAGCTATTAACAAATGGATGCAACAAAAGAACATTTTATTTCAAACATTTTCTGCACAATTTTCAGTATAAATTCACTTAATACTAAAAAAACACAGTTGTTAAAAGTGGAAAATACATTTTATGCTTCAAGATCATGTAATATAATAGAAAGCTTCAGACAAGCAAGGAAATACAAACTCTCATGTGAGACTGTTTTGTTACTCCAATAGAAACCTGTGAAAAGAAAGATCCTTCTGAAAAATCACAAGCCTTTTTGTCTCTTCAAGTCTTAAAAATAGGCCGTAATTATATCTCAGAGGAGAATTAAAAATACATGATTCCTGCTTTATTAATGTGCTCTCGTCATCGCCTGTCTACTATGCTGACTCCTCTTGGTCCATATTTAAGCAGCAGAGAGCACAGGACCAGCTCTCATCTCATGTGTCCTAACAAATAGCACAGGGGTGACTTATTACTGCGCTCTCACGCTCCACAGGACTGCCATACACAGCGTGGCTCCATTAGTGGCTTTCTCTTGATGGTAGAGCCGAACTGACTGACACTCCAACACTGACTTCACATGCAGTCCACACACGTCAGTTTGTCAAGTAAACACATCCGAGAGAGCAGAACAGAACCTTACGCAATACTGTGAATGTGAAGTCAGTGTAGAAATGAAACACTCTGATCAAACACAAGCTGAAGTTCAGCCTGGTGCCAACACACATCCCAATATCTTATTTATCCCAGTTCATATTAGTCTCTAATTTCTAATTTGTTTATATTATTTGTTTATTGTTATTATTTAATGTTTACTCTTGCACGGAGAATGCACAGTTTTTTGTACCGAAGCAAAATTCCTGGTATGTTAAACATACCTAGCCGATGAAGATGATTTTGATTAGCCATTTCGATAGTCAAAATCTTACAAAACTATTCAAGAAGACCTGGTCAAGACAAAGTTCAAAGAAGGATGAAAGGCAAACTAAGTGTTGGATTAGTGACGGACTGTACCGTCCATTCCAGCACCTTGTGTGGTGGAAACATGAACCGTAACGGACTGTACCGTCCATTCCAACACTTTGTGTGGTGGAAACATGAACCGTAACGGACTGTACCGTCCATTCCAGCACTTTGTGTGGTGGAAACATGAACCGTAACGGACTGTACCGTCCATTCCAGCACTTTGTGTGGTGGAAACATGAACCGTAACGGACTGTACCGTCCATTCCAGCACTTTGTGTGGTGGAAACATGAACCGTAACGGACTGTACCGTCCATTCCAGCACTTTGTGCGGTGGAAACATGAACCGTAACGGACTGTACCGTCCATTCCAACACTTTGTGTGGTGGAAACATGAACCGTAACGGACTGTACCGTCCATTCCAGCACTTTGTGCGGTGGAAACATGAACCGTAACGGACTGTACCGTCCATTCCAACACTTTGTGTGGTAGAAACATGAACGGTAACGGACTGTACCGTCCATTCCAACACTTTGTGTGGTGGAAACATGAACCGTAACGGACTGTACCGTCCATTCCAGCACTTTGTGTGGTGGAAACATGAACCGTAACGGACTGTACCGTCCATTCCAACACTTTGTGTGGTGGAAACATGAACCGTAACGGACTGTACCGTCCATTCCAACACTTTGTGTGGTGGAAACGGACTGTACCGTCCATTCCAGCACTTTGTGTGGTGGAAACATGAACCGTAACGGACTGTACCGTCCATTCCAACACTTTGTGTGGTGGAAACATGAACCGTAACGGACTGTACCGTCCATTCCAACACTTTGTGTGGTGGAAACATGAACCGTAACGGACTGTACCGTCCATTCCAGCACTTTGTGTGGTGGAAACATGAACCGTAACGGACTGTACCGTCCATTCCAGCACTTTGTGTGGTGGAAACATGAACCGTAACGGACTGTACCGTCCATTCCAGCACTTTGTGCGGTGGAAACATGAACCGTAACGGACTGTACCGTCCATTCCAGCACTTTGTGTGGTGGAAACATGAACCGTAACGGACTGTACCGTCCATTCCAGCACTTTGTGTGGTGGAAACATGAACCGTAACGGACTGTACCGTCCATTCCAGCACTTTGTGTGGTGGAAACATGAACCGTAACGGACTGTACCGTCCATTCCGGCACTTTGTGTGGTGGAAACATGAACCGTAATGGACTGTACCGTCCATTCCAACACTTTGTGTGGTGGAAACATGAACCGTAACGGACTGTACCGTCCATTCCAACACTTTGTGTGGTGGAAACATGAACCGTAACGGACTGTACCGTCCATTCCAGCACTTTGTGTGGTGGAAACATGAACCGTAGCGGACTGTACCGTCCATTCCAGCACTTTGTGTGGTGGAAACATGAACCGTAACGGACTGTACCGTCCATTCCAACACTTTGTGTGGTGGAAACATGAACCGTAACGGACTGTACTGTCCATTCCAACACTTTGTGTGGTGGAAACGGGGCTAAACTGTTCAGTCCAGTCAGAGTTGAATCAATGCTTTTCCTGGTCGACTTTGCATTTTTTCACGCTGCTGCTCATGTTGTTTCTTTTTTTAAATTTTGACTTACTACTCTGACGACTAGTGAAATTGAAATCCGTGGATGTCCGAGTGGAGCAGCATTGGCGTGATTACGGGAGATGCACTCAAACTCAGGCTCCGACTACGGTGTGGGATGAGGATTAAAACGGCAGAGCAGCGCATTTTTTCCCCACAAATCAATTGATGACTATTGAGGACCCTTGGTCAATGGTATTATTGTTATCAGTTATTGCAAGAAACGTATTCATGAATTAATGACAAAGAGAAGAAGCAGCAACCAAGCAGCTGAGATTATGGACATAAATTCTTTGACTGATGTCCAGAAAGTGCAAATAATAACAGCTGATTGATATAAGATTTAATGGCAATTGAGTTAGAAAACAAACTCCAGCTGAAAGCTCTGGGTATATGATTCGGTAGTTGAATTTAAGATATTACAGATGCAATCAGAACCATATACAGTATATACTGTACATCTACTGAACTGAATCACATACAGTAAATCGTGTTTGGATGCATTATTTAAAGCCATGAAGTGACAATCCAGATGTGAGCCCAGAAGCTGCATTCTAGTCCCTCTGGTGCTTCATGGGTTTGAGGTCGGACAGCAGAAAGCACTGAGCTCACGTGTGACTGTCATGAAAGCAGTCAGGACAGAGTGGAGGGGATCTACACCGTGAGGGTCTTTGGAGAGAAGAGTCGTTTGAGATGAGCACGTGTTTCGTCCTCTCACATGATTCATCTCTACCGGCAAGCAGCCCCAACATGAATTATTCACTTTCCACTGTGACACAGAAGAGGAGTCAGAGAAAGGGTGGAGGGCTTGTTGGATTTGGAAGAAAACAAGTGGTCTAATGCATGCAAAGTGGAAAGTAAAGGGTTAGGTGAATAAAGGAAGAAATGACAAAAATACTGGAGAGCACAAGTGTTGGTGGGAGAATTAGCTATGCACTTTGTGGTGTGCTGTGTTTTTTTTTTTATTGTGTCTTCAGTTTGTTGTTGTTTTTTTTAGCAACTTTTTGGTTTTCACCATTCTCGATAATTAAGACCATGTATAAATACCTCCCTCCCCTTACTTGTAAATAGCGTATTAACGTAGTAAAAATCTTGAATAAAATATATCTGGCAAAAAATGAGGTCATTATCACCTCCTTAGATGCAGAAAAAGTTTTGATAGGGTAAATTGGAAATTTCAACTCGCTACACTATGGAAATTTGGATTTAGACAAAATTACCTCCACTGGATAAAAACATTGTACACCTCAACGAGTGCCTGTGTTAAAACAAATGATCAAACTTCCTCAAGGTTCAATCTTGAGAGAGGTACCAGGCAGGGGTGTCCACTCTCACCATCTCTCTTTGCAATTTTTATTGAACCATTAGCAGCAGCCATTAGACAGAACAATAACATAAAAGGAATATGAACAGCAAATGTAACCCATAAAATATGCCTTTATGCAGATGATGTATTACTGTTCTTACAAAACGCACAGACCTCTCTTCCACAAACAATAGAGTTAACAGACAGATTCTCTGCAATTTCAGAATATTCTATAAATTGGAATAAATCAGTTGTCTTGCCTATTAACTCTATTTTTCAGCACACATAAAATACCCCACTAAAACCAGGGAACATCAAATACCTCGGCATTAATATCTCAGACAAACTGTCAGACTTGGTGCACTTAAACTACACCCCCCTCATTAAAACAATAGAAGAGGACCTCACTCGGTGGAGGACACTTCCTATATCACTTATGGGGAGAGTAGCAACAATTAAAATGATGGTCCTGCCTAAAATTAACTACATCTTTTCAATGATCCCAACAAAACCACCAAAAACATGGTTTAATACGTTGGATTCCCATATCTCAAAATTCTTTTGGAAAAATAAACCATCACGTATAAGTTTAAAAACACTGCAGAACACCAAGGACCAAGGTGGCTTAGAACTTCCAAACTTTTATAATTATTATCTTGACAATAAATTACTTTATGTTGCAAAATGGATTAATCAGAAACTTAGATGAAGGCTGGCTGGACATTGAAAAAACCTTCAGTGAAGATCTCCACATCAGAGACCTTCCCTTCAAGCTTTGGCGATGGAAAGACAAAGAACTGGTGCTAACTCTGGCCCTGGCTCTGAATCAGCCCCTGGTACTTCCCGGTGGAAAAGCCCTTGTCTCCTGTTGCAAGAGCAAAAACTGTTCTGACATGGCAAGGCTCTCAATCACATCACATTGTCTGCCCAAGCTGCCCAACAGGACAAGGACAAAAAAAATCATAGCATCAACGACCTTATGAAATATAGCAAAAGAGCCAAAATAATCATAGTGACACGGACGGTCACTATTTTTACAAATTCGAGAACCTCTAAAGAAAAATATATTACAAATGTGTCTGTATATCCTGATAAGACACATGAAGAAAGGAGCAATCGGTAGTAAAATGATATCCTGTAGGGCAGAAACTTTAAAAAAACATGTTTAATGCTCATGTTTAACACAAACATGAATCCATATATCCTGACATTTTCATTAACACTATTACATGCCATATACATTTTTGTTATCTGTGTCAAAACATCTGTTAAAAGTCAAATAAAAGTGCCTGAATCAGTATTGATCTGTGTTTTTTGGCTGGTGTTTACACTGCTCCATGCTAAATGGTTTTGGTTCGGTGTATGACAATGATGACTGAAAGCTCAACATATCTTTGGTCCTGCTGCACTGATTTGATGATACGTTAAAAAATATGCTGTGCCTCGTTCAGAAGAAAAGTTTTTGTTTTTGTTCCAACCTGATGGTGGAAGCTGAATATCGGTGAGGATTAAAGTAGGTAGTAGAGATTGTGTGTGTGTGTGTGTGTGTGTGTGTGTGTGTGTGTGTGTGTGTGTGTGTGCATGTGTGCGTGCGTGCAGGAGCTGGTCAGTGGGCAGAGACAACAGAGTGCTATCTCGACACAGCAGACCTGTATGGACCACAGGCGACTCTCTCCTTCAGAGATAACACTTGCACACTTGCACACTTGCACACTTGCACACTTGCACACTTGCACACTTGCACACATGCACACATGCACACTTGCACACTTGCACACATGCACACATGCACACATGCACACTTGCACACTTGCACACGTGCACACGTGCACACGTGCACACGTGCACACTTGCACACGTGCACACATGCACACGTGCACACATGCACGCAAACCCTTCATACGTGCTTAAAGTGAGCCGAGAAAAGATAGGAGGAGGTACACTTTCTATTTGGGTCAAATGTTTTCACATTGTTTTTTCTAAATTCCCAGCCACCCTCACACACACACACACACACACACACACACACACACACACACACACACACACACACACACACACACACACACACACACACACACACACACACACACACACACACACACACACACACACACACACACACACACACACACACACACACACACACACACACACACACACTGAAAAAAAGTGCATATGAAACAAACTGCCTCTCTGTTCCATTTCACCTCACCCACAGCCTGCGGCCAAGCATGTGGATGGCAAAAATGTGCAAACGTCTCAAGGAAACAAAAATGCAAGAAGGGAGTGGGTGAGTGAAGATGGAGGATGAAGAAAAGGGAGAGGTGGAGTGGAGGACATGTCGAATGAGGAGGAGGACCAAGATGAGCATGAGGAGGAGGAGGAGGAGGAAGAGAGGAAGTGGAGGAGGATGAGCAGGAGGAGGAAGAGGAGTGGGAGAGTAGAGGAGATGCAGAATGAAGAGGAGGAGCATGAGGAGGAGGAAGAGGAGGAAGAGGAGGAAGAGGAGGAAGAGGAGGAAGAGGAGGAAGCGGAGCTCGACACAGGTCTCCTAACAAAACAGATCTGAACTTCCACTTCTCCCTGCTTTGTTTTCTTCATCCTTCTATAACTGTTTCATCCCTCCTTCATCTTCTGTCTCAGAGAGCCAAATGTGAAAATGCCATCAGGAACAATTTGCCCCAAAGAAACTTCACCCTGTGCATGCAAAATGTAAACGATGGGCTGCTGCTGCAGAAGCAAAGCATCTTCCCAAGAACACCGTGGAGGTAAAGATGCAGGTATTTAGGTTCCTGATCCACTGGGGAATAAAAGTTGACCACACCACTGAATTCATGCAGACCTGTATCCCCACTGGAAGCCTCACGGCAGGAGCTGCAACAGTAATGAAGAGCAGGGAATACGTGGGCGTCTGCTTCCTGTTCCCCTTCCTCCTGTGCACCCCTCCACTCCCTGCCTTCTTCTTTCTATCCACTCACCTGTCCTCGTCCAAATGCCCCCTCCTTGCTCCATCCACTACCCCCACCCACTGCACGGATCAATTATACATCAGAAACCTTCTCCTCTACATCTCTACACTCTTCCTTCACCGGGACAGATTTGCTGTTTGTGCACGCACAACTTGTTTGTGGTGCCACACTTTCCCCTTACATCTGTTCTACATAAAACAGAGTGCATGTTGTGTGGCATGCTCAAGGCTTGAGGTTATTGTAGGAAGGCAACCACCCCGTGCCGTTCCCAGATAGCATCTCTCGTCCCTAAGACAGGTTTGGGCTGGTCACAGCAGCATGTGCAGTGTCAGGAGGGCAGGAGACACCCAGTACAGTGACACTCTCGTTTTCATTAGATGAGGAGGGAAGCTGGGACAGTTTGGAAAACGAGCAGCAGTGATCACCAGAGATTCACTGTTTATGTCAACATTTCTCTGCGATTTGAGACTTTTTCACAGACATCCTTCTCAGCAGTCTTATTAGAAGGGGTGACTCTGGGTGAGCTCGAAGAAAACAAGGAATTCCTGTTCTGCATTGAGAGTGAGTCTGAACTGGGTCACTGCTGATGCCTGAACCAAGTGCTTCTTCACCATGAAGACAGCTGAAGTCTCTTCTGAAGAAGCTTCCCTCTTGTTTTCAGACTGACTTTTGGTGGTGCTTTCATGCTGAGAGGAGTCTGTGTGTCCACATTCTCCCCTCGTGGTCATCTGAAACACTGAGCTAAATTTAAAACCTCTCTCCTTGCGTTTCATCAAATAATAAGCATAGTTGGCTTTTATCTCTTCTTTCTACTTCGGCTCTCACACTCCCTCCCACAGCCTCCTCACCCTTCTTGCCTTCCCTCCTCCACCAGGGACCAACCAGAGCTTTGCTTTAATTACTGAACGACTTTTCACACCAATGCAGAAAGACAAAGACACACTTCAGACTCCCACAGCCGCCCACCATTGTGCTCCCAGAATCCCAACACTGCCTTTCAAGCAGACACTCCCGTGACTGAGTGTGTGAACATGAAAATGTGTTTAATTTCATGAAGGCGACTCAATCAGGTCTCTGCTCTGTGACAGTCAGAGACATGGAAGACCAAGCTGCTAATTAAGCCATGTTTACTGTTCTTGGTGACACAATAATGCAGACTTTGTGAAAGCCTTTGCATTGGAAGGCACACAGTCAGCAAATGTGTGATTAATAAACTCATCTGCCTTTCAGAGCAGTTCCAAAAACTGCTAAAACTCAAGGGAGAGAAAGTGGAGCAGTGACGTTTGGCCTGAAAGAAGCAGACGGTGGAGGGTGATCCCTCTTTTCTGACCTGCTAACCTCCGCTCTCCAGCCATCACAAAGGAGAGCCACATGACCGCATGCGGACCCCCACGGACAAGGTCCAGACTGCTGGACGGGTGAAAAACTATTGAGAACACTCCTTTCAATGTTGTTTATTTTGGGGGGACCCTTAGAGCAGTGTTTTTCAACCACTGTGCCGCGGCACACTGATCTCGTCAGGTGAGCCGTGGGAAATGATCACATTTCACATTTTTCCAAAAAAAAGATTTACTCTCACTGCCGCTGTCAGCTGTGAGAGCAGCGTGCAGAGTAATCAAGTATAAATACTGTGGCGAGCGTCGCAGAAGAATTGCTCTGAGTCGAGATTCTTTCCTGCCAGCTGATCACCAGAGGCTTTTATTTTGACATGAACACTCATAACCGGAACTTCATAACAGGACGACACTCCACACAACACATTTCTCCCTCCTGGTTTCACACCAACATCCAACAAACCAAACTAGAGGAAATAATGAACGATCTGAACCGAGGAACAACAACACAACACAAGCACAAACCAACACACAACAACCCCGACAATAACCCTCGATAACCTCCGGCAACACATAACCTGAACTCCCATCATGCACTGCAGCGACCAACTCCGTGATGCTACAATACTCTTCACCACTAGAGGGCAGCACAGAACTTTGCCGGTGAAATATAAAGTGACAGACGTCAGTGTGGTTCATCTCCACCTCCTGCTACCATCTTGTATCAAAGTACTGTGTCAGTGACAGTGATGGAGAAGTTTTTGAAAAGGAAGAATGTGAACCAGGATCTCAGCTCTTCATCCATCAGGTCCAGGTTTCACACTGAGGGAGTCACTATTAAAAAAGTCCTTGGTTTTTGGATTTACTGGATTCCTGTTGATAAAACTTTGATGAGAAAGACTTTATATTGTTAATAGAGGCTACAGAGTTTAACATTTTAGCATTTTTGGGTGGTGGTGGTGTGACTCCGGGTTTTTCCAATGAAAAAAGTGTGTCTTGGCTCAAAAAGGTAGAAAAACACTGCCTTAGAGGACGCTGTAGCAACCTGGCTGACTCCCTCATCTGCAGACGTGAAGAACCCACCTTCCTCCACGCAGGGAAATTTTCAACACCTGAACCATCTTCATCGCCGGTGCACCAAGTACAGTAAAACACGATTCTGTCCCAGGATGCTCGAACCTCAGCGCAAAGCCAAGAACCAGTGGGCTACATTGACTTGGGAAGCACATTTCTACTTTGTCAGGATGCAAAGTAAGGAGAGTTTTGTGTCTGTGCAGTGAGTTAGGTAGCGTGAAAGCTAATTTGCTTTGCGTTTTTTTGTTTTTCTGTTTTTTTACTTTGGATAATAACAAAAGTTAGGACAAATTTTCCATTATTATTCTTTTTCTTCCCTATCCCACCCCACCCCATCACAGCAACACAATCACAAAAACCAGAAAACTCAGAAATAGAAACTTAGGTACTAAAGACAAAAGAATAAATAAACAGACAGGTAAACAAAATATACAGATATATGCACACACACACACACACACACACACACACACACACACACACACACACACACACACACACACACACACACACACACACACACACACACACACACACACACACACACACACACACACACACACACACACAGTTTGTTGACTTTCGGTTTTGATTTTTTGTTTTTTACTCCCCTACCGAATGTGCAGCATCTCTCAATTGACAATATTGAGTGGAATAATGTTGTGAGGAGGTAGACTGAGGTCTTCCTTCAAGAGTGGGCGGGCCACAGGTCTGGGCGGTCCTGTTCCACACCTGGGGCCAATTTCTGTCATCACCATGCCCTATATATGTCCTGTCTGTGTGTTGGTCTGTTAGTCGTCCATGTCTCGTCCGTCCTGTCCAGTGTTTTGGAGCTCAAGTCTGCTGCTCCTCAGGTGGAGGAGCAACCTGCAACTCGTCGGTCTGTACAGTCTTTGTAAATAAAAGACTTGATTGAACTCAGCCTGCCTCCAGAGTCCTGCACTTGGGTCCTGTCCGTTACCCGTGACAAATATTAAAGCAGAAAGTTTCATTTCTAAAAAGTTCCCTGATGGCCGATTGAGAAAGTCATTAGCTTTATTTTGAAAAGCTGAATTTAATGACCACCGAAGTAATTCTGCAGCAAAACAGGAGGACGCCATCTAACAAACTACTAAAACATGAGGAAATACTTAATATTAATATTAATAACTCCTCCTTCTCTCTTTCCCTGGCTTTCCTCTATACTGTGTGTGTGTGTGTGTGTGTGTGTGTGTGTGTGTGTGTGTGTGTGTGTGTGTGTGTGTGTGTGTGTGTGTGTGTGCGTGCATGTGTTTGTGTGTATGTTACAGTATATTATTGTCACTTCATTCATATAATAAGTTTACAACTTTGTTTCTAGAAATATCCAAATTGTCAAAGTGGTGGACCCAGACTGATGTTCGATATGTATTAATTTATTTGTTTTTATTATTTCGCTGATCTTTGAGAGAAACAGTTTCACCAAAAGCTAAAAGTACGTTATGAAAATAGTTTTTGAATTTAAATGTAGCCTCTGTGTGCTGAGTCAACATTAATTAAGTGGTTTCCCCTGAATAAATACCCATTACAAGCTTCAGTCTTCAGGAAAAAAATTATGCAATTAATCACAATTAATTCCAGAAAATTGTGCAATTAATTAGTTAATTTAAAAAAACATTTTAATCGATTGACAGCACTTATATATACACATAGTGGAGGCAAAGAATGATGAGACGGACGAAGGAATCGCATCACCGTCACCGCACTTCCTCTTTTAACACCTCCCCTTCACCAACACACCCACACACATCATCGACACACCCACTCCATTCTGGCTGTGAGAATCTCACTCCAGGTGCACACCACACAGGCCCCCTCCTGAACAACCAGAACGGCACAACAACAATAAAAAATCCAAAACAAAACGTACATTTTTTTTTTTTAGTCGCGTTTGGGAGGTTTGCTCACCAACCATAATGGCTGCGTTGCACCACCACCGGAGTTGGTGCAGATACCGGCACCCAGTGGCAGCTGGCGGCTTTGCAGGGCGTCCACGTCTCTCAGGGTTGCGCCACCTCCACTGGCTGCTCTGGCATGACATGGGCAGGTTTCAGCCGGTCCACTGAAACCTGGACCCGTTTACCTCCCATGTCCACCACAAAGTTCTTCGGCCCCACCTCCAGGACATGAAATGGGATGTCATACGGTGGCTGAAGTGGTGAACGGTGAGCGTCGTGCCGTATGAATACGTACTCAGCTACTATCAGGTTCTTTGGGACATAGGACCAGGGAAGCCAGTGATGTGCTGGAACTGGGTCTTACTTGAAGACTGGCCGCTTCGCTGTAACCAACCAGAGTTCAGATGGTTCTGGCAGGAACTCTCCAGGGACCCGCAAGGGCTGACCAAACACCAGCTCAGCAGATGAGTGGAGATCCTCCTTTGGGGCCAAACGCAGGCCCGACAAGACCCACGGCAGGCGGTTGATGCAGTTGCTGTTCATGAGCATGGCTCGAAGGGCGGCCTTCATTGTGCAATGGAAACACTCACACAGTCCACTGGCTTGAGGGTTGAAAGCGGTCGTTCGGTGTAGCTGCACCCCCAGGCCTTTAATCACCTCTGTCCACAGCTCTGAGGTAAACTGGGAGACTCTGTCTGAAGTGATGTCCAACAGCGTACCAAACCGGGCCACACAGGTGGATATGAAGGCTTGTGCTCCCTCTGCAGATGTGGTTGATGCCAGAGGAACCACCTCTGGCCACCTCGTGGTTGTTGGGCCACTCAACCGCATGGAAGGGGGGAGGGGGGTCCACGTTTTAAGAATAAAGAGACCACATGCCCAGGACTGGAAACGTTTGCCATTGGTCATGTGACCCTCCCCCCAGGCCCCCCCCCCCGCCCCCCCCCCCAGCATGGTTCAACACTGGAGGCCAACGGCAGGGGAGCCCGAGAGCTCCCTCACCAGCTGGAATGTCCGGAGCGGGCCCTCCTTCAGGATTGGTCCACACGGCCCAGAGCACAGCGGGAACCCGGAACCAAAACCAGCGGTATAAAACCCCCGCGAAGGTAAACAAACCTCTTCCAAGTCGAAAGTGCTCCAAGACTCTTCGCATGGAGAGAAAGTACCACATGTGTTAACACTCTGACCGGCCCGGAGTTCCTCACCTCGCTGGACGAGCCGAGAACCACCGTGGAATTACCTTTGTTTTGCCTTTTTCCCTTTTCTTCTTCACTGGATCCTGAGTGTGCACTGCCACCGCACACTCCTCACATGCCGACCTGAACCCCACTTCTTCCCCCCCTCCTCACAAGAAGCGCTCCTGGGATCATCCTGTGGACTTTTCCCTGTCCACAGACCAGTTCAGATGTTTCCCTGGGACGCCAGAGAAACCAGCCCGCAGCCGGGAAATCAACGGACTTTCCCCCGCAGCACGTTCACCCTCGTCCCACTGAGTAAGGCTTAGAGTCTGGGCAGGCAATGAGAATAACGTGACTGTAATATTGCTGTGTGTTTTATTATTGTGTTGAAGTCAGGGACGCCGATCCCTGTTTCAACCAATCTGTGTCTGCGCGTTGGATTTACATCCACGCGAACCTCCCGCACTGTGCATCTCTCTCTCTCTCTCTCTCTCTCTCTCTCTCTCTCTCTCTCTCTCAGCCTGCCCCTCTGCTCCTGGAGTCTAAATCCTGCCTCACTCGCATATTTGGACCTGTGGACAAGCTGCACAGTTGCACACACTGTAGGACCCTGTCCTTCTTGTCCCCCTGTTTTCTCTCTTCTCGTCTCTTCACAAACGATTGCGCAACTCAGCAACAGCTGTCCTCCATGTGACCGTGTGTAGTTCACTGTCCCTGGGATTTCTCACCCACGAGACCCCAGGCGCGCTTCAGGCAGGCTCACGAGCCGTGCACGAGGTCACGCTGTCCAGAAAGAGTGCGCCGAGCGCCTCTGGTGGCCGCGTTGGTGATTGCAATCTCTTGAAAGACCGCCACTCTGTGGACAAGTCGAGTCATTGCATTCTCCCTCCGTGCGCCGCCGCGCCCCTAGTGGTCGTTCCAGTCACTGCCTCGAACTAGACGCCTGCCGCCACCTGGTGTCCGTTCGAGGTCATTACACCCACACACACTGACCCTCCAAGGTCCGCCGCCACCTGGTGGACACTCGTGGTCATTACATCCCCACTCAGGCTTCCACACACACACACACACACACACACCCTCTTTCTCTGTACAGAGTGTTGCTGTTAGTAGATTAGATCTCCGTGTTGGATGACGTTTGTTACTTGATTGTGTTGCTTTAATGAATAATTTCTGAATTATTTTTGAATAAATACATTTTTGTTAATAAACGCATTTTAACTGAATTGATCGATTCTTGGTAATCATTGTGTATTTATTGTTGACAATTCACTGGTTTGTAACAGTCTGCTTGAATCTCACACCTTCCTTGTTATTTAAGATTGTTATATTTACACAGAAATATTAACTAACTTAAATAACCTTTTTGACAAACGAGACTGAAATTTGGTATTAGCTATTTCCAGCTTAGCTGGTGGTGCCCCGATTTAATTATTATTTGATAAATAACCAATTTATGCAAATTAATAATTTTTCATTAATAAAATATTTTTGATAATTTATTAACTTATTAACTGCCAAGGAGTTGCTGATGAGTAAATGACCGTTTACTTCATTAGTAATTCCATTTTTTCCTAAATTACTTTCAGTAATTGATTACTTTCAGTAATCAATTACTTACAGTAATTATTAATGCTAATTATCAACCATAAATCCCAACATGGTCCTTCCCACCATGGTGAGGAGGTGAGTGAAGCCTTGGGAGGGAGGGAGTGGACCCACCAAGTCCAGGTGGACGTGATTGAACCTCCTCTCGGGAACAAGGAGGGGTTCCAGGGGGGCCTTGGTGTGACGGTGTACCTTGGACTGCTGACACGCCACACAGGAAGCCGTCCAGCTCCTGATGTCTTTCCTGAGGCTCGGCCAGATGAACTTTGCCCAAACCAGCTTCACTGATGCTCTTACATCCGGATGCGATAGGGCATGAACAGCATCAAAAACCTGCTGTCTCCAGCCAGCAGGTACCATGGGGCGGGGCTTCCCTGTAGACACGTCACAGAGGAGTGTGGTCCCGCTGCCCTGGAAGACTACATCCTGAAGCTGTAAACCTGCGGCGGCTGTCCTGAAGGCCTGGATGTCGGAGTCAGTCTGCTGGTCGATGGCCATGGTGGCAGGAAGAGGGAGTCAGCCACAGCATTGTTTCTACCGGCCTCAAGCTGAATGTCTGTGGTGAACTCTGAAATGTCCAAGAGGTGGCGCTGCTGCTGCCCAGGCCATGGCTCCATGGTCCACAAAAGCAGTAAACTGCCAGCCTTCCAACAAAAACCTAAAATGACGGATGCGAAGAAAAGAGCCTATAGTTCTCTGTCAAACGTGCTGTATTTCCTCTCATTGTCACATAGTTGTTTGCTGAAGAACGCCAGAGGTTGCCAGGCTCCCACCATCCACT
Organism: Blennius ocellaris; assembly: GCF_963422515.1. Taxonomy (NCBI): domain Eukaryota; kingdom Metazoa; phylum Chordata; class Actinopteri; order Blenniiformes; family Blenniidae; genus Blennius; species Blennius ocellaris. Next base: position 25,259,102 of record NC_137659.1, on the reverse strand, counting down.
GTTCACATACTACCTCCACTGCATTGTTCAAGGCATCGGTGGTGAGCGCTACCAGTGCTGTTGGAGGCGAATGTACAAGACTGGTGGTGTTAGAGAGTGCAACCTTGGCCTTCTCAAAATCCAGGATTCTTTCTGCGGACCAGTCCATGTCCTTCATACAGGGGGTGCATCAGGTGAGCTGCGTGTGCGATGAAACGGTTGTAAAAATTCACCATGCCCAGGTATTCCTGCAGTGACTTTATGGTCTGTGGGCATGGAAAATCAGCAATTGCTTCCATCTTAGCTGGTAAGGGCACGACTCCCCATGAGGATACATGGTGGCCCAGAAATTCAATTTCTGACAGCCCAAAGCAGCACTTAGCTGGGTTCATGATCAACCCGTGTTCATTGAGTCTCTCAAAAAGCTGCCGCAGGTGTAACAGATGCTCTTCAGGTGAGGTGCTAGCCACCAAGATGTCATCCAGATATACGAACAGAAAGGGTAAGCCCCTTAACACAAAGTCCATCAAGTGCTGGAATGTTTGTGCTGCACCTTTCAGACCAAATGGCATCCACAGAAACTCACAGAAAGGGCGTGATCACTGCTGACTTGGCCACGTCCTAGCAGATGGACCGGTACCTGGTGGTAGCCTCTCACCAAATCCACCTTGGAAAACAAATTACCTTTCCTGCCAGGTGAATGGAAGTCTTGGATGTGTGGAACAGGGTACCGATCATGTGCAGTGACATTATTGAGGTTCCGGAAATCCCCACAAGACCTCCATCTTCCATCAGATTTGGGGACCATATGCAAAGGTGAAGCCCACGGCCTGTCAGAGCGCCGCACGATAACAAATCTCTCCATAGTGAGAAACTCCTCCTTAGCAATTGCCAGCTTAGCTACATCCAGCCTGTGAGGACGTGCAAAAACCGGCGGCCCAGTTGTGGGGATATAATGTTCCACCCCGTGCTTGACGATGGAGGCTGAGAAGGCAGGGACTGTCAGTTCAGGAAACTCAGCCAGAAGCCGCTGGTATATTTCCCTTGCAGCGAGGAAAATGAGACAGCGTCAACCAGGCGGTGATTCGTCAATTCCATTAATAGTCCGTGAGGGCACAGGAAATCAGTTCCCAGGATGGGCACGGACACATCAGCCATGACAAAATCCCATCCAAACGGATGGCCATTGAAACCCACAGTGATGAACCTGGCGCCAAAGGTGCAGATGGGAGTCGGGCTCGCAGCATCCAGACGCCCTTTTCTGCCGCTCACGATGTCGGTGAAGGAGGCGGGGATGATGCTCCTCTGTGCTCCGGTATCCACGAGGAAACGCCTCCCGGATAAAGTGTCTTTAATGCACAGCAGCCTCAGTCACACAGTGAAGACGTGGGTCGTTTTTCACTGATGTTTTAATGCTCCGTCAAGCAAACCAAACTCCAAACACCAAAACACTTTGGCCTGCTTATGACTAAGGCTGGGATTTGCTTCTTCTTCTTTTTCTCCTTTTACAGTCTCGGTGAATATATGTGTCCTCTTGAGTCCCGACTGCCGCTTTCATTCATTGGTAACCCAGAAATATAAATACAATGACAAGTGGCCACGCCCACTTCTTCACTGAATGCTTCAGTTTGCACAGTTCGAATTATGAATTGTTCAGCATCTCTTCTCTAATCCAGCGTAGTTGTTTCATTTGACATTTTTGCTTTGTTCTTTGCTTGTTTTGCCAAGCGCTTCAATCTTGTTATAGCCTTTTCCAATCTTTTCCAATCTGAAAAGTTCTTCATTCGATCCAAAAGTGATCTTTCTTCTTTTGCTTGAATCATGTGAACTTTCAGTTCGGATTCTTACTGTCGATTTCTCCGACCTTGTCCTCTCCGTCGGGAAGTTCTTTCTGCCATAGAAAACTGGGTCCGGTGAACCAGTTTGATTCAAGCAGTTCCTTTATCATGACTCCACGTGATGCATGGTCGGCTGGATTCTGTCCAGAAGCAACATGGCGCCATTGACTTGGTTCTGTGTATGATCTGATTCTTTGAACACGATTCGCTATGCAAACGTGAAATCGTCTTGCATCATTATTAATGTAACCAAGAACGATCTTGGAATCAGTCCAAAAGAATTCCTTGATGTTTTCGATCTCTAACTCTCTCTTTAGGAAGCACGCTGTTCTTGTGGCTACCACAGCAGCAGGGCGTTCGAGTCTTGGAACAGTCATCACCTTTGTTGGAGCGACTCTGGCCTTGCCCATTGCAAGTGCACAGTGAACATCTCCAAACTTGTTTACGATTCTAAGGTACAAGCTTACTCCATAACCAGAAACACTGGCGTCAGAAAAACTGTGCAACTCGTACCGCTGAATGTCCTTGAAATTTGGTGGCACATAGCAAAGTTGTATTTTTATCAAAGACAAGTTGAGGAGATCACCTAGCCTAGCTTCCCAGTGAGGCTTGAGGTCATCAGGAAGTGGTTGATCCCAGTCTAAGTTGTCTTGGCACATCCTCTGAAGGATTATTTTCCCAACAAGAATAAAGGGAGCAATACATCCAAGAGGATCAAAAATTGAGGCAACTGTGGATAACACTTCTCTCCTTGTGCAGGGATTGTTTTTTACAATGACTCTGAAGTGAATCGTGTCTGAAGTCACACATCACTGGACTCCGAAAGCTCTTTCAATCTTAGGTTCTCCCAAAGCCAGATCAAAATCTGCAGACTTTCCTGCACATTCTACCTTTGGGGTGGAGGCAATCACTTCCTTGTTGTTGTTGATGAATTTGTGGAGGTGAAACTTCCCAGAGTCACAGAGGTCTCTTGCTTCCTTTACAAGCTGGATAGCTTCCTTTTCAGAATCAATGCTTATCAAGCCATCATCCACATAAAAGTTGCGCCATTTGAAGTTAACAGCAACTTGATTAAACTTGCCTTCACTTTGTGCAGCGAGATGCTTGAACCCAAAGTTTGCACATCCAGGTGAGGATGCTGCTCCAAACAGGTGGACCCTCATTCGAAACACTGATGGTGGTTTGTTGAAGTTACCTCACTCCAACCATAAGAATCTGAGGTAATCCTGGTCCTTGGCAGTAACATAAAACTGGTGGAACATGAGCTCCACGTCACACAAGATGGCAACTTGCCCCTTTCTAAAGCGACACAGAACTCTATAAGAGTATTTGTTGGGTCAGGTCCACTTAGAAGATGTTCATTGAGAGACGTGTTCTGGAATTTCACTGAGCAATCAAAGACAACACGGATCTTATTTGGTTTTGGATTATGGTAAATACCATGGTGTGGGATATACCATGTTGGTTCTTTGTTTATCTCCACTTCTGGCACCTTTTCAGCATCACCTCTTTTTATGACGTCCTCCATGAATTCCACATAGTCCTTGAGATAGCGATCATCCTTTCTCAGATGCTTCTCCAGACACTTCTGTCGATGCTCTGCACAAAGTCTTTTGTTAGGTAGATTAGGCCTTTCTTCTTCAAATGGCAATGGCATTTCAAAATGTCCATTTTGTTTTTGCTTTATACCATTCTTAAGTTTTGCTAAGAACATCAAGTCTTCTTGCAACATTCAATTTCCCTCAGCTGTTTTTTTGACAAAGTCTGATTCAAGCATTTTGATGATCTCTGTTGGAGAGATTACTTCCTTAACTTTGATTCTGTTTATGAAGTCAACTTCGTTTTTAAGGTTGTGAGATTCTTCAATAGCAGAACTTGCTTCACAATAATGTGATGGCTAACACCAATCTCATCTTCAAGTTTGCTTTCACAGAGGTTGTAGCCAATGATGCTCCATCCTGACACAGATTTCTGTAGGGTTGATGGCTGATCTCTTTCTCCGCTGATCACTTCGATGGGCAGTAAAGCCTGTGGGCAATTATAGCCAATTAATAACCCAACTTTACAATTAAGTTCAGGACCCATCTCATTTGCCAGATGTTTGAGATCAGACTAATTCTCTACCATCTTGCTTGTCGGAATGTGAGATCTGTTGGCAGGTATGTAGTCTGTGGTATAAGCTGGTGGTAATGGTATTCTCACATCACTATTTATACCTCTTACTTGTAAATTGTTTAACCTGTTACTGGATACAGTCTTTGTTTTGGAAGTTATTGTGGAAATCTTGAGTTTAACTGAATCTTTCTTTGTGTTCAGCATTTCAGCTGTGTCATTCAGAATAAACGTAGTGTCAATTTGTGTGTCAAGCAAGGCATACACCAGCTTCTCTTTGTCTGGTTCATCCACAGTCGATACAAAAACTGGAATGACAGAAGAAGTACAACCTTGAGACTTTTGTTGCACAACTCTATTGGATATCACTTGCTTCGACTCAATTTCACGTACTGACTTTCTTTCTACTTGAGTTACTTTTAACTTCCCTTGATTGTCTTCTGGTCTTTGGTCTTCTGGTTTTAATTCTATCCCTATGCAAACATGTTGGGTGAGGCTTTTGGCACTTTTCACATACACTTCTTGAAATGCAACTTTTGGAGCTATGACCAGTCTTGAGGCATCCAAAACACAGCTTCTCAGTGTATACAAACTTCACTCTTTCTTCAACTGGCTTCTCCATCATCTTTCTGCACTTGTGCAGCGTGTGGCCAACTTTCTTGCAGAAAATGCATATGATGTCTGTTCTTTCTCTGGAATTTGTGAGGAGTGCTCTAGTATTCAAAGTGTAATTGCTTCTTGGCTTGTCTTTTAGAGTTTGCTTGTAATCTGATTCAGTTGACTTTATCGCTTCCAGTGAAGTAATCGGATTACAGGCTACTCTGGCTTCCTTGTTAAGGAACTGGATAAAATGGCTCAAACTGGGAAACATTTTGTTCTCATCTTGGTACTCAGTTGCTACTCTGTTCCAGCGTGAACATAACCAATCTGGAAGTTTGCTCGCTATCCTTTGATTTTCAAAACAGTCATTCAGAATTTGTAATCCATGCAAATAAGGTATGGCTCTTTCAACACTGCTCAAAAAAGCCGCAAATTCACGTAGATCTCTATTGTCTTTGACCATATTTGACCATCTTAGACCATATACAAATCTTAGACCATAGATGAACCTTGTCACGATATGCTTTGCCAATGATGAAGGGATCTCCGAATCTTTCTTTGAGCATTTTCAAGGCAGCAAGATAAGCGGTGTCTGTTCTGACTAGGAAATGACCGTTGATGGCTCTTTTGGCTGGACCACCAACGTACTTTCTCAAATAGGAGGGTTTTTCTTGCAACCCTAACCCCGGTGAGCGAGAGGGTTGCGTCCCTACGCCTTCGAGTAGGGGACAGGTCTCTGACTGTTGTCTAGACCTATGGACCAAACAGCAGTTCAGAGTACCCAACCTTCTTGGAGTCCCTGGGAGGGGTGCTGGATAGTGCCCCAACTGGGGACTCCATTGTTCTCCTGGGGGACTTCAACACCCACGTGGACAATGACAGTGAGACTTGGAAGGAACGGCCTCCCCGATCTGAACCCGAGCGGTGTTCTGTTATTAGACTTCTGTGCCAGTCACAGTTTGTCCATGATGAACATGCACAGGGGTGTCCATAAGAGCAGTAGGACACCTGAGGCCGGAGGTCGATGATAGACTTTGTAGTTGTGTCATCTGATCTCCGGCCGCGTGTCTTGGACACTCGGGTAAAGAGAGGGGCAGAGCAGTCAACTGATCAGCCGGAGGTGTTCCGGGCATGTGCCTCCGGTAGGAGGCCTCGGGGCAGACCCAGGACACGCTTAAGGGACTATGTCTCTCGGCTGGCCTGGAAACACCTTGGGGTCCACTGGAAGAGCTGGATGAAGTGTCTGGGGCGAGGGAAGTCTGGGCAACCCTCCTTAGACTGCTGCCCCCGCGCCCCGGCCCCGGATCAGCGGTGGACAATGGATGGATGGACGGTGAGCTTTTACAATCGCTTCATCGCGCACGCAGCTCACCTGATGCATTCCTTGTATGAAGCACTGAGCGGCAGAAAGGAAGAGGTGGAAAAGAGCAATAGCACGGGGTCGCGCTCACCACCAATGCCTCGGACTACGCAGTGGGGGCGGTATGTGGACAGTGGCTGGCTGGAGCCTGGCAGCCACTTGTGCTCTTATTTTACAGATTCGTTTTTAACGTATATTATAAATTCGTTAAAAAAGAATCTATAATATACATTTAAGAACAACAAAATAAACATAATTCAGCTAACATATATGTATGTTCAGCCGTGTGTGATAGTGTGCAGGGACCGTCTGCAAATTAGGCAGATATTACAAAAATATCTCATAATGTCACAAGTATTCACTGCAGTGTCACCAGAGTCACTGCAGCTTCACTGGTCTCCTGTTGATCAGACGACAACACTTGGTATGATATGAAAAGGCTTTTTCACAATTTTAAATGATTTTTTTTATTAGTCATAAAATTCAATAACTCCACTGCAGTGGTTGCTGGTGATACATTTCTCAGGTGAGGCTCTTCATTATTCTTCAATTTCAACCAATGTTAACTTAATTTTAATACAGTATGTTTATATACCACAACAATCATGCCTTTTTTAGATTGAGAGAGCCCCCCAGTGATGACATTTATTTTACTTTTACCCGAACTGACTTTAAGCCAATCAGAAGAAGGTCTGGCAATGAGAAATTTAAAAAGCCCCCCCAAGTCACGAACATCAAACGACACTTATTGGTTTAATTTTATGTCAGCCACTTATATTGTTGATCACTAATTGGTGAAACGGCAACTCAACCCGTCCTTCTCAGGACAATTTCTGGAGCACCCCATACTGCTCACAGACACACTCGGGAGAGAGAAATCAAGAAATCTGCTTTTTTTGTATTCAAAATAAAACATACAGTTCAGGGTCCATTGTTAGTTTGTTTGCACAAACACATTGGACATTATTATTTTGTAAATTGCATCTTATTATTAAGATATAAAAAGTGTATTATGAGATGATGACATCACGCAGACCCTCACATTGTGAACAATAATGATAATAATAATATTAAACTAAACAGCTTTGGTATCGGAATAGTGTCAGTATCAGCAGATATCTAAATTTGAGTAGCGGGATCGGATTGGAACCAAAAAAATGTGGATTGGTGCTTCCCTAACCAATAATATATTATATATTATATTTTGGAAGTACCGTATTTTCCGCACTATAAGGCACCTAAATACCTCAAATTTCCTCAAAAGCTGCCAGTGCACCTTATAACCTGGTGCGCCTTATATATGGAAGAATTGCTCTACTCGAGACTGCTATTTGACAGCTGAACAACCAGAAGCTTTTATTTTGACAACTCTAACTTCACAACCGGATCTTCAGAGCGGACGACACTCCACACAACACCTTCATCACTCATGGTTGCACACCAACATTCTAACAAACCATAATAAACTAGATGAAATAATGACTCCCTAAACTGGGGGACAAAAACACATAAACACAATCAACACAACACCAAGCCCAACAACGACCCACAATAACCTCCAACAACACAAAACATGAATTCCCATCATGCCTTGCATCCTGAGCTCCTCAGTGCAGCCGATAGCTGCAATGAATTATGGGAGTTTCTGTTTGTGGTGTTTTAAATGCAATTATTGGGGGTTCTATTTGGTTTGAGGTGTCGGTAATAATTGTGTTGTGTTGTGTTTTTGTTGCTTAGTTCATGTAGTTTAGTTTATTACCGGTAGTTGTAAGTTGTCAACCAGCAGTGAAGAAGGTTTTGTGTGTAGTGTCCTCCTGGCATAGGCTGCAGGTAGGACTATCAAAATAAAGTGTATGCACCTCTCTGGGTGTTAGAAACAGTGGAAAATGTAACCTAATGGCTTTGAGTTATAAAGGTTGCTGATCACTGGTCTATTCCATGTGCCTTATAATGCGGTGCACCTTATAGTGTGGAAAATACGGTACCTTGCTTATAGCACGAACCAAAACTGAAACAAAGATATCATCAACAAAGCCTCTGTCTCTCCTTTTTTCAGATGCAGAGATAAGGAGCTTGGCAGCAGCTGGAGATGAAGTGGAACAATAAGGGAGACAAAAGGAAGCTGAAAGGAAAGTAAAACGGGCCAGAGTGCCTGGCTGATGCAGGGTCTCCCCCAGGACAGAGATGGACAAGACAGCCGGGTAGAGCGCTCTGCAGCACACTGACACAGTTCAGCCTGGTCAATGTGCCAGTAGCACAGAGAAGACACTCAAAACTGTAGGAAATGGAGTAAACTGGTACCACTGGGATCCTTTCACCAAACACACTAATAGTATCACTGTAGTTCCTCCTGCTTGGGCTGACGCAGAAAATCCTTCATGAACTTCAACGGAGCCCTGTCGTATTACTCCTGTCATAAAGCAACACCACTGGCTTCCCTTCATCTATTGCAGTGCTTTTTAAACATCTGTCTTGCATGTGTTATTCCTGAATCTATCATGATGATGACAAAGCTCATAAGAAGACCAACAATGACACCTCATTGCAATCAGGAGACCCTACAGTCCCTACACCTCTGATCTGCATCTTCTCTTTACTCCACTGTGTCCCCTGTTTGCCACTCTGCACTGGGAGTCCGGACAGTCAGGGACTCGGTCAAGGGGGTAACATATAAAGTATTGTTAACTGTAGCTTTGAGAAACATTGTGCAGTCCTATCACCAATGTAAATAATCAGATTTAACACCAATCTGATTCAAACATAAACACTTGTATCTGGATACATTAACCCTATCCAGTTAAAACTGCAATCTGGATAGAGCTGGATGTGGACTGTCAAAATGCATAGCTTTTCTTCAAACTGTGTGGAATCTCTCTGCCAAACCCTGAAAATACCAGAAATGCACCGACCTCCTGTGCTTGTTGTGTTGTGCCCACCACCAGGCACGCAGCCATGCAATGGCAGTGGTTACACACATCATGGGCCATATAAAGGATGTGACAATGTATGGATATACCTTACACATATTCCAGCACAAAATAAAAGGGAATGCCTTACAGTGCAAGGCAGAGGCACACACTGGCTACAAACTATGTGGCAACTATGTTCCTGGGAGTGCACATCTCTGAAGACCTGTCCTGGAGCAACAACACAGCATCACTGGCCAAGAAAGCCCCCCAGCGCCTGGACTGCCTCCGCAAGCCCCTCCCCCATCATGCTCTTCCTCCAGAGGCACCATGGAGAGCCAGAGCCCCTCCCCCATCATGCTCTTCCTCCAGAGGCACCGTGGAGAGCCAGAGCCCCTCCCCCATCATGCTCTTCCTCCAGAGGCACCATGGAGAGCCAGAGCCCCTCCCCCATTATGCTTTTCCTCCAGAGGCACCATGGAGAGCCAGAGCCCCTCCCCCATTATGCTTTTCCTCCAGAGGCACCATGGAGAGCCAGAGCCCCTCCCCCATTATGCTTTTCCTCCAGAGGCACCATGGAGAGCCAGAGCCCCTCCCCCATCATGCTCTTCCTCCAGAGGCACCATGGAGAGCCAGAGCCCCTCCCCCATCATGCTCTTCCTCCAGAGGCACCATGGAGAGCCAGAGCCCCTCCCCCATCATGCCCCCCCCTCTAGATGGACTCTGGAGCAACTGAGGAAAACAAGCAAACACGACCCAATATCAGGGCCGACATTGTTGTTTGTTTGTTGGTTTATTAGCTCCTATGACACAGATGAATCTGATTTCACAATGATTAATACAAATACAATGCAAACACATAAAAAACATTTTTTAAATAGAACAATGACGAAGACCCCTCAGTCAGCAGAGCTGTGTGAGATGTACCTGGTAGGGATGAGCAAGTACACCACTATCTGTATCTGCATTTGTTCAACCACCAGCTTCTCGTGCTTCTTCAGCTTTAAATCATCTTTCAACGGTATCACTTGCTGCAGTGGACTTAGAAATTAGTCAGATCATCACAAGGGTCTAAGTCCTTAACAAAATTTCTAAATGGTCCCCAAATCTTTTCGAAAATAAGTTGTTTGGTCTGATGAATATATGTAATTCTCTCCAACAGCAGACAAGAGAGCATTAGTTTTAGCCACTGGGAGGCGTTGGGTCTGATGGAGAGATGAGCGAGTACACCACTATCTGCATCTGTATTTGTTCAACCATCTAAATTATTAGTGGGCGGGGTCTACACCGGAAGTGGGCGTGGTTCAAGTGAAACTAGGTGGGGCTTAAATTGGTACATTATTTTGAGTGTGAAATTGATATGGATTGATCAGATAGTTGCTTTATTTATTGTTTATTTGAAAACTATCTACAGAACAGCCTCAGAATTGAGATTCAATGTTTTTTTTTTAATATAAAAACGATATACTATATATATATAGCTTGATTTCAAATATTTATAATAGTATATTTATTTTATGAACAGCCATATACAATAAACATGTTAATATAGGCTACTTTGTGTGTTCAGATATATGTGTGTAAGTGGTCTGTTTATTTTGTAATGATGTGTGAACCTGGTGATTCATGTAAACATCCAGTGGAGACAAACAGGAAATAATATGTCAGTCTTGTTCACTGTATCCTTCTCAAAAGCACCACGTTCAGTACGAGCAAAGTTTTGTGTGAATTTCTCTTGGAGATCATTAAAGTATTTATCTATCTATCCATCTATCTATCTATCTTACTGACTTTACATCACCAGCCAAACAAAGAGCAAGCAGACGGTAAAAAAAAATCCCCCAAAAAATGACGGGAGTGAAGGCAGTGAGCGACGTGACACGAGCTGTTTTCAGCAATGTCTTGTCTAATGCACCACGTACGTTACGGAACAAGTTCCCCAAGTAACTTCAAATATCATACAAACTGAAATAGAGGCGAGTTGAAGAAAACCTAAGAGGTACTGAAGAGAGCAACAGTCACTGTCTGTGTGTCCTAGCTGTTGCAGAGACGCGTGTCCAGAGAGGCGGGCTCTGTGTGTCACTGGCCAATCAGAGAGCCTGAAGACAGTCAGTTACCAAATGAGGACTTTCCTTCAGCACAAGCACGGATATTGACAAGTTGTACACGTATTGCACGCTGACCCGTAAAAAAATGCATTATACTTATTATCTGGCATCTGTGAGAGGGAGTGTGAACAGAGTCTGTCCCGAGTCAAAGCAAAGAGCTAGAGCTTTCACTGCAAGCAGGTCCAGAAGAAAGTTGGCTTCATTGGACTTGTCATTCTGATGACTTCCTGCGAGCCTCACAGTGCAGCCTCTGGTGATTTTAGTGAACGCTCCATCCTGCAGGAGCAGTGGTGAAGGCTGTGTGAAGAGCAGGTGGGATGGTGTTTCCCACTCACACCTGGTTGGACTGGACTCATGAAAAGCAGAGTAAGTAAGAGCTGTTGAGCTGAGGTGGAAGTGACTCAACTGGGACTGAATCATCTGTGACAAGGCTTTGATCCAAATGTATCAGCCAGAGGAATTCCCCAAGTGGAGTAGCAGCAAGCAGAGCACGTGCCGGCAGAGCCAAGAAACCAGAAGAACCACAAGTCTACTTCCATACCAGTCAGATATTGTTCAGTGAGACACAGACAGACAGAGAGACATGGGCAGTCTAGAAGCTAGAGAAGCTGACCCGAGTTCCAAAGTGTGCAGATTCAACTCCCACAGCAAACAGGTCACCACTATGGGCCAGTGAGCAAGACCCTTGACCCCCAAGGGGAATAAAAAGGAATATTTAGTTTAGGTTTTTTTCAAAATGCTGTTTGATTTTCATGTATTAAAAGCAATAAAGGATCAGCTTATGTGAGCAGTGTGGTTTCAATTACACGTGAGGTCTCCAATATTGCATGTTCTCACAGTTGCACGTTTGGTGGATTTCTCTGTACAGTAAGGACAACATCAGGAGTGCTTTCCCGGATTTGATCCTGAAGGGGACCGAACAAATCCCTGCTCATCTTGCCACCGGCATCAAAGCTGGAGGGAGTAACTGTACATCAAAGCCTGAAAAAACACAGAGAAACTAAAAATAGATAGTACCTTGCAGCTTTGTTTCTTTTCTGTTTTTGGTACATTTAGTGAATGGAGCCCGAGCACCGTGCTCTGAGCGGCTTTGTCCATCTCAAATTGTCACATTTAATTCAGCAGACACTCCATATTGTCCTGACTTGCACAAGTACTGCTGAGCAGTTGCTGTTATTTGGAGCTATTTTGGTGGCAGCGGTCGATCTCTCAGGCAGAAACTGCAGCTTGCAGTCTGCTACAGCAAGCGTCTGGTCACGTGCTGGAAACCAGGTCATCTGCAGCACTGGAGAGTGGGCTGATGCTGATGCCCTCCCACCCAGTCTCCTCACACACTTTCATTTACTCAACTGCAATTAGGAAAAGTCGGATTGCTATAGGAGCCTTGCCACTATGTTATATACCTTCCATACTCCCAAAAAGTCTGAAATGAACTGCAGTTGGTGCATAATGCACAATCATGTGTCACACTTGGTTTACACACATTTTGCTGTTTTGGCTCTGTCACACGTTCCTCTGATGTGTCAGTCCCTCTCCAGCTCTCCATCTCATCGTACATTCCAGGAGCTGCTGGATTCATGAAGCTCTAAACAATTAGTGAAAATTCAACAGGCCCCCAGGCTGTTGTTTTTCATAATTAAGTATTGAAAAAGCTAATCTGATGACAAACAAAGCCAGCGATAGACCATTCTCCCACATGTCACAGTAATCCCTCATTTTCAGCCCGACAGTGCAGGTGAAAACAAACATACTGCAGCCATAAAACACTTTAAACAATCATTACAGCTTTACCAGCTGTACTATAAATCCAGTACAGCCATACATCCCAACCTCTTCCTCTCTCCCTCACACATGAGGATTTTTGTGTCTCTGCTTCTATCTCTTTCTTCTTGTCAGTTTCTAAAATCAAAGCTTCCTTTTATTTATCCATTTTTTTCTTTATTGCTGTTTCTGTATAACTTCTTAAGTCGAACAGTTATTATTTAGCCTGTATTGAAAGACGAGGTGCAGAAGGACATAAAACTCTGAACTTACTGAGCAGTAAATTCAACTATTTCACATCAATAAACAGCTTTAATACAATAACAGTAAGTGGTCACTGCCGACGCTGTATGTTTGGACTTTCTTGAACAAAACAAGCTTCTTATTCTTCCAACCATCCAACAGTGACACATATGTTGAGATTTATTCATCATCAGAGGGCTGTAGTGTTATAATTCAAACACCAAAAAGTCAAAGCATATTCAAATGTATTGAATTCTGAACATATAGAGCAAAGAGCCATAACATTATGACCATTGACAGGCAAATTGAAGATTACTAATTACATCTTTGTCATAGGAGATGGAATAAAGTCTGACATGGTAGTCGTAGGTTAGATGTTCTTTAAAGCTGCAGCTCTTGTGGAAGTTGTTGTGGCCTGCTGATTTATGAGGAGAAGGAAGAAGGAAGGAAAAGTAGTGAACCAAAGCAGCGACGGCTGGTCCATGTTGACTGATCCAACAAATGAGCTGCTGCAGCTCAAACTGCAGCAAAAATGAATGTTCATTCTGAAGTGTCTGAATACCCAGGGGTGCGAATCAAAAACTGGTTCTTGTTGAGAAGGATTCCCACTTAATCGTTTGTTAATTTTGCGATCGATTCCTGCGAGTGTGAAAGTCGTCATCAGGCACATTGCGCGGTTTACACAAGCTACGCTACACAGTTGACGATGTCATTCACCAGTGCAGCCAGATGGAAACACAGCAGCCAAGCAGCACAAAGTGTTGATGCAGTTCAAAAGAAAGGATGACAAAAGGGCAACTTGCAATACTTGCAAAGTGGATATTTCATCACAAGGAGCAAAACTGATCCAGCTGTACAGAAGCATACCCCCCATGCCCTGCAAGCATGATGCCACCCTGTCATGGTGGAGCAAGAGAAACACTCGGCCCCCTGCTGTCAGGACTGGCTAAAAGTAGTAGTATATATACCCTCTTAAAAAGGAGGGCTTTGATTTGGCCGAGAAAAATGCTGTACATATTACTGGACAATTTTGCCACAGAATAATTTGTTGTACTTTTTATTTATACATCAGTATATATATATATATATATATATATATATATATATATATAATTAATTATTCTGGGGCCCTCCTGGGCCCCCATCGAGGAGCCCTAGGTTGTGGGCCTCTTAAGACCTCACTGTTGGGTTGGATGTTATTTCTAAACTAACCACAAAATTAATGCTAATCGACTTGTTTGTTCGCCTTTTTTCAAATGAGAATCGATAAAGAATGGAATCATTAAGTAGAATCGAAAATGGAATTGCAATGGTAAAAATCTTATGAATTCCCATCCCTATGAATACCCAAGGTTTGTTGCAGAAAATCAGGTTGTGTGTGTTGACCTACATATTTATGCAGACAATGGGCACTTGAGGTCAAGAGGTCAACCGGAGCACCAGAGCTCCTGAGTGGTCATTATGACTTCAGGAAAACAGGCCAAAGAGCAGAGGCGAGGTGACACATTCCATGGAATCCAGTCCCGACTGTCGAATTATGAAACGCTGTCTACTTGCTTCATTGTCAACTGCAACAGGAGAAGCAAAAGAATGGGCTTCTGTCGTATTCCAGGGTGGGAGAAACACAACTCCAGCCACGTCTTGAAGGTCACAGTGGAGCAACACATAGCATGATAGCAGTATTTAGGACTTTTCCTAGATACAACACTGACCTGCTCACTGTATAACTGCAGAACTGTATAAACAGCTTTTGACAGTAGCACACAGCGTACATACAGTACATACAGTACATACAGTAGCAGCAGTAGCATCTTCGAACGGATGAGATTTTTCCAATCCAATCCGCATTTCCAGGCTCTGTAAAAGAACCTGCCTGCTGCAGTGGTCTGAAGCTGCTGAATACTTTGTGTGTGCAGGTACCGGCGCTTCAAATCATATAATTAGAAATGTATGGGTGCTCTAAGGTTAATTGGTTAATTGGTTAATTGGTTAATTGAAAACATTAAAAAAAAAAGAAGCTAATGTCAGTCTTGGAATTAAACCTGATACCGAATCATAAAATAACAAAAAAAATTTAAATCTGATGTAAATGTATGGAAATATGTATTGTATATTACAACATATTGAAAAATACGCTTTTCGTGTATTGAAAAATATACGAAAATATATTTGCCTTTATATCAATATATGTAATGTGTATGTATAATGTAATGTAATATGTAATGTATTCAATACACTTTAGATTATATATGGATGATTATATTCACTTTTATATTGATTACATATATGTAATAATATATTCAATACACCTTGTGAATTTTGGAAATGAATATATTGACATATATATTGGAATATATGCAATACTATACTCAATACACTTTATGATATTTATGGATACATATTATGACATATATGTAGTAATCAACTTAATACACATCATAATATATAATATATTTACTTTTATATTGAAATAGATGTGACATTGCACTAATGCATTTCAGAAAATAGATGAGCATATACAAATAAATATATACAAAACTGGAAAATATATGTACTCATATAAGCGGTAATTGACCATATATTACAATATATTATTTATATATTGAAAAATATTTTCCTATATATTACAATATATTATTGTTCTGTAGTATGTTGCTTGTTATTTTCTAAAGCCTTGAGTAGATGTATTGTTGTGGAAGCAGTATTCACCAAGAGTGTCTGGCTGCAGGACCTCCACTGTCAGGCTCCTCCACTGTCAGACAGGAAGTGCTCATTCAAAATAAAATACAACAATTCAAAATAAAATGGCACAGAATGAAATGCTGAAATGCTCATGGAAAATTCAGGATACGTTTATTAGTCAATATTAAAATCTACTTTCTTGAATGTAGTACAGTATATATCATTTTTGCCTTTTTATCTATATATCATGTGTCCCCTGAGTATGAATGCCAATAAAAAATTGTATATTATACTATTTCTGAATGTATAATATAGGATCATTTATGGCCACAAATGATCGTATAAAATACAATTGTTACGACTGTGGTCGTGTTTGTGTGTGTGTGGTAATTGAATGTTGCTCAGCAGCTCCCAGGCTGGTCGAACAACCAGTCATAGTGTCTTCATGCAGTATTTCTGATATGAGAAAAATGCAGCAGAGCTCGTGACTTAAACACTTTATTATTACAATGTGAAACATCCGAGGTCTAAACTCCAGCATTTTAGAGTTTAATCTTGGATAAATGACATTGCTTATTTCAAACATGGACAAAATCAAATGAACAGTTCATCATAATCAAAATATATCTCACCAAACAAAGAAAGTATAACTTATCACATCCCACCTCCTCTCCATAAATACTAGAATGTTTTTATTGTATGAAGGCTGGTGATATGTGAGTTCACCCTCACACTTCTGTTAATATTGAATTCATCTTTTGATGGGACCTGAAGAGACACATTTCTTCAGTGTCCCCTCGAAAGACAGAAATGTTCACAGAAATGCAACCTTCCCAGTCGGAAGGTTGCAGGTTCGATTCCCATCACTGCCTGCCCACATGCCAAAGTGTCCTTGGGCAAGACACTGAACCCTGAACTGCCTGTGTGAATGCAGTGAGAGAGTGATTGAGTGGTTGGTGGTCGAGGGGCCGATGGCACAAAGTAGCAGCCTCCCTTCCTTCAGTCTGCCCAAGGGCAGCTGTGGCTACAGACGTAGTTCACCTCCATCCAGGATGGAATGAATGAATAATGCAACCAACCTGGTGGAGGGACGTCCAGTCTGGAAGACACATGAGTGATTTGACCAGCAGAGACTGAAACCAGACTGTCTTCCTCTGTCGTCTCCACCTGGTGGAGGGACGTCCAGTCTGGAAGACACATGAGTGATTTGACCAGCAGAGACTGAAACCAGACTGTCTTCCTCTGTCGTCTCCACCTGGTGGAGGGACGTCCAGTCTGGAAGACACATGAGTGATTTGACCAGCAGAGACTGAAACCAGACTGTCTTCCTCTGTCGTCTCCACCTGGTGGAGGGACGTCCAGTCTGGAAGACACATGAGTGATTTGACCAGCAGAGACTGAAACCAGACTGTCTTCCTCTGTCGTCTCCACCTGGTGGAGGGACGTCCAGTCTGGAAGACACATTAGTGATTTGACCAGCAGAGACTGAAACCAGACTGTCTTCCTCTGTCGTCTCCACCTGGTGGAGGGACGTCCAGTCTGGAAGACACATTAGTGATTTGACCAGCAGAGACTGAAACCAGACTGTCTTCCTCTGTCGTCTCCACCTGGTGGAGGGACGTCCAGTCTGGAAGACACATTAGTGATTTGACCAGCAGAGACTGAAACCAGACTGTCTTCCTCTGTCGTCTCCACCTGGTGGAGGGACGTCCAGTCTGGAAGACACATTAGTGATTTGACCAGAAGAGACTGAAACCAGACTGTCTTCCTCTGTCGTCTCCACCTGGTGGAGTGACGTCCAGTCTGGAAGACACATGAGTGATTTGACCAGCAGAGACTGAAACCAGACTGTCTTCCTCTGTCGTCTCCACCTGGTGGAGGGACGTCCAGTCTGGAAGACACATTAGTGATTTGACCAGCAGAGACTGAAACCAGACTGTCTTCCTCTGTCGTCTCCACCTGGTGGAGGGACGTCCAGTCTGGAAGACACATTAGTGATTTGACCAGCAGAGACTGAAACCAGACTGTCTTCCTCTGTCGTCTCCACCTGGTGGAGGGACGTCCAGTCTGGAAGACACATTAGTGATTTGACCAGAAGAGACTGAAACCAGACTGTCTTCCTCTGTCGTCTCCACCTGGTGGAGGGACGTCCAGTCTGGAAGACACATTAGTGATTTGACCAGCAGAGACTGAAACCAGACTGTCTTCCTCTGTCGTCTCCACCTGGTAGAGGGACGTCCAGTCTGGAAGACACATTAGTGCTCTGCTCTTCTTCACACACATATTTCAATATTCAAACACATCAAGACCCTATGAGGGTTTTTAATTCGTCACACTTTATAACACTGATTCATTGTTGGCTTCAAAACCTTACAGACATTTGAACTGAACATTGTGTGAAAGATCAAGACAACACAACTAAACAGCACAAGACAACACAATGTATATAAAATGAATATTATTTTAATGAACATGATAATGTTTAGCTATAAGGTTCCAGGTCACAGTGAGCAGCATTCCTGACAGAGAGCAGGAGAGCAGGGTTCTACACAGGAACCACAACGGCAGCTCTGATTGGAGCGTCGCTCTGATATCAAGGAAGATTTAAATGAAAACAGTGAAGATGCTGAAGAATTCTAATTTTATTGAAACTCAGTATGACACGGAGTCCTTACAGGTAAAGTTTTCAGTGTGTTCAGGCTGTTGGTTGTCGTCATGTTGGCACGTCACAGAGATCAACCACGAAAAGCTTCCCCCGATGGAATACATGTTAAATGTGAACACATACCATGTAAAATATACTGTACACTAAAATAAAAAGAAAATTAAAAGCAGCCACTTTTATCCATCGCTACTGGATTAATATTACTGCTGCATTTGATATATGTTCATTTCTTTACTACAACTGATTAAGGTTGAACTATTTTTAACAACTTTAGATACTAATATAAACTACAGTAATACATCATGTTGCTTTACATTATATGTTGATACTTTGGCCTGTGAGATCTATCCATCCATCCATTGACTACCGCTTATCCGGGCCGGGTCGCGGAGGCAGCAGTCTGAGCAGAGTTGTCCAGACTTCCCTCACCCCAGACACTTCCTCCAGCTCCTCCGGTGGCACCCCAAGGCGTTCCCAAGCCATAGAGAGACATAGTCCCTCCAGCGTGTCCTGGGTCTGCCCCGAGGCCTCCTACCGGAGGGACATGCCCGGAACACCTCCGGGCATGTCCGGTGGGCATCCGAAATAGATGCCCGAGCCACCTCAGCTGGCTCCTCTGGATGTGGAGGAGCAGCGGCTCTACTCCGAGCTCCTCCCTGGTGGCTGAGCTCCTCACCCTATCTCTAAGGGTGACTGAGCTCCTCCCCCTATCTCTAAGGGTGTACCCAGCCACCCTACGGAGGAAGCTCATTTCAGCCGCTTGTATCCGGGATCTCGTTCTTTCGGTCATGACCCATAGTTCATGACCATAGGTGAGGGTAGGAACGAAGATCGACCGGTAAATCGAGAGCTTCGCTTTTTGACTCAGCTCCTTCTTCACCACGACGGACCGATACAACGACCACATAACTGCAGACGCTGCACCGATCCGCCTGTCGATCTCACGCTCCATCTTTCCCCCACTCGTGAACAAGACCCCAAGATACTTGAACTCCTCCACCTGTGACAAGGGCACTCCACCGACCTGGAGGGGGCAAGACACCTTTTTCCGGTCGAGAACCATGGCCTCGGATTTAGAGGTGCTGATCTTCATCCCAGCTGCTTCACACTCAGCTGCGAACCGTGTCAGTGCACGCTGGAGATCCAGGCTTGATGGAGCCAACATAACCACATCATCCACAAATAGCAGAGATGAGATCCTGTGGTCCCCAAGCTGGACCCCCTCCGGCCCCCAGCTGTGCCTAGAAATTCTGTCCATATAGGTGATGAACAGAACCGGTGATAAAGGACAGCCCTGTTGGAGGCCAACGTGCACTGGGAACAGGTCCGACTTACTGCCGGCAATGTGAACCAGACTCCTGGTCCAGGAATACAAAGACCGAATAGCCCTCAACAAGGGACCCCGGACTCCATACTCCCGGAGCACCCCCCACAGGACATCTCGAGGGACGCGGTCGAACGCCTTCTCCAGATCCACAAAACACATGTAGACTGGTTGGGCGAACTCCCATGAACCCTCAAGCACCTGGTGGAGGGTATAGAGCTGGTCCAGTGTTCCACCATCAGGAGAACCTGGTGGAGGGTATAGAGCTGGTCCAGTGTTCCACCATCAGGAGAACCTGGTGGAGGGTATAGAGCTGGTCCAGTGTTCCACCATCAGGAGAACCTGGTGGAGGGTATAGAGCTGGTCCAGTGTTCCACCATCAGGAGAACCTGGTGGAGGGTATAGAGCTGGTCCAGTGTTCCACCATCAGGAGAACCTGGTGGAGGGTATAGAGCTGGTCCAGTGTTCCACCATCAGGAGAACCTGGTGGAGGGTATAGAGCTGGTCCAGTGTTCCACGACCAGGACGAAAGCCGCATTGTTCCTCTTGAATCCGAGGTTCGACTAACGGCCGGACCCTCCTCTCCAGTACTCTGGAATAGACTTTCCCGGGGAGGTTGAGGAGTGTGATCCCCCTGTAGTTGGAACACACCCTCCGATCCCCCTTCTTGAAGAGAGGGACCACCACCCCGGTCTGCCAGTCCAGAGGTACTGTCCCCGCCCGCCACGCGATGTTGCAGAGACGAGTCAGCCACGACAGTCCCTGCACATCCAGAGACTTAAGGAACTCTGGGTGAATCTCATCCACTCCCGGTGCCTTGCCACCGAGGAGCTTCACAACAACCTCGGTGACTTCAGCTTGGGAAATGGACGAGTCCACCTCTGAGAACCCAGCCTCTGCTTCCTCAATGGAAGACGTGGTGGTGGGATTGAGGAGGTCCTCGAAGTATTCCTTCCACCGCCCAATGATATCCCCAGTTGAGGTCAACAGCTCCCTACTTCCACTGTAAACAGTGTTGGTGGAGAACTGCTTCCCCCGCCTGAGGCGCCGGACGGTTTGCCAGAATCTCCTCGAGGCCGACCGAAAGTCCTCCTCCATGGCCTCTCCGAACTCCTCCCAGACAGAGTTTTTGCCTCCACCACAGCCCGGGCTGCGGCTCGCTTGGCCTGCCGGTACCTGTCGATTGCCTCGGGAGTCCTATGAGCTAACAGTGCCCGGTAGGACTCCTTGTTGAGCTTGACGGCATCCCTTACTTCCGGTTGCCACCACCGGGTTTGGGGGTTGCCGCCACGACAGGTACCAGAGACCCTGCGGCCACAGCTCCGAGCAGCAGCTTCAACAATGGAAGTGGAGAACATGGTCCACTCGGACTCAATGTCTCCAACCTCCCTTGGGATCTGTGAGAAGCTCTCCCGGAGGTGGGAGTTGAAGACTGCTCAGACGGAGGGCTCGGCCAGATGTTCCCAGCAGACCCTCACAACACGTTTGGGCCTGCCGAGTCTATCCGGCTTCCTCCCAGTCCAGCGCATCCAACTCACCACCAGGTGGTGATCAGTTGACAGCTCTGCCCCTCTCTTTACCCGAGTGTCCAAGACACGCGGCCGGAGATCAAATGACACGACCACAAAGCCTATCATTGACCTCCGGCCTAGGGTGTCCTGGTGCCACGTGCACTTATGGACCCCCCTGTGCTGGAACATGGTGTTCGTTATGGACAAGCTGTGACTGGCACAGAAGTCCAATAACAGAACACAACTCGGGTTCAGATCGGGGAGGCCGTTCCTCCCAATCACCCCCTTCCAAGTCTCGCTGTCATTGCCCACGTGGGCGTTGAAGTCCCCCAGGAGAACAATGGAGTCCCCAGTTGGGGCACTATCCAGCACCCCTCCCAGGGACTCCAAGAAGGTTGGGTACTCTGAACTGCTGTTCGGTCCATAGGCTGAGACAACAGTCAGAGACCTGTCCCCTACTTGTAGGCGTAGGGACGCAACCCTCTGGTTCACTGGGGTGAACTCCAACACATGGCGGCTGAGCTGTGGGGCAATAAGCAAGCCCACTCCAGCCCGCCACCTTACACCGCGGGCAACTCCTGAGAAGTGGAGTATCCAGCCCCTGTCGAGGAGCTGGGCTCCAGAGTCCAAGCTGTGAGTGGAGGTGAGCCCGACTACATCTAGACGGTATCTCTCAGCCTCCCTCACAAGCTCGGGCTCCTTCCCCCCCAGCGAGGTCACATTCCATGTCCCAAAAGCCAGAGTCTGTGTCCGGGGATCGGTTCGTCGAGGCCCCTGCCGTCGACTGCCACCCAATCCACACTGCACCCGACCCCTACGGCAGCCTCTGTAGGTGGTGCGCCCACAGGAGGATGAGGAGGAGGGACCCGCGTCGTCCCTTCGGGCTGAGCCCGGCTGAGTCCCGCGGGCAAGAACCCGGCCACCAGGCGAGTGCCTGGTAGCCTGATGGCCGGAGGGTGGCGAGTGCGTGCGAGCCTCCACCCCGGGCCTGGCTCCAGGGTGTGGCCCCGGCTGTGCCAATCCGGGCGACGTCTCCATGCTCCTCGTGCGTGTATCCATGGGGGTCTTGTGAACTGCTTTTAGTCTGATCCGTCACCTCGGACCTGTTTGCCTTGGGAGACCCTACTGGGAGGGCAAGCCCCCCGGCAACATAGCTCCGAGGGTCATTCGGGTGCTCAAACTCCCCCACCACGATAAGGTTGCAGTTCAAGGGGGAGCTGTGAGAACCACTGTTATGGAAATCTTGTTGAGTGTCATAAAGAACGCTGTGTAGTTTTCAGCCTGTGTTCCAGCATGACCTGTGTCACACTGTGGAACCTCTGTGCTGCTTGTGTCCTTCAGTGCAGACTGAAAACAACCCAGTCTTTAAGAAGCTCTGTCTGTCTTCACAGTGAGACAAACTCCTGGACAACCATGCAGAGGTTGGACTGTGACTTTGTCTCTTCTGGCAAGAAGAAGCTAATGAACTTTCTCTTCAACTTTTCAATCGCTCTCAGTCTCTTTCCTGTGTTTCTGCCTCCCTGAGGTTTTCTTACCAGGACAATTCTCCTGACAGCTCAACCACACTTCTCTAAAACATTCACAAGCTGAGAAAAACACATTTTCTCCTTCATGACAATGCATTAGCTACTTTATGAAGGGTTTATGGCTTGCTGTACTTCTTACAAACTGTTTCACTCATCGATATACGAACAGTTACTTACGTTATGTACTGAAAAAGGTAAACCTGGGTGCTTTATTGATAGTCACCGTTAGCATTACTTAGCTTTACAATGACACGTAAACTAAACCACTGGTGTAACACACTGTTATCATCATCATCAATGTATGTTCGTTTACGGCAGGTAGATAAACGGCGAGCACACGCAAGACACCATACATTCATAACTTTTTCAGGAAATTTAAAAGTAGCAACTTAACGTTATGTAGCTCACGCCTGCGCATTTGGGTTAAATGTGTCATCATTTCCTGTCTGACTGGAGGAAGCCTCTCAGTGGAGGAAGCCTCTCAGTGGAGGAAGATTCACAGTGGAGGAAGTCTCTCAGTGGAGGAAGTCTCTCAGTGGAGGAAGCCTCTCAGTGGAGGAAGCGTCTCAGTGGAGGAAACCTCACAGTGGAGGAAGCCTATCAATGGAGGAAAGTTCACAGTGGAGGAAGCCTCACAGTGGAGGAAGCCTCTCAGCGGAGGAAGCCTCACAGTGGAGGAAGCCTATCAATGGAGGAAAGTTCACAGTGGAGGAAGCCTCTCAGTGGAGGAAGCCTCACAGTGGAGGAAGCCTATCAATGGAGGAAAGTTCACAGTGGAGGAAGCCTGAGAGTGGAGGTCCTGCAGCCAGATGCCTCTCGTATTCACTGATGGCTGTGGTACAAAGCAACAATGCTGCAGGAAAGGTTTGAGAAACACAACAAAAAGTTTAAAGTATGGGCTTCAGGTCTCAATCCAATGAGGCCTCTGTGGGATGTCCTCAACAGAGACGTCCAAACCTTTATCTCTGAGCTGCACATCGATTGAAATACACAACGTGAGGCCCACTCTCTTCAGCTGAAATGTATCACTGATGTAATCTCTACTTGAATGCTATCTGATGTTTTACATTTTTCTCTTTTTAGATTCATTTTGTTGAGAAGCTCACCTGTTCAAGGTCCACCCAATGTTAAGTGTCATAAATGCAAGTTTAATTTGAATGAATTAAAAATGATTGAGACACCTCTGTGCTGGGCAAACCTTCTCACAACTTCTGCTGCTACCTCTTGGTACCAGGGTCCGAACTTTACGGCTGACCCCAGTAAACACACATCGGCATGCATATATAATCTCAAAGGTGTGTGATTAAAATGAGTTCAAACCAAACCTACAGTGTTCTTTGGCTTCATGTAAACACAAGATAGAACCCAATGAAAAAAGAAAAGCGCTGCTTCTCTGAACACCTCTCGCCTGGCAATAGCAGGATGGGATGCGCTGCACTGTCTCCCAGTTTCCATGGTAACCTGTTGCTATGGAAACAGGCCCTGGATGAGACTCTGGCGTTGAAGTGGTGGAGGTTTAGTTGAGGGAGAGTCAGAGGAAGGTGAGAGAAGGAGATGAGAAAAGAAAACAAGAAGAAAATGGATGGAAAAGAGAGAGGAGGAGAAACGTGTCAAAGTGTTCAGATGAACTCTGATCGCAACTCAAAGCAGCCAACTGCTGTGAAGCCATTACTTTGGCCACATAGAGCCATGTTTGGGCCAAACCAATTTAATGGTAGCAAAATAAGAACTCTCAGTTTGACTTTGGGTTGTCCTAATAATACAATTCACATACATTTTAAATCTGAAAACTCTGAAGTGCAATTTCAACATCATTGTATTTTTTTCTGATGTATTGCTATTTCTTCTAATCTTACTGACTGAAAACATCAGTCATCTTAGTGGAAATGCTGCTTTTCACTCGGTGGGCCAGACTGGTCCTGCTGATGGGCCACATTTTCCTCTCTGCAGGGAGCAGCATCATGCCAGTACATGAATACTTTTGACTGAGTAATCCCACAGTTCATTTCAGTCAGCTTGTGGATTTTACTCACACCAAAAGAGGAGCTGCCTGCCTCTGTCCTGCACACACACCCACTCTGCAATCTGTAAATCTCTTTCTATTTCCCTGTTGAAGACAGTTCTCCTCATCTCTCCTGGACAGGCCTCATGGCAGCAACAGAAAAGATGTCAACCTGGAAGTAGCATGATCAACAGCCTGAATGCACAGCCCCGGTGGCGCATTAGCAACAAACACTATATCACTGTTAGCTTCTGTTTAGAGGCTTGTGCATTGCTCGTTTATAGAAAACACTAACATCCATATTATAGTGCTTCTTCCTCCAAGTGAATTATTGAAATTCTAAATGTTGTCCAGTATGGCAATAACAATACCGTTTGTGAGAATAATACAAACATGATGATGTTACATGTGTGCTTTGTTCTCAAGACCAGTGCTCTTTCTCTTCCCTGTAGTCACACCTTACTTTCCT
Source organism: Blennius ocellaris (assembly GCF_963422515.1). Taxonomy (NCBI): domain Eukaryota; kingdom Metazoa; phylum Chordata; class Actinopteri; order Blenniiformes; family Blenniidae; genus Blennius; species Blennius ocellaris. Next base: position 25,234,016 of record NC_137659.1, on the reverse strand, counting down.
CTGTCTCTTTGACCATCACCATAAGCACACACTGCATCTACTAAGTCTCTAGTCTAGACATGCAGCATATGATGGCACAGTGCATAGAAACACTGCTGCAGTTCAGCCAGGCTTTTATTTGCACATTGCATGTTTTCATCAGTATATCAAAACATCAGTGATTTACTGTGCAGCTCCAGTCATCAGACTGACAGCAGCACTACAATAATAAAGCTTTACTACATCATGAAGACAGCCACAAGAGTGAACCCAAATAAAAGTAACACAAAATTAACTTTTCCACACCGAGTTACTTATTGTAGCGATAATAACTGAAAACTCTAATTTCATCAATTTGCATGAAACTGGATTTTATTTACTATGCATCCTGAAACCAGAACTGGCTTGTTTATACTGGAGTAAAGTCTGTATTTTTTCTCATTTCAACAAACAAAGTCCAAGGTTAAAGAAATACAACAAGAAAATTGAAAGTGCAGCATTGAGGCATAAGGTCTCCCTTCAATTCCACACAAAAGTACAAATATCTTTTGGGAAAATTTTGAGAAATTCAACTTTCAAAACTTTAGTTCATCACACCTGATCTGTTTCCAATATTTGCTGTATCAAGTGATGTCAGCACACGTGACATATCAGAAAACTGTTGATTCTACTCCCTATTGGCACTCACAACCTAAATACCAACACCAATTGATGGAATCATTGATGAAAACTATTAATTTTACTTTAATAGTAGTGAGTTACAAACATGTCAAGTTTAAACAAATCTTTTTTGTTAGTTTGTGTGTGTGTGTGTGTGTGTGTGTGTGTGTGTGTGTGTGTGTGTGTGTGTGTGTGTGTGTGTGTGTGTGTGTGTGAGGTGTTGGCCTGCAGGCCCTCTCTTTCAGGTGCTCTGAAGCTGCTGCACATCTGCCACACTTCTTCATTTTTTAAAGAATCAAACAACTCCATAGTTTTCTGTTTGGGGTGTTTGTTTTTTAATGTAGCTCTCATATTTTCTACTTAAAGCCGCTTTTGCTTTTAGTTGTGCAAATGAAAGCTACAAGTAACATCAGGAATTTTGGTTCATCTTGTCCATATGACATAATTACATTTATGACATGTTTTCACAAAACATGATATTCCCTCCAGCCTTGTACTTGTTTTTAAAATAGTGATTGTGGTTCAAAGCCACTTGCTGATCCAGCTGTCCCACTGTAAATCAATTTGTTCTTGTCTCATTTCACAAAGATAAATCCGTCACCTTTTTGTCTGAATCTCTCTTTAATCTTGTCAGTCCCCTCCTCCTGCTTTATTCCAGCCTCCTCCTCATCAGTGCAGCAGAGTAACAGACCCTCTCAGCCCTGGGTGGCCAGATGTGCAGGGATCCCTGTGAACATCTGGACATTTGAAAATCCCAACTGCAAGTAGAGTACGGTCCAACAGAGCCGAGGAACAAGAAGAACCACAGGTCCACCTACCTACCAGTCAACAGACTTTATCAATGAAACATGCACACACACACACACACACACACACACACACACACACGCACGCACGCACGCACGCACACACACACACACACACACACACACACACACACACACGCACGCACGCACGCACGCACGCACGCACGCACACACACACACACACACACACACACACACACACACACACACACACACACACTCACACACACACACACACACACACACACGGAGGTGTGCATGCAAGGACTGTAGTCAAGTCCACCTTTATCGAGTCCAAGTCAAGTCCAAGTTCACAATGTCCGAGTCCCAAGTCCAAGTCTTGATGAGATCAAGAGTAAACCTTAAGGCAGAAAAAAAATATTTTCACGACCACAAAATTAGAGAAATTTCTAGTTCAGGCCCAGTTCTCAAAGAACCAGTTCTTTTTCCACAGTTAGCCAATTGTGAGCCACGTCATTACGTCACTCCAAAACGTGACACGTCACTGATCAGCTCTGACGGTGCTCATAGAAGAACCAGGACACAGACTGTATTCATGGTCTGGTCCGGGTCACTGCATCTAGTCTGTCCTGAACCTCAGATTCAGACCAAAGAGACAGAAAACGTTGAGTCTCCTCGTCACTCTATTGGAGTTTTTTCATGTCCGTCTTGTTTTAGTCCGGAGCCCCTAGTGGCCAGAGAGGGAAAATCATAATAAATAACTTGTGAATGAGCTTTGAGATTATTTTTCACCATGTGGGCATTACAGTGTGAATTTCTGCTTCTTTCACTTTATTTCTGGATTGTCTGAATTAAAAGCTTCCGGCTACGTGCAGGCTTAGCAGTAGTAGTAGTAGTGCAGTAGTACAGGCTACTACTATGCTAGCCTGTACTACTATGCTAGCTGTACAGGCTAGTAGTAACATCTAATACATAGATTACTACTACTATGCTAGCCTGTACTACTATGCTAGCTGTACAGGCTAGCATAGTAGTAACATCTAATACATAGATTACTACTACTATGCTAGCCTGCTCACTAGCTGTAAACTCTGGAATGGATTTCATAACTCATTACTTCACATCTCATTGTGACTCGCCTCCATTCAGGAAGTCCAGTCCACAGTTTGCATCCAGCGAGCAGAGCAACATCAGAGAAACACTTCTAGAGTTATTTCAGCAACAGTAAAGCAGACGAGGCTTCATGAATCGGAAACCTCCGCAGGTTGGATCAGAAATTTCCAATTCGTAAATTCCGTTGGTGTCAGAGCCCGACACTGATACTGGATCAGCCTTATCTCGAGCCGACAACACACCCCATCATCTCAACATGGAAATGAACAGACTCGGCTGATCACTGCCTGGCCTCCTGCTCCATGGTTATACATATTTTAGTTCTTGACTTACATTCTTTGTTGTATGTATTGATTTCTATATTTTTTCTTGACACCTCAGTTTCACATTTCCACCTCGCCACACAATAGAATCAGTGATGAAAGGTGTTCTACATTTCATCTGAGACGACAGATATAACGAACCAGAGTTTTTCAAGTATGCTCAGTGAGTCTTGGAGGGATTCTGCATGTCCGTGGGTCTTTTATCCCCAGCAGGTGGGGCGAAGAGTCCTCAGGTCTGGTTCAGGTGTGATGGGGCTCTGCAGACCGCCGCCACCCCAAGCCACGGGCCACAGGATGCAACGCCCAGACACCCAAAGGACTGGAGAAAACTGCCGCAAGCCCGAAGACCCAGAAGCACAGCGGCCGCCACCACCAATGCCCACTCAGAGGGAGTGAGCCAAGGGGCACCCCCCCATCCCAGCCACCAATGGTGCCGCCAGCTGGAGTCTTATACGCACCGTGCGTTCCATTTTTTTGAAGATAAAAAAACAGTTAAAGCTTGGGCTGCTGTTTCTGTACGCGCAGCCCCCGTGTGTGCGTACTATGAAGCTGAATCCTGGCGGCGTCACTGCCGGCCACCACCCACCCCCAGTTGTTTTCTGTTGTTGTGTTATTTATCTATTTATTTATTTGTACTACCTGCTCTATGCTACAATTGAATTGTCCCTGGGGACAAATTAAGTCTTTCATTGATTGACTGATTGAAAAAAGGGAGAGACTTCCTGAAATTATATCTTTTTACTCAGAAAATTCACCAACATATTGTAACATCTCTGCAGTTGTATTATTTGATGCAATAATGAGGTTTATGGATGATGTTTGTTAGTTCTGATTCTTTTGTGTTACCTGTTAGAGCGAGTTGGCCTGTTATTGGCTGAGACTGTAGAAGGGGGCGGAGCATGGTGCAGAAACTGCTTCTGTGTGTGTGTGTGTGCGTTATGTATGTGAATCTCCATTATCACAACAATTCAATACGAATCTTGATACAGTACCAGCGATAAGATACGATACATTAGCGATTCACTGAATCCTCTGGTGATGCGTTCCAATCCGATGTGATACACCCGTGTTCCCAATTCCATACGATTCAATCTTGATTTGATGGTGATTCACTTCTACACAATGCTCGATACAAAGCGATTTGTGCTATACGGTGCGATTCAACATGATTTCAAGCAATTAAACCCAAAACGGAAATAGAAACTAAGAAGCTGTAATTCATGTTACTGGCCTCAGTGTTCATTACAACCTCCAGAAAATTATACATTTATTTACCTGACACCTCCTGTGCTGCAAGAAGTGTGACGCTGTGACAGTGACTCCTGCACAGGCAACACAGCAGCTGTCAGCACATTCCACACTTCATACACACATGGAAGCTGGTGAAGATGTGGCAAGAAAGTGACATTTCAATCTCTATGTGTCAACAAGAAAATGAAGAAAAGCTTCATATCACGACGGGGGGGGGGGGGGGGGGGGGGATATAACAGACCAACAGGTAAACAGAGGAACATATAACAGACCAACAGGTAAACAGAGGAACATATAACAGACCAACAGGTAAACAGAGGAACATATAACAGACCAACAGGTAAACAGAGGAACATATAACAGACCAACAGGTAAACAGAGGAACATATAACAGACCAACAGGTAAACAGAGGAACATATAACAGACCAACAGGTAAACAGAGGAACATATAACAGACCAACAGGTAAACAGAGGAACATATAACAGACCAACAGGTAAACAGAGGAACATATAACAGACCAACAGGTAAACAGAGGAACATATAACAGACCAACAGGTAAACAGAGGAACATATAACAGACCAACAGGTAAACAGAGGAACATATAACAGACCAACAAATAAACAGAGGAACATATAACAGACCAACAGGTAAACAGAGGAACATATAACAGACCAACAGGTAAACAGAGGAACATATAACAGACCAACAAATAAACAGAGGAACATATAACAGACAAACAGGTAAACAGAGGAACATATAACAGACCAACAGGTAAACAGAGGAACATATAACAGACCAACAGGTAAACAGAGGAACATATAACAGACCAACAGGTAAACAGAGGAACATATAACAGACCAACAGGTAAACAGAGGAACATATAACAGACCAACAGGTAAACAGAGGAACATATAACAGACCAACAAATAAACAGAGGAACATATAACAGACCAACAGGTAAACAGAGGAACATATAACAGACCAACAGGTAAACAGAGGAACATATAACAGACCAACAGGTAAACAGAGGAACATATAACAGACCAACAGGTAAACAGAGGAACATATAACAGACCAACAGGTAAACAGAGGAACATATAACAGACCAACAGGTAAACAGAGGAACATATAACAGACCAACAGGTAAACAGAGGAACATATAACAGACCAACAGGTAAACAGAGGAACATATAACAGATCAACAAATAAACAGAGGAACATATAACAGACCAACAGGTAAACAGAGGAACATATAACAGACCAACAGGTAAACAGAGGAACATATAACAGACCAACAGGTAAACAGAGGAACATATAACAGACCAACAGGTAAACAGAGGAACATATAACAGACCAACAAATAAACAGAGGAACATATAACAGACAAACAGGTAAACAGAGGAACATATAACAGACCAACAGGTAAACAGAGGAACATATAACAGACCAACAGGTAAACAGAGGAACATATAACAGACCAACAAATAAACAGAGGAACATATACAGACCAACAAATAAACAGAGGAACATATAACAGACAAACAGGTAAACAGAGGAACATATAACAGACCAACAGGTAAACAGAGGAACATATAACAGACCAACAGGTAAACAGAGGAACATATAACAGACCAACAGGTAAACAGAGGAACATATAACAGACCAACAGGTAAACAGAGGAACATATAACAGACCAACAGGTAAACAGAGGAACATATAACAGACCAACAGGTAACCAGAGGAACATATAACAGACCAACAGGTAAACAGAGGAACATATAACAGACCAACAGAATAAACAGAGGAACATATAACAGACCAACAGGTAAACAGAGGAACATATAACAGACCAACAGGTAAACAGAGGAACATATAACAGACCAACAGGTAAACAGAGGAACATATAACAGACCAACAGGTAAACAGAGGAACATATAACAGACCAACAGGTAAACAGAGGAACATATAACAGACCAACAGGTAAACAGAGGAACATATAACAGACCAACAGGTAAACAGAGGAACATATAACAGACCAACAGGTAAACAGAGGAACATATAACAGACCAACAGGTAAACAGAGGAACATATAACAGACCAACAAATAAACAGAGGAACATATAACAGACCAACAGGTAAACAGAGGAACATATAACAGACCAACAAGTAAACAGAGGAACATATAACAGACCAACAGGTAAACAGAGGAACATATAACAGACCAACAGGTAAACAGAGGAACATATAACAGACCAACAGGTAAACAGAGGAACATATAACAGACCAACAGGTAAACAGAGGAACATATAACAGACCAACAGGTAAACAGAGGAACATATAACAGACCAACAGGTAAACAGAGGAACATATAACAGACCAACAGGTAAACAGAGGAACATATAACAGACCAACAGGTAAACAGAGGAACATATAACAGACCAACAGGTAAACAGAGGAACATATAACAGACCAACAGGTAAACAGAGGAACATATAACAGACCAACAGGTAAACAGAGGAACATATAACAGACCAACAGGTAAACAGAGGAACATATAACAGACCAACAGGTAAACAGAGGAACATATAACAGACCAACAGGTAAACAGAGGAACATATAACAGACCAACAGGTAAACAGAGGAACATATAACAGACCAACAGGTAAACAGAGGAACATATAACAGACCAACAGGTAAACAGAGGAACATATAACAGACCAACAGGTAAACAGAGGAACATATAACAGACCAACAAATAAACAGAGGAACATATAACAGACCAACAGGTAAACAGAGGAACATATAACAGACCAACAGGTAAACAGAGGAACATATAACAGACCAACAAATAAACAGAGGAACATATAACAGACCAACAGGTAAACAGAGGAACATATAACAGACCAACAGGTAAACAGAGGAACATATAACAGACCAACAGGTAAACAGAGGAACATATAACAGACCAACAGGTAAACAGAGGAACATATAACAGACCAACAGGTAAACAGAGGAACATATAACAGACCAACAAATAAACAGAGGAACATATAACAGACCAACAGGTAAACAGAGGAACATATAACAGACCAACAGGTAAACAGAGGAACATATAACAGACCAACAGGTAAACAGAGGAACATATAACAGACCAACAGGTAAACAGAGGAACATATAACAGACCAACAGGTAAACAGAGGAACATATAACAGACCAACAGGTAAACAGAGGAACATATAACAGACCAACAGGTAAACAGAGGAACATATAACAGACCAACAAATAAACAGAGGAACATATAACAGACCAACAGGTAAACAGAGGAACATATAACAGACCAACAAATAAACAGAGGAACATATAACAGACCAACAGGTAAACAGAGGAACATATAACAGATCAACAGGTAAACAGAGGAACATATAACAGACCAACAGCGTGCATCATACTTTGCACACATGGTGAGTTGTATGTGATTACAACTTGTGATCTCCATGCAATTGCCATGTTATCCTATGGAGGCCGTACTTGCACGCGCTGCTCATGTATGGTGTCCTTACACACTTGCATATTGTAATAGCGTGCAAATGCGATGAACGTGAGTTTTTCTGCACGATGTCCCAGCTACTGCTGCCTCCAGATGCTGCCCATTCCACCGCAGAGACTCTGATTCCGTAAGTAGGGTTGCCAGATATGACTCAATGTTTCTAGACCAAACAATGTAAAAACCACACTTCAATAAAAACCAGCCCAAAACCAAACACTCCTTTAAGATATTGATTTTTCACACCTTAAAAAAAACAGGAAAGAGAGGAATATACAGTGGCTTGCAAAAGTGTCCATACCCCTTGAACTTTTCCACATTTTGTCACATTAAACGCCACAAACATAAATATATTGGATTGGAATTTTATGTGAAAGACGTTGGTCAAAGTGTCACACAATTGTGAAGTACAAAGAAAATTATACATGACTTTACATTTTCTTCACAAATAAAACACTGAAAAGTGCAAAAGTATTCAGCCCCCCTGAGTCAATACTTTGTGGAACCGCCTTCTGCTGCAAGTATCTAGAAAAACACTATCTCAGTAACTCCCCCCACCCTGTCCTTTCAGACTGGGCAGTTTGGTCTCGGGAGCTAAGGGCAAAACGTCCCTCTTCCAAAACCACATCATCATACATCCTAATCCCATCTGTCGCTCTCCATTTTCCCGTCAGTGCTTTTATCTAGACACTGAGATTTCTGCCCTTTCTTCTTTCAAGACAGCTCAAGCTCAGTCAAACAGATGGAGAGAGTTTGTGAACGGCGGCTTTCAGATCTGGACACAGATTCTCCATGGATTCAGGTCGGGACTTTGACTGGGACATTCTAACACATGAATATGTTTTGTTTTAAACCATTCTATTGTAGCTCTGGTGTTATGTTTAGTTTGGTGGTCCTGCTGGAAGGTGAACCTCCAGTCTCAAGTCTTTATGTTTAGTTTGGTGGTCCTGCTGGAAGGTGACCCTCCAGTCTCAAGTCTTTATGTTTAGTTTGGTGGTCCTGCTGGAAGGTCAACCTCCAGTCTCAAGTCTTTATGTTTAGGATGGTGGTCCTGCTGGAAGGTGAACATCCAGTCTCAAGTCTTTATGTTTAGGATGGTGGTCCTGCTGGAAGGTGAACCTCCAGTCTCAAGTCTTTATGTTTAGGATGGTGGTCCTGCTGGAAGGTGAACCTCCAGTCTCAAGTCTTTATGTTTAGTTTGGTGGTCCTGCTGGAAGGTGAACCTCCAGTCTCAAGTCTTTATGTTTAGTTTGGTGGTCCTGCTGGAAGGTCAACCTCCAGTCTCAAGTCTTTATGTTTAGTTTGGTGGTCCTGCTGGAAGGTCAACCTCCAGTCTCAAGTCTTTATGTTTAGGATGGTGGTCCTGCTGGAAGGTGACCCTCCAGTCTCAAGTCTTTATGTTTAGGATGGTGGTCCTGCTGGAAGGTGAACCTCCAGTCTCAAGTCTTTATGTTTAGTTTGGTGGTCCTGCTGGAAGGTGAACCTCCAGTCTCAAGTCTTTATGTTTAGGATGGTGGTCCTGCTGGAAGGTGAACCTCCAGTCTCAAGTCTTTATGTTTAGTTTGGTGGTCCTGCTGGAAGGTGAACCTCCAGTCTCAAGTCTTTATGTTTAGTTTGATGGTCCTGCTGGAAGGTGAACCTCCAGTCTCAAGTCTTTATGTTTAGTTTGGTGGTCCTGCTGGAAGGTGAACCTCCAGTCTCAAGTCTTTATGTTTAGTTTGGTGGTCCTGCTGGAAGGTGACCCTCCAGTCTCAAGTCTTTATGTTTAGTTTGGTGGTCCTGCTGGAAGGTGACCCTCCAGTCTCAAGTCTTTATGTTTAGTTTGGTGGTCCTGCTGGAAGGTGACCCTCCAGTCTCAAGTCTTTATGTTTAGTTTGGTGGTCCTGCTGGAAGGTGACCCTCCAGTCTCAAGTCTTTATGTTTAGTTTGGTGGTCCTGCTGGAAGGTGAACCTCCAGTCTCAAGTCTTTATGTTTAGTTTGGTGGTCCTGCTGGAAGGTGAACCTCCAGTCTCAAGTCTTTATGTTTAGTTTGGTGGTCCTGCTGGAAGGTGACCCTCCAGTCTCAAGTCTTTATGTTTAGGATGGTGGTCCTGCTGAAGAGCAGCACCCAGAGCATGATGGTTCCACCACCATGTTGGACAGTGGGGACGGTGTGTTCAGGGTGATGTGTAGTGTTCAGTTTCCACCACACATAACGTTTTGCATTGAGGCCAAAAAGTTAAATTTTGGTCTCATCTGACCAGAGCACCTTCTTCCACATGTTTGCTATGTCCCCCACATGGTTTCTGGCAAACTGTAAACGGGACTTCTTATGGTTTCTTTTAACAATGACTTTCTTCTTGCCACTCTTCCATAAAGGCCAGATGTGTGGAGTGCAGCCCAATAGTTGTCCTGTGGACAGATTCCCCCACCTGAGCTGTGGATGTCTGCAGTTGGTCCAGAGTCACCATGGGCCTCTTGGCTGCATCTCTGGTCACTGCTCTCCTTGTTCGGCCTGGAAGTTTAGCTGGACGGCCGTGTCTTGGTAGGTTTGCAGTCATACTCTTTCCATTTCAGGATGATGGATTGAACAGAGCTCCGTGAGATGTTCAAAGCTTGTGAAATCTTTTTATAGCCTAACCCTGCTTTAAACTTCTCCACAACTTTATCTCTGACCTGTCTGGCGTGTTCCTTGGACTTCATGGTGATGTTTGCTCCCCAATCTTAACAGAACAGCTGTATTGGTACTGAGATTAGATTACACACAGGTGGACCTATTTAGTCATCAGGTCAACATTCAATCATTCAGCAGTCATCAGGCAACTTCTGAAGGCAATTGGTTGCACTCAGAGAAAAGGAGCTGAATACTTTTACACGCTGCACTTTTCAGGGTTTTATTTGTGAAAAAAAATGTCATTGTTTCTTTGTACTTCACAATTGTGTGACACTTTGTGTTGGTCTTTCACATAAAATTCCAATCAAATATATATTATGTTTGTGGCGTGTCATGTGACAAAATGTGAAAAAGTTCAAGGGTATGAATACTTTTGCAAGCCACTGTATAACAGACCAACAGGTAAGACACATTTCAGCCAGTGTAGAAATAATGTTAAACCATCAAACTATATGTTTAAGAACACACAAATGCACAAAATAGAAAGTTAAAAGGTAAGAGAATCTGGCTCCCCAATTGCCTGATATGGCAGGTCTCCCTGCCCTATCAGGCAACACTGGCTGCAAGAGCAGGTTTTGCCCACGTTTTTGCATGTAGACAACACGCACTTGCAAGTCCAGCGGGTTGTAGCAGTTGCTTTAGTGACGCACATAACGTGTCTGTTAGATGTGTCAGGTATCACTTTCATATTTTTTTTTTTTTTGATGGACAGACTTTTGTACTGAACCATATGAAGTTGTTGGAGAAGAACACATCGTAGACATCAAATTGCTGTATTGAGTTTCAAACTGAGTAGGTCTATTTTACTATATTTTTTTACGTAAGGTTTTAGTAAGAGACATAACAAGATTAAGAAGTAAAATCATATATTAAAACTATTAAGCCATTTTTGCATTTTAATGTAATTTAAAATACTGCATCATTTGCTTTTCACGTTATTCGTGTTTCCATCCAGGAACTGGTTCAATTGCCAGGCAACCTCAGTAAATGCATATTTTACCACAATAAAATTTATTTGACCATTAGTGACGTCACTCTTAAAGAATTCCTCGAAATTTAAGATTAAGAGACGGTTTTAGAAACGTGAAAACAGTTTGGTTTTTTTTTAACACGGGTCCTGGAGTGGTGAAATTCTAAAACCCCGGCTTATGCGATTCAACACCCCGGGGTGTGGACGGCAAAGACTGCAAACACGATCAACTGTGGAAAAAAGATGATGTAATCGCCCCCCCTCTCCCCCTGTCTGTAATGTCATCAAATTACCACAACAATCAGGGAGTACAAGCTCCAGTGGAGCGGCAGAAACTACTGACGCTAGCAGCAGGAGGAGCGCAGCCACAGACCTATAGAACTACAGGTATAGAGAGGTTGATGACAGGACTCTATTTACACATTTCTATGTGGTCTTCTGTGTTTTTGGTGTGTTTGGTGAGTCACAGCACCCTTACCAAAAAGAAGTCTACTTCAAGTATGTAATATCAGGTGTACTTAAGTATACATAGTATACTCTACCAAGTGTACTTACATTTGCACTAGAAGTTTACTTACAAGTATACTCCTTGGGACTAAATTGGCCCACTTGTAGTATACTACAAGTATACTTTAAAGTGTGCCAAAAGTATACTTAAAGTAATCTTTTAAGTTTTCTTCCAGTGTACTTCTGATATAATTGAGTATACATTTTTCTTTGAAAGTACACTTCACAGAATACTTAAAGTAATCTTGGTATTACTATTACTACCAATACATTTCAAGTCCACTACTTCGTGATACTTCACCTTTATGCTGAGAAAAGAAAGTTAAGAAAACAGCAAAGCAATTTTGTTTACATTTATTCAACATATAGATAATTGTAGAAATTGAACATTACAACAACAGATTTGTTTAACAGGAGGAAACAAACTTGAGAACACAAACTATTCTGAACATGTTTTTAATTGTCTGTTTTAAGCATTCACTTGCTTGCTTGTTGATGCTTTTTTGAAGTTTTCGTTGTTGCATTTCTTTCTTATTATTTTTCTCACATCTTGAACGCTCAAAGATGGAAACTTTGACTGAGCATGCCCTGTGAACACACACACACACACACAAAGAAATTAACACTTGTACTGTTAGGTGAACTCTGACACCACAAAATCTTAACAGTTCATACTTCAATTAATAATACTGCTGTGAATCATTTTTTTGAATATCAGATTAAGCAGAGTTTTAAAATTTGATTGATCACAATAGATAAGTTAATTTTGATGTAATTAATTAATAATAGGTAAGCATATAATGCTTTAACTGTACACCCATGATGTAAAAAGGTATCGATTGTCAAATATGCAAAACAAGCAGCAGGGTTTATTAATTTTAGACAAGACTTCTATCTTTTAACACTTTTTTATAGCAAGTCAAAACGTCTGGATGTACAAAGTTAGTGCACTTTGAAATGCTTAAAATGGTCTTCGATTTTGTATGTGTCATGACCTCCACCTCTGGCTCTGCCTCGTGGCAGCATTGTTCCTTCCTCCTCCCTCCTTTCCTTTTTCCCTAGGTGGGCGTGTCCTGCATGCTGTGTGAGGTGGAGTGCAGTGCTGATTCCTGAGTGCACTCACCTGCGGCAGGGTGTGGCTTCTCCCAGCATGCACCTCTCTCTCTATAAAGCTGGCATCAGATGAAGACTCGGCGTCGGACCGTAAAACTACCTACCGTTAGTTGAACTCTGTTCTGCCTGACCTCGCCTCAGTCTGTAAAGTTTGTCTCTCCTCGGCTGCAGCTCTTGACCCACCCTGCTGCACCGAGCTCCTGCATGAGACCTCCTGGCTGCAGCACAGGACTCCCTGACAACCATCCTCCTGGCTGCAGCACAACAAGACTCCCTGACAACCATCCTCCTGGCTGCAGCACAACAAGACTCCCTGACAACCGTCCTCCTGGCTGCAGCACAGGACTCCCTGACAACCATCCTCCTGGCTGCAGCACAACAAGACTCCCTGACAACCATCCTCCTGGCTGCAGCACAGGACTCCCTGACAAGCATCCTCCTGGCTGCAGCACAACAAGACTCCCTGACAACCATCCTCCTGGCTGCAGCACAGGACTCCCTGACAACCATCCTCCTGGCTGCAGCACAACAAGACTCCCTGACAACCATCCTCCTGGCTGCAGCACAACAAGACTCCCTGACAACCATCCTCCTGGCTGCAGCACAACAAGACTCCCTGACAACCGTCCTCCTGGCTGCAGCACAACAAGACTCCCTGACAACCGTCCTCCTGGCTGCAGCACAACAAGACTCCCTGACAACCGTCCTCCTGGCTGCAGCACAACAAGACTCCCTGACAACCGTCCTCCTGGCTGAAGCACAACAAGACTCCCTGACAACCATCCTCCTGGCTGCAGCACAACAAGACTCCCTGACAACCATCCTCCTGGCTGCAGCACAACAAGACTCCCTGACAACCATCCTCCTGGCTGCAGCACAACAAGACTCCCTGACAACCATCCTCCTGGCTGCAGCACAGGACTCCCTGACAACCATCCTCCTGGCTGCAGCACAACAAGACTCCCTGACAACCATCCTCCTGGCTGCAGCACAACAAGACTCCCTGACAACCGTCCTCCTGGCTGCAGCACAACAAGACTCCCTGACAACCGTCCTCCTGGCTGCAGCACAACAAGACTCCCTGACAACCGTCCTCCTGGCTGCAGCACAACAAGACTCCCTGACAACCGTCCTCCTGGCTGCAGCACAACAAGACTCCCTGACAACCGTCCTCCTGGCTGCAGCACAACAAGACTCCCTGACAACCGTCCTCCTGGCTGCAGCACAACAAGACTCCCTGACAACCGTCCTCCTGGCTGCAGCACAACAAGACTCCCTGACAACCGTCCTCCTGGCTGCAGCACAACAAGACTCCCTGACAACCGTCCTCCTGGCTGCAGCACAACAAGACTCCCTGACAACCATCCTCCTGGCTGCAGCACAACAAGACTCCCTGACAACCATCCTCCTGGCTGCAGCACAACAAGACTCCCTGACAACCATCCTCCTGGCTGCAGCACAACAAGACTCCCTGACAACCATCCTCCTGGCTGCAGCACAGGACTCCCTGACAACCGTCCTCCTGGCTGCAGCACAGGACTCCCTGACAACCGTCCTCCTGGCTGCAGCACAGGACTCCCCCCTGACAACCGTCCTCCTGGCTGCAGCACAGGACTCCCTGACAACCGTCCTCCTGGCTGCAGCACAACAAGACTCCCTGACAACCGTCCTCCTGGCTGCAGCACAACAAGACTCCCTGACAACCGTCCTCCTGGCTGCAGCACAACAAGACTCCCTGACAACCGTCCTCCTGGCTGCAGCACAACAAGACTCCCTGACAACCGTCCTCCTGGCTGCAGCACAACAAGACTCCCTGACAACCGTCCTCCTGGCTGCAGCACAACAAGACTCCCTGACAACCATCCTCCTGGCTGCAGCACAACAAGACTCCCTGACAACCATCCTCCTGGCTGCAGCACAACAAGACTCCCTGACAACCGTCCTCCTGGCTGCAGCACAACAAGACTCCCTGACAACCATCCTCCTGGCTGCAGCACAACAAGACTCCCTGACAACCATCCTCCTGGCTGCAGCACACACCACCTCTGTTGGTCTCCAGCGTCGACCACGCCATTCATCCCGCTCCGCTTCGTACCAGGCAGTGTGCTCCCTTAGTCTCCCGCTGGGTCCTGATGGTTTGGTTGGGGTGGTTTCGTAGTCTGTGTAGTGGTTCTGTATTGTTTATTCTGGAGTTCTGTTTGGTTGGGTTTAAGTTTGTAGTTTCTAGGTTTAGTCCATACGTCTGTAATTCTGGCTCTTGGAGTTCTGCTTGCTTGTGTTTTTGGTTTGTGTTCATTATCACGTCATTTATTAAAGTACTCTCAGAGTATCCCTGTTTGCCGTGTCTCTGTCCGCAACTGAGTCTGTGTGTGATCCGTGACAGTATGTAATGAAAGAAATGTCAGATTTCCATCAGAAAACCATCTATTGGTACTTTCGATATACGTTTATAAATAGTCAAATAATAAAATAGAAAAGTGCATCTATTTTAGTGAACTCCTAGTATTGTACCATTGATATTTTCCTGACGACCTCCAGAAGTCCTTCATGCCAGTTTGATCCTCCTGGTGGCTCTCAAAACGTGGCCCTATGATAAAGTCTGCATGTCTCCTGTCCTTCTTCCTGTTCTCGCTGCTCCTTTACACACAGTTACCAACACATGATTTTGTAGCCACTCAAAGGTGAATTCCTCACACCTTTTTTTGCTTTTTGACTTTTTGCTGCAGTTTTCCTTACTGATTCTGCAGAGACTTAACCCTTTCCCTCCCATGCTACATAAAAACAACGATGGAGAACTAAGCAACGGTGTAACGTGTTAGTACAATTTATTTTGATATTTAAAAGTAGCTATGTACACTTACCAACAATAGCATCAAGTTTTGCGGCATCAAGTTGTGGCTTGGACTCCACATCTTGATGCGCTGCTGACTGTCTTCCGGTCAAACTTGAGCAAGCGAGCGTTTCTCTGCCGAAGATGAGCACAGCAAGGTCGCCAATGTAAACTGACCAATTTGACGTTCGCAGAGTTGAGCTTCTGTTTGTGGACTTTGACGTCTGAGCCTGGCACTAGAGACACCTGTAAAACAACAAAGTTGAGTACATGTTCTAGAAAGTGATGTCAATAATGCCAGGTGGAGGGCAGGGCCAATACAACTTTATGGGAGAAATACAGTTTTTGTAAGAAATTTTGAAAACGAAAATTGACAAATATTTTACTAAATGTTAACAAAGAAATTATCGTAAGAACAAGTCCGTCCCTCCAGGATTGCGCAGATATTTTTTCTTTTTGTTGTGGGCTAAAGAAGCTTCATTTCAGGGTCTATTTTCACCCTTCTTTTTTTTTGCCTAAAACAATATATTTTTACATCATAATTAAACTTTTATTTGTATTTTACATCAGTGTAAGCCAAAGAGTCTGGAGAATAAGAAAAGATGAAAGTTATTCTTAATAGTTGTATCATTAATCTGTCTATGCATCTCTGTCTCTGCTCAGCTGTGGACAGTGGGCGGAGCCAACAGGTTTGTCTTTGTAAGCGCCAGGATCTGAGTCGATATAACTCTGATTGTATTACTGGGATAGTTGTGGGCTTTTAGAAAAGGAGCAATTCTGCACTCCTTTTGTAGAGTTTGTATTAATAAGTGTGATCGCAACATCCTGGAGGAACTGAATAGTGACATGTTTATGGATGCAGCTAAAAAAGATTGAGAAGCACCAGTCTTGCCTGTGTTTTAAAACAAGTTGCCAACCAGATGGCCTTGTATTTTAATTGGAAGAGTGCCACCAATGATTATCTGGCAATGTGTGATGTGAGTCATAATCACCCCAAGAGGTTTAAATTGTAAAAGATTACAATGGCCAAATTTAGAAGCATTGGTAAACGTTCCCACATTACCATGTCATCAGGCTCCACTTGAGGAGATGCAGGGGAAGATCCAGGAAGTGTTCAGGTTGCACTGGTCGCACATTTAAAATGCTTCCGCCACATTATGAACAGCCAATCAGCTAACAGAGGGGTGGACCCAGCGTGCGGAAACAGCCTATCATATCCCCAGACGTCACCAGTAACAGCAAACAGCCAATCATTCAGCAGCTGTGTGGTTAGGTGGCGCTGTAGTTGTTGCCATGCGGGGTTGTGTACAAGCGAGTGGCACAACATTGAGAAACACACAGTTCAGCACGCAGGGAGAAGTGAAGGCCGGGAGGAGGGTAGAGGAGCTGCTACGTAGCGGTCGTTTAGCCCTACCTGGGGAAGAGGAAGTGACAGAGGTAGAGGGAACCATACTGTATGAATGAGAAAGAGTCAGAGTGCTACGGAACGCTCACTTTTCTAATGTTACCAATTACGACATAAAGAAATTGCCATATACCCTAAAGGCCTGGAATGTGTAATCCATGCCCTGAATTTTCGTGTTGAGCCGAGTTCATAGTGACGTGTGGACGGAGGTTTTTTTTTGAGAACCTCCGGGAGAAAAAAGATTGTTTTGCCTGGTGTGGATGTGGCCTAAAAATAGTGAAGAGGACTTTTAAGAAGCTTACGTAAGAGTTTCATAAACAGACAAAATGATAGAGAGACAAAGAGAAAGGAGAGATGTTCTCCGTTTGTTTAACGACAACGATTTAATTACACGCTATCAGCTCTATTGTGCAGGAACAATGTTTCTCCTCGACCTCATCAGGGATGATCTTACGTCTCCCACAGCAAAGCAACGCAGTAACGCCTGAGATGAAGGCGATCACATCCCTGGGATACGTCGTTACAGGGAAGCTGCAGCAGTGTCGCGGTGGCGACTGCGTCTGTCCCAACCCTCCGGCAGCAGAGTGACCAGTCCGGGTTATTTGACTCTCCGTTCATTACTTGGAGCACAGAGTGCTTTTTCCTGTCTTCCTCTCTCTAACAACCAATCACAGCTTTCAGCAGACTGCACCATACGTAGCAACGGGATCGACCACACCACGTCACTAAGACACAAGTTGTGTCAACTCCTTGCTCAGAGTTGCTGTTAGAAACTTCTTGAATCATTTCGAAGCTGAGTTTCCTTGCTAGGAACTTTTAGGCTAAGATAGAAGCTCTGAGACTCTGAGACTCTTCGTGAATACTGGCACTTTTCTGAACTGCTTGGCGAGGCTTGCATTGTGCCTTTTCAAAAGTGTGTAAGTAAGTTTGAAGTTTTGCTGCATGTTGAGGACGCTTCACAATGTGGACATGTGGCTTTTGTCAGACGCAATTGTTTTTCTCAATTTTAGTACTTCACCAAAAAACCAAGATGACCCTAATGGAGGATATTAACGACACTAGAGCATCTTCCAGCACTGGCTTTGTGTTGTTGTTGTTAGCATTAGCATTAGCCATCCCATTCGCGATCCATACAAACTCATTTGCTGGTGCGGGATCAATGGCCGGTCACATCCTGTGGTCCACTGGAAATGCCTACTTGTTTTTAGTTCCATGAGCCGGGGGAGGTCTGCAGCAACTGTAGTTGTTCAGTGTTTTTAAGTTTTACAATAGAAACAATTCTGAACATTGGCCATTCTTAATAGTCTTATAATTTCCGTGCTGCAGTACACCTCTGTACCTACCTGAACGGTCGTGTACCGAAGGGTTTGGTATGAATATGTATATTGTTACATGCCTCATGACATTTTTACGAGCTCCAAGTAGACCGCGGGAGTTTATTATGTTCTTGTCAAACTTTCTGCTCTGAGACTGAATTCACTGAATACAGAGTTCTATTCACAGTGGAATGATTAAATGTACATGAATTCAGACATCCTGCCAGCTTGTAGACATCCACAACCTTTACGAAGTTCTTGCAGAACTGCTCAACAACTGGTATGACACACCTCCACAGCCAAGTGAACCTCAGAGCTATTGTTTTTCAGCAGTGTTTCAGAAAAATCTAATGTTTGGTGGTGCAAATGTTATAGAAAACAAAAGAAAACAAAAAAAACTACAAGATGACTGGAATGACCTCACATTTTCAGATGATAGAACAATATAGGAAAAACACCAAGGTCAGAGGCTTAACCTGTTATATCACGGCAATGTAGGATGGATAAGAGCATTTTCTGCATGTTCTCTATGCATCCAGCCTTCACTAATGGGACTGTCATCAACATAAACCTGCATGTTTGCTTGTCTTGCTGATCTTTTAATGTGCATGAGAGAACATGATAGCCAAAGTTGTCACTGAGACAAACACTGTACGCAACGTGCAGATGACAAAGATTAAAGTGTGTGCATCCAGATGTTGAAACACGTACATTAAAGCACAGAAGCTTTCAATAAGGGCACTGGAATTAATTCTCCCTTCATAAATCCCCCAACTGTAAAGTTAACTTTTGCAAAATGAAAAAAAACATGCTTACACATAAATGAAAACACCTTTTCCCTCTTTTTTCACTTTGATTTTCAGAGGTCTTAATGTGAGAAACATATTTGTAGGGATCTTTTTGCATTCTAACACAGATAAAGAACAAAAGAGAGGAGAGGAGTGCAGCCTATCGAGTTCCTTCCAGACACTGCAAACAAACCAGAAAAAGCAATAGACAGATAGATAGATAGATAGATAGAGAGAGAGATAGATAGATAGATAGATAGATAGACAGATAGATAGATAGATAGATAGACAGATAGATAGATAGATAGACAGATAGATAGATAGATAGATAGATAGATAGATAGATAGATAGATAGATAGATAGACAGACAGACAGACAGACAGACAGACAGACAGACAGACAGACAGACAGACAGACAGACAGACAGACAGACAGACAGACAGACAGACAGACAGACAGACAGACAGAGAGAGAGAGAGAGAGAGAGAGAGAGATAGATAGATAGATAGATAGATAGACAGACAGACAGACAGACAGACAGACAGACAGACAGACAGACAGACAGACAGACAGAGAGAGAGAGAGAGAGAGAGAGAGAGAGAGAGATAGATAGATAGATAGATAGATAGATAGATAGACAGACAGACAGACAGACAGACAGACAGACAGACAGACAGACAGACAGACAGACAGACAGACAGACAGACAGACAGACATGCACAGGAGGTCACCGCAGACATCAAAGGATCTGAGTCTCCTGTGTTTTTTTTGTAACTGAGTATCAGTTTGTCCCTCTTTCAATAACAATAAGCAAATATGAGATCAGGTTCAAATATACTCGATAGGAATTGAATCTGGGTGTGGCAGTAGTATGCTACCCAAGTCCAATAAAACAAAATATAAGATTTTATGGACTTGAATGTGCCTTCCCCTTAAATCAGTTTCTTGTTTGTTAAATATGTTCTTATTGTATTGACACGGGCATGCAAAAAATAAACACGATGACATAATATAATGAAATAATATAGAAATGTATCCTTTTCAGCTTCAATATAAATGACCTGACCTCGTCCCACAACACAGATAAATTCCTACAAAATAAATGAAATATCGCAACTCAAAATAATGTAAAATGTGTCTTTCAGGCCGTCTCTGCAATGTTTAGCTAAGGTAAATCAGTACTATTCATAAATTTCGGTGATCCACAATTTGGTATTAACAATATTGAACACAGACATAAGCAACTAAATGGTGACAGTGATTTGCTTATAAGCTTGTTGGTTGTTTGCTGTCGCAGCTATGAATTCGCGCTTAGCATTTGTCAGGAAAGGTCAAATCAACATCATCGACATTCCAAGGAAGGAGGCTATTATAGGCGAGGGATCCGAGCAGGCCCAGAACCGCCCGGCACGACTCAGAGTGTGTGAGCAACAGGAAGGTTTGCAGGGGAGAAAGAACTGGGGGCGGTTATAAAAGATCTTCTCAAAATACAAAACAAAACAAAAAAACAGTGCAGCCAGCTTCAAATTCTGCTGACATAGATAAGTGTGTTTTTCTTTTTCCAGTATTATGAATTTCTCTCTGGGTATTAGTTTCTGAATGTCCCTGACTTTCCCAGGTTTTAGGTTTTTCCTTCTCAACCAGGATTCTGGGTTTTTGGATAACTAGACATTACAGGAAACAAAGTGCCTTGATACAATTTAGCGTGTCCTTCAGACACCTATCATCCACACTGGCATAAAAAGCAGCCTCAGCCACAAAGGATTTTTCCTCTCAGCTTAACGTCATGGCCAGGGCTGCTGGTGCTCAGTGCTCATGAGCACTGCAGATATTTAAGCACCACATCCAAGTGTGTTAGTGCTCATTGGAGTACCGAACATTTTACAGTGCAGACATTATTGCTATTCATGTTCTTGTTCTTAGGGATACAAACGTTGTTTGGGGAAATGATTTTAGGTAAGTGGTGCTCCTGTGAAAATTCCAAAAGCTAAACAGTGCTGTTAACAGCAGTAATGTTAGAGTGAAACTTGTGGGGTTCACACTTTGCATTTTGAGATGTGTTCGACCCTTTGAATCTGTTTCAGATGTAAAGCACTATGCAAATATAATGTATTATTTTTAATAGTTACAAGGTGGAATTCTCTCTTCTATGCGATTGAGAGGATTGTACGGATCCTGAAGGAACAAGGAGAAGCAGCCACTGCAGCCGTCTGCAGAACACTGAAGATCCCCATGTAAGTTTACTTTGCATTCCCACCTAAGTGTAGGGTTGGCTGGTGTAAGTAAATATGTAGGAGATAATCACAAGAGCAGCTGGCTTCTTTATCTACCATCTTTTCAGGTGATTGTGGCTTCTCTAGTTTTCATGCTGATTTCATTAGAGTTCAGATGATCATTATACCATGGAGCCATCCTCCTCTGACTTGTTGCTTTTATCTTCAAGGTGCAACACAATCAAGTGTGGAGCGAAGTAAGGCTGCTGGTCCATCTACAACCAAGTCAACCTGAGTAGGGCTGAAGGTGTGGCAGCTGTTTACTGCTGGTCCATCTACAACCAAGTCAACCTGAGTAGGGCTGAAGGTGTGGCAGCTGTTTACTGCTGGTCCATCTACAACCACTCAACCTGAGTAGGGCTGAAGGTGTGGCAGCTGTTTACTGCTGGTCCATCTACAACCACTCAACCTGAGTAGGGCTGAAGGTGTGGCAGCTGTTTACTGCTGGTCCATCTACAACCACTCAACCTGAGTAGGGCTGAAGGTGTGGCAGCTGTTTACTGCTGGATCCACGATGGTATTGAAGTCAGTATTGGTGGAGAACTTCCCTGAATTAGTTCCAACATTGTCTGATAGATATCTCTTATATTTCAGTTTGTTTTCAGGGGCTATAAAGCCAGTTAATGTACATTTAAATGATATGAGGAAGTGACCTGACAACAGAAGGTTGTAGGGAAAAACTGTTAATTGATCAATGTCAATACTGTAAGTGAGAACAAGATCAAGTGTGTGATTAAGATAATGAGTGGGTTCAATCACCTTCTGTGAAAATCCACTTGTGTCCAGTAATGAGCTAAATGCCATGTTGAGGCTGTCATTGTCAACATCTACATGAATATTAAAGTGTCCCACTATGATGACTTTATCTGAGCTCAGTACTAAAGTAGAGAGAAAGTCTGAGACTTCAGACAGAAATTCAGAGTTTGGTCCAGGAGGACGTCCACTATGACAAGTAGAACTGGCTGCTGGGTTTTTCAGTCACAATGCAGAAGATTTAGAGTGAGACGTTAAAGATTCCTGGTTAGTTTTAGGTCTGTGATCGATAAGAAGACTGGAGTTATAAATAGATGCTCCTCCTCCTCCTCCTCCAGTTTCTCCAGGAAGATGGTGATTAACATGATGGGAGGAGTTTCTTCATTGAGGCTGAGATATTCTTCTCTTTTTAACCAGGTTTCAGTGAGGGGCAATAAATCAATTTGTGATCTGTTATTAAATCACTTATAAGTAAAGAGTTAGATGATAGTGAAGGAATATTTAACAGTTCACATTTGATTGTTGTGGGATTTTGTTTACTGATAGGAGCAGTTTTGATTGTTATCAGAGTCCAATGTTTAACTCCTCTCCTGTGGGATTCATCTAGTCTCTTCAACAGTCTCCACATGAAAGACTTGGATGTTGGAGGGTGAGGAGACAGTGAGGATGGAGGTAAAGGTAAAGGATCACAAAGGCAAAATAACCTTCCTACAAGATAAAATGTCACTTTGTCAGTTCAATCTTAACAACAAAAGTTTGGGCCCAAATTATATTTTCCCTCCACAAAAAAAATACAACATAAGCAGGGAGGGAGAGAGCAAAGCAAAATAAATTTGTGAAACAAACCAAATGTGCGTATTTGAGAAGCAGTGAGAAGAAATAGAATGAAGGCCATTGTGATGAAAATGTATATTTCACTTAAATTACTACAATGTTATTTCATCCCTATTGGCCAGAAGGCCACAAAAACCCCAAACAGTATCTACATAAGTGTTTGTAATCAGTGCAAATGATCTGGTCATCGAATACCTTGACAACATCGCACTGCAACTCAGCTGTAATCAAATGTGCTGAGAATCATAGTTATAGTCTGTGTGTGTGTGTGTGTGTGTGTGTGTGTGTGTGTGTGTGTGTGTGTGTTTGCTGTTGTTATTCTCTCTCCCCTCCCTCTTTCTTGCACCAGTTAGGCTTAAAGTAGAAAGTGAAACTGAAAAAGAAAAGTGTGTGACTGAGTGTGATTTTCAGGTTGGTCTGATCTGACCACAGCCCTGCTGAGCAGAGGGGCTCCTCCACCTCATCCCTCCACCTCATCCCTCCACCTCATCCCTCCACCTCATCCCTCCACCTCATCCCTCCACCTCATCCATCCAGCCTCATCCCTCCACCTCATCCCTCCAGCCTCATCCCCCACTCTCCTGCTGAGCAGAGGGGCTCCTCCACCTCATCCCTCCACCTCATCCCTCCAGCCTCATCCCTCCAGCCTCATCCCTCCAGCCTCATCCCCCACTCTCCTGCTGAGCAGAGGGGCTCCTCCACCTCATCCCTCCACCTCATCCCTCCACCTCATCCCTCCAGCCTCATCCCTCCACCTCATCCCTCCACCTCATCCCTCCAGCCTCATCCCTCCAGCCTCATCCCCCACTCTCCTGCTGAGCAGAGGGGCTCCTCCAGCCTCATCCCTCACTCCTGTATTATCTTATTCCAATTAATGATCCTCGTCCTTTATGCATCTCTTGTTTCCATAGTAACAGTGTTCTGTAGTCGATAGCTGTTGTCAAGGAAATGAAGAGCTGTGCAGGACATTCAGTGTGTGTGCGTGTGTGCGTGTGCGTGTGCGTGTGCGTGTGCGTGTGCGTGTGTGTGTGTGTGTGTGTGTAGGTACACATGTTGCAAGTTTACTTGATGGTACAGGTCTTTCTGATTTGATGGTTATTGTACACTGATCAGCCACAACATTGAGACACTGATAGATGAAGTGAAGAATAAGGATTATCTCTGGGTGGGACGTGTCTGTGATGTTCTGTGTTTGTGTGTGTTGATTCTCTCCTCTCGTCTCCCCCTCTCCTCGTGCCGGGGACCACCTGGGGACCACCTGAGGCTGGTCTTTTTTAATTAAAAAAACATTTTTAAATACAGTACAGTCATTCCTATGTGTTTTTACAGAGAAAAATATAAAAACCCAACAATCCACATGAGCAACAGGTTTGTTTACGACTGTGGAAAGAAAAACTCTAACAGGAGAAACTTTGTAGAAACCAGAGTCAGAAGAGAGGAGAGGAGAGGAGAGGAGAGGAGAGGAGAGGAGAGGAGAGGAGAGGAGAGGAGGGGAGAGGAGAGGAGAGGAGAGGAGGGGAGAGGAGAGGAGAGGAGGGGAGGGGAGAGGAGGGGAGAGGAGAGGAGAGGAGGGCAGAGGAGAGGAGAGGAGAGGAGAGAGGAGAGGAGAGAGAGAAGAGATAGAGGAGAGGAGAGGAGAGGAGAGAAGATAGAGGAGAGGAGAGGTGGGGAGGGGAGGGGAGAGGAGAGGAGAGGTGGGGAGGGGACAGGAGGGGAGAGGAGAGGAGAGGAGAGGAGAAGATAGAGGAGAGGAGAGAAGATAGAGGAGAGGAGAGGAGAGGAGAGGAGAGGAGAGGAGGGGAGAGGAGAGGAGAGGAGAGGAGGGGAGAGGAGAGGAGAGGAGAGGAGGGGAGAGGAGAGGAGAGGAGGGGAGAGGAGAGGACAGGAGGGGAGAGGAGAGGAGAGGAGGGGAGAGGAGAGGAGAGGAGAGGAGAAGATAGAGGAGAGGAGAGAAGATAGAGGAGAGGAGAGGAGAGGAGAGGAGAGGAGAGGAGAGGAGAGGAGAGGGGAGGGGAGGGGGAGGGGAGGGGAGGGGAGAGAGAAGATAGAGGAGAGGAGATAGAGGAGAGGAGAGGAGAGGAGAGGAGAGGGGAGGGGAGAGGAGAGGAGAGGTGGGGAGGGGACAGGAGGGGAGAGGAGAGGAGAGGAGAGGAGAGGAGAGGAGAGGAGAGGAGAGGAGAGGAGAAGATAGAGGAGAGGAGAGAAGATAGAGGAGAGGAGAGGAGAGAAGATAGAGGAGAGGAGAGGAGAGGAGAGAGGGGAGGGGAGGGGAGGGGAGGGGAGGGGGAGAGGAGAGGAGAGGAGAGGTGGAGGAGAGGAGAGGAGAGGAGGGCAAAACAACAACAAAACAAAAAGCAAAACAACAACAACAACAATAATAACAAAAGCAAAAACAAAACGACACAAAACAAAGAACAAAAAAACATGATTTTGATAATTGAAAGAACAATAGCAGAAAATAGGCCACCCGAGGCCACCAGGGCCGGACGCCACCACTCCGGCACCCGGCAGCCCCCCGGACCCGGGGAGGCCCCAACAAACCCCCCCGGAGAGCTACGCCCCAACCTGGGAGGCACCAGACGGAGAGTGCAGAGAGGACCCCCCCCCCCCCAGGCCAGAGGGGCCCACAGGAGAAGGATTAAGGGCACAGAGAGGACCCCCCCCCCCCCCAGGCCAGAGGGGCCCACAAGAGAAGGATAAAGGGCGCAGAGCCCCGAGCCCCGGGCCCCGACCCGAGCCGCCAAGCCGGGACCGGCCGGAGCAGGACCCCTGCTGCTTCGGGGTTCTACCGCTGCCCAGCGGCAGAACCCAGAAAGCCAGCTGATCCCCTCAAGACCCTGCGTGACTAAGTGTAATTAACATTGTGGGCGGTGCAAAGTCGGGGGAGGGGCAGACCACAGTTAAGTAGCCTGGACCCCCCACCCTTGGCCCCGCCCACTGGTCCCTATTGCTGAATGAGGTAAGGTGAGGTAAGGTTGGGGGGGGGGCTGAGAGGGAGAAGGTCCCCCCCCGTCGCTAGGACTTGGCCCAGCTGGACCCCCCGCGCCGCCCCACCCCACCCCCAAGTGGCCGGCTTGGAACACGGGGACCAACACCCACTCCGACAAGGCACCCCAAGATGACCCGGGCACCCACAACCCAGAGCAGACCCCCCCCCCACCTCCACAACCTCCCCAGTACCCCCCAGGCAAGGCCGCCACTCCCCAGGATAGATGCCAGCCCCCCCTCAGATCGCAGGGCCGCCAACCACCCAGGCCACAACGCCCCAGCCACACACTGTCAGGAGGTAGACTGAGGTCTCCTTTAAGAGTGGGCGGGCCATAGGCCACACCTGTGGCCACTTTCTGTGATCACCCTGCCCTACAGGTATATATGTCCTGTCTGTGTGTTTGTTCAGTGTTGGTCATTGATGTCTGGTCCGTCCGGTCCAGTATGTCGGAGTTCATGTCTGCTGTGTTCCTCAGGTCGAGGCGCGACCTGCAACCCATCAGTCTGTACAGTCGTCGTTAATAAAAGACTTGTTTGAACTCAGTCCTGCACTTGGGTCCTGTCCGTTATCCGTGACACACACGGCCCCAAGAGCCCCAAGGTGGAACTACCCCCCCCCCCCCCACAGGGCTACATGGTGTACTTAATTATTGGGGACCATGTCAACTCTAATTGTACCAAAGGATTTTTCCTACAAGCAGAAATTCTCTCCAATGTGATGTGGTCTAGGAGTTCATAAATAACTTTATATTCAGATTACTTTTGGATTTCACCTTCTTTGTGACGCTTCAGGAGACCAGAGGTCCGTTTCACGAAGCAGGTTTAAGGATTACCCCAGGTTAATGAACACCGAGTTGAGGGAAATGCGGGATTTTCCGTTTCACAAAGGGAGGTAACTCAAACCGGAGGAAGCGGGGTAACTCAAGCCTGTTTCACAAAGCGGGGTAACGTCAACTCTCGGTCAGTTACCGGGGCAACAGACGCTCTAGAACTAACCTGGTCGGGAGCAGGTTTTTGTCAGTGAACACGGAGTTTTGCTCTGGCTCCGCCCCCTTTCAGACGGACACGGGATTTCATTTCCTCATTCAGCGGGGGAGTTTTGGTGAAACAGTTCTGCAGTGCCTTATTCCAGAGGCAAATTAGACGTCAACTTTATTCCCTCAATATGGAATGTGCTTTTGATAATGATCCGATTGATGAAGGCGCAGCATTACTTCGCCGAGAATTTAATATTCGCATCATCAGACCATAGATGTACTGGCATTTGCAGACACCTTCCTTTTTGAGCGGTACGTTTTACTGCCGAGACCATTATGTACATCCACAGTTTAATCGCTCTGTACATTAGCAACATCACCAGCCGGAGCCTTGCCCTGACGTCATAGCAGATATTGTGTGTTGCGCTGCGTTTCCTCGCAAATGGCAGAGCTGTCAGAGACACCATATGCCATCATCACTTCGGGGTCTGATCACCACCACCACCACCAGCACCACCACCACCAAATAAAGACATGATGCACAATTCATTTGGTCTTTTTTATTTCCTACAAATACAAGAGCTAGTTTAGTTAATGTAGTTAGTAGTTAGCATAATTCACCTGGGACTGTACACCCACCCTTAACTTGTGCTCTCCAGTAGTTCCATTTACAGATCTGCATTTCCTTAGCAGTGTTTTCCATCTTCTGGAGCAGGTGGAGTCTATAGATGTGTTTTACAGATAACTGGGAAGACATAAGGAGGACATTCAATTATTACAGTTGGACATGACTTCCCCAGAATGAACCTCTGGTGTTTACTGAACATCTGTCTCACTGTGTCAGTCCTTGCAGTGGATGTTGAGGGACCTCCTGCTGCTGCCCAGCCAGGCCCTGTTAAAAATAATGTGTCAATACTTCAGTGTAGACAAAATATCACTCTTTATTCCACCACAATGTTTAGGAAATGTAAACGGGATGAGAACTATCATACCTCTATAGGCCTTTGTGGATCCTCCTCTGTAAAGGCAGCAGACAGGGTTTCCTCGTACTCTTCATCCTACATGAATATGTTTCAGTATATTTAAACTACCATTTTGCAAGATCTTTGGAGTGTTGCCTTCTTACAAGGTCTGTTGTGGCATGAGGGGGTCCAGCAGGCAGAGAGCACCATCACAATCTGTTGGGTGACAAAAAAAAGACATGATGGGGAAATAAAGATGAACAAAAGGAGGCTTAAAGAGATATATAGGCCTCGGCATATTCTATATTATGCAGGAAGTGGTATCTTGAGGGGTGAGCTCTGAAGAGGAGCTCCTCCAGGGATTCCCTCAGCCACTGGCCTCCCAACATTCTGGCTTAGGGCTCCTCTGCCTCTGTTAAAGGTGGAGGTGCTGGGCCACCACCCGTTTTACATCTGCCTTCTTT
Source organism: Blennius ocellaris (assembly GCF_963422515.1). Lineage (NCBI taxonomy): Eukaryota > Metazoa > Chordata > Actinopteri > Blenniiformes > Blenniidae > Blennius > Blennius ocellaris. Next base: position 25,205,541 of record NC_137659.1, on the reverse strand, counting down.
CTGTTGGCTGAGTAAAGTCTGCGTTAGTTTAGCCTTAGTTATTTGACAGCACATGATATGGGTGAGAAGACATTTATGTGTTTGAAAACAGCATTATGTTGGGAATAAAACACCTCACAGTCAAATGGCCACTTGATATTTACTGTACAATGTCACACATGATCGAAATTACGTTAAGAAATGTATTGATTAATAATTAAATTAGCAGCGGTCTTACCCGATTGGACAATGTTTTTATATTTCACTTTCAGCTGCTGCCAAGAGGCTTCTCCCCCGCGAATTGCACCTAAAAGAAATAAATTAATAAGCTTCCATCAGCTACCGCCTCCCTCTCTTTAGCAGCCGCTGCGCTGTTGCATTTTTTTTTTTTTAATACGTTCATATTCGCCATATGATGGGATCAATACTTCCTGCTCCACTGGCGTAAAAAACTCCGCCCTCCGCGTCTCAGTTGTCATGGTGACTCGTTGAATCGGGGCTCCATTGATGCGGTCTTTTTAGAGTCGTGGTGCACGTGCTTAACTCCAGGTGAAACTACTCTGAGTTCATCAAACTGATCAAAATCCGGCGTCGTGAAACCGAAAACTCCGCGTTTTCTGTCTCAGTGTAACTCAACTCAGAGCTCGGTGTTAAGCTCAGGCTTGTTAAACCTGCTTCGTGAAACGGACCTCAGGAGTGTGAAGGACTCGTTTCAGGGATCAGGGAGATCACAGTGTAGACAGGTATCAAGGAGATCACAGTGTAGGTAGGTATCAGGGAGATCACAGTGTAGACAGGTACCAGGGAGATCACAGTGTAGGTAGGTATCAGGAGATCACAGTGTAGGTAGGTGTCAGGGAGATCACAGTGTAGACAGGTATCAGGGAGATCACAGTGTAGACAGGTATCAAGGAGATCACAGTGTAGACAGGTAACAGGGAGATCACAGTGTAGACAGGTAACAGGGAGATCACAGTGTAGACAGGTATCAAGGAGATCACAGTGTAGACAGGTATCAGGGAGATCACAGTGTAGACAGGTATCAAGGAGATTACAGTGTAGACAGGTATCAAGGAGATCACAGTGTAGACAGGTAACAGGGAGATCACAGTGTAGACAGGTATCAGGGAGATCACAGTTTAGACAGGCATCAGGGAGATCACAGTGTAGACAGGTATCAAGGAGATCACAGTGTAGACAGGTATCAAGGAGATCACAGTGTAGACAGGTATCAAGGAGATCACAGTGTAGACAGGTATCAGGGAGATCACAGTGTAAACAGGTATCAAGGAGATCAGCTGTGCAGTTAGAACATATGTTAGAGGAAGTGAGAGCATCTTGAACATCTTTGTCGTGTAATGAACTCTGTGTAGGACCTTGTATTGTCTGAGCTGTATGTTGGTGTTTCTGCTCATTGTGAATGTGTTTCTACAGATTAGTGACCAAAACGTTGGGTCTGTGTTGATGTTGAGATCTTCTTCCATTTGGAGCTTGAAGGGATATTGTGGTATTGGAACATGACAGGACTGAAACGATTTTAGAAAGTGGTTTTGGTGCTGAGATCTTCAGGAGGTTTGTCACTGTCTGAAGTCAGTTTAGGTTCATCTCTTCTAGTTTGAACTTTGTTTGTATTATTGACTGGAGCTGAAGATATTCCAGATAGTTTCTGATTAATCCATTTTACAACATAAAGTCATTTATTGGCAAGATAATAATTATAGAAGTTTGGAAGTTCTAAGCCACCTTGGTCCTTGGTGTTCTGCAGTGTTTTAAACTTATACCTGATGGTTTATTTTTCCAAAAGGATTTTGAGATATGGGAATTCTTCTTTGTCAAGAACTCCAAAATCCTTAAATCTTTACTGTTAATTCTGGTAATTGTAATTAATTTAACTATTAATTCAAATTCCTGATGAACTGTCTAGTATATCTTTTGAGACTGATAAAACTGAATTGGCTATCATTTCCTGTTTAGACAGTGGAGCTCCGAGGATCTGATACACATCAGATTACAGTTCAAAAACATTATTAATAACTATCTTTGATCATTAGTAATCATTATCGATAGTCAACCACAACATAAATGGTTCCTTATTAAGTAATAAATCCTGACATTATTATTATTTTTATTATTATTATTATTATTATTATTATTATTATTATTATTATTATTATTAATAATAATAATAATAATTATTATAAATATTATAATAATAATTCCTTTAAAAACATGTATTTCAAAGCAGGCTGATGATAAAACAAATCACTGGAGCTGCCCACATGTCTACATTAAATATCAGTGACATGCACTAATGCAGCCCTGGATGACTATATTTAACCAGGGTTGTTTGGTGGTGGGATTGTGTGTGCAGGCAGACCATCTGCCAGTGTGAGCGTACGTATGACTGAGCACGTGCAGCTAAGTCCTCCAGAGCTGTGTGAAAATCTCAGGAGAGCCGGGAGGGCTCAGCTCAGCACTCCATCCCCTGACACACATACACACTCAGACTTCCACATACACATGTACACATGCATGCACATGAAGGCAGGTTCATTGCTTCACTGGTGCATGCATGCACAAGCAGCACAAACTGCAAACATGCACTTGAGCCAATAAATGCAGAAAAGATGCTTCACGAGTGTGCATAAGAGCACTCACACCCTGTCTTTGATCCCAAGCTCACACATGCATAACCAGAACTGCAATCATCCACGCTCCCTCTTCCTCACGTGTGCTCCACTGCTCTATTTTCCCCTTGCAGGAGCTGGAGAGGATGGGACTCATCAGGCCAGTACCTTCCCACACACACACACACACACACACACACACACACACTCACACACGCCCGCATACATGGAAAAACTAGAGGTATGCAAAAATACAGTCAAACGAGTGCATGCAAAGTAACACAAAGAGCCGTATATTCAAAGTAGAAAGTTTACACATTCAAAGACATAAACTCACACAAACGAACACATCTGCAGTTTGCTACACTGAAATATCAACTGTCATCTCCAAAAATACACAAATTAGCTTTGTTGGGATCTCACAAGACCACAGAAAGTTTGTTCATTTCTAAGGAAAGACAATTTTTATTTGTCATGATACACAGTCATGACATATGAATTCTGACCCAGGAATGTGATTGACCATCACACCCAGTGGGGGGGGGGGGGGGGGGGGGGGGGGGGGGACCTTTTGTCACAGCAGATCCTCCCCACTTTCTACTGAAAAGACGCTTCCCCCATGTACTCAGCCAGTCACTGATTGGTTGAAGCTCTCAGTATTTGACACCTTCAAATGGTCCTTTAGCAGAGACACACAGGAAGCAGATGCTAAAGACTAGCTTCATGTTCCATTGTTCTCCAGCACATGGTGGAGACCCAGGACAGACTTCCTGTTCTCTGATAACCTCCATCTGAATGCAGTTTCTTGTGATCCGCCATTATGTTTTGTAGTTCCAACACACGTCTCAAACACACACTCCTCCACCTCTCTCTCTCTCTTTCGCTCTCTCTCCACACACACACACACACACACACACACACACACACACACACCAAGCTAAATGAAATGTCGAAATGTCGACTCTTCTGTGTCAAGAACTCCAAAATCCTTCAATCTTTACTGTTAATTCTGGTAATTGTAATTAACTTAACTATTAATTCAAATTCCTGATGAACTGTTTAGTATATCTTATGAGACTGATATAACTGAATTGGCTATCATTTCTTGTTGAGACAGGTGGAGCTCCGAGGTTCTGATACACATCAGATTAAATTTCAATAACATTAATAACTATCTTTGATCATTATTCATCATTATTGATCGCCAACCACAACATCAATGGTTCCTAGTGATCCTTATCAGGTAAGAAATCCCTACAGCTTCATTTAAATTTCAAAAATAGACTGATGGAAACATACCCACCTCCATGGATCATCAGAATTAAAATAAGTCTGTATTCACAAAGCTTTGCTAAACTATAACATTTGCTAATCACACAAGTACAAGTGACCTGCTGATTTCCTGCTGTTTACCAAATCCAAAACAAATACCCAGAATCTTATTTTTACAAGATTGAATCTACCACGTCAGATTGATATCTCAATTTTTCAGGAAACCCACATAAAGTCCCATTATTATGACTAATTACAAAACTATGATGAATCAAATGCTTGTATTTCTGCAAAAATGTCCAAATTAAGAAAAAAAAAGATGAATGTTTAAAAAACCACAGTAATAATAACAAAGAATAGCCTGTCAAACTTACCTCACCACACCTCATATAAGAAGAGTTCCTGAGGCGGTGGTGCATGAGGGAGTGCATGAAGTGGTGTCTGCGATGGCATCTATGGTGGTACCTGAGGTGGTGCAGGAGGGGGGCCATCAAGGCTACATTGCTGTGGCCGAAACCCTCAACTGACCTGGGAGCACCCACGGTTTACATAAACTTAAGCATTAAGTTAAGAAAGTCGTGGCATGGTCCATAACGGTTCGGGTTTCCACGGCAAGAATTGCGGATTTTCCAGAATAAACCACTCCAAAAGTTGATGCTTTTCTTTCACCCTTCCGTTGGGCGACTCGGGACAAGAGATTTTGAGGAGCCGTCTGCTGATTGGTCAGTGATTTACTGCTGAGGGCAGTGACATGTTTTAATATGTCGGCTGTATGAATCCTCTGTTGTTAACATATTCAGCTTTGTACTGGTTGTTTTTTGTTTTTTTTTGCAATGTAACTTTTATGCTGGTCCTGAAAGAGCAGACACAAGGTAGGGACAGACGCCGGGACTTGGAAGCAGCCACTATGGCTGTAACCGATGCACGACCGAGTCCGCCCATCACCTTGCTGGCCGGATCTCCGGTGTGATGTGATGCACCGTGGCGACCGGACTCGGACCGCATCCACACAGGGCGCGCCAGAGCATTTGACTTACTTGTTAGTCCTTTTTTTTTTTTTTTCAAATGCAGTTAATGTTTTACCTTAATCCTTTATTTAATTTATGAATTCATTTTATAAGCTCCTATTTATTTTTATTGGTTGATTATTTTTAGTTCTTACTTTTTTATCTTTTATTTGCATTTACTGATCCATTTTATTAGCTCCTATATTTATTTGACTCCAGTGTCTCCTCACGGGGGCGCTCCACATCGGGAGTTGAGTCTGGTCTGCCTGTGGGGGGCGCCGTCCTGGGGATCGTTCTGGCCTTGGTGGTGGTTCACTGACCGTGGTGGGGGCTCCTGACCCGCTGGGTGGGGGCGGTCCCTGTGACGGGGCCCCCCATAGCTGTAGGCTGTGGCTCCTCTGGGTGTGGACGGCCCCCCAGGGTGGTGTTTTCTCTCCTGGATCATCAGTGCAGGACATTCTTATATCAATTTTGATATTCTGTTTCGGGCGGTTGGTGTTGGTGGGTTGGTGTGTGTGTGTGTGGTTGGGTGTGAGTGTGTGCAGGTTTCTATTTTTTTTCTCTGCATGTATATATGTATGAAAGGTGCTCTATAAAGTTACATATGATTTGATTTAGAAAGGCATGTTACTGTCTAGATAGAGCTGCTCAAGTTTAAAATATTTGGATCAGTGTGATTACTGTAAATAATATATGTAACACTAACAAGGGTATTGTATGCTGCCCCCCCCCCCCCCCCCCCCCCAAGCTTTCGAACAGGACAAGGGGGAAAAAAAGAAAAAAGAAACCTTCATACAAATGAGTGATGTCTCACTTCAAACTGCATGATTCTATTTACTTACTACAACATCAAAAGAATAAAAATCACAATGTATTGAGGTCAGCATGTCTTTAAATGAGCCAAGAAGTGATCTTTACCGTTTCTTTTAAACAGAACTTAAGATTAGCAATTAAAACTGTTCGTCTGAGATGATATCCAATGAAAGAGTCTCCATGGCAACAGCTGGAGTGATTCACAGAGCATGTCGGGCTGTGAAATACATTTCATACATGGCTGCACCGATGCTTCCCCACTCAGTTTGTTTATGTGAAAAAAAGTCCTGATTCTCTTCTTACACTGACTGCCCACTGCCAATGTTTTCACACAGCACTTAGAAATCTCCTGATTTAAACTGCTGCCACTCTGAGGCCACCTCTACTGCAATGGATTTTCCTTTCACTTGTTTATCTGAGACTGAAAATGATTAAGAGTCTGCTTGTATTAAAATGTCATCATTTCTGGAATTTGATTAGTATTTGTCTTCATTTTAAGCTTAACGCAGTTAAATTGTTTGAGCAGGTTTTAGAATAAAATGTGCTGCTCTCCTCATCCTCCCTCCTTTGCTACCTTCTTCCCATTGTTATCACACTGGCACACTGCTCATTAGCTTTCTGTCAGTCTTGATTTCCATCTCCTTCTCTTTCTTTCCCTTCTCTTTTTCTCACACTCCCTTTCTCCTTTGCTGTCATGCCATTTCTTCACCCTCCCATTTCCCCTCCATCAATTCCTCCCCTCTTTACTGGGAGATTGTTCATGGATCTCCTCCTTCCTCCTCACTTAGGCTATTTTCTTGTTTCTTTGTTTCTTTCTTGCCTCCCTCTCACATTCTCTTTCCATCTCTCTGTCCCATTTTTTCCACTCCATGAGATGTTTTCCATATGAGAAAAGGAAAACAGCCTCTGAATCCTCCTCCACATTCCTGCATAGCACACACTCACACACAAACAGGGATTGTGACTGCTGCACTCATAACGAGACACAGCCAGAGATCAAATGTACATCACCACAAAGGACTCTCGACGCCCGCGTGATTACAAACACACACAGACTCCATCATCTGCTTTCATAAAAAGATGCTCATGCAGCAGCAGCTCGATGACACTATACCGCTGCAGTACTGAGCAAGACCAGGTGAGAGAAAAAAGGCTGGAATGAGGGAAAACAGAGTGGCAAGCAAAAGTGAGAAGAAAAAGAGATGGTGCAAGAGGAATCAGGTGACGATGAGTGAGCAAGTGCTTTGTGAGTTCTGCTTCACTCCTTCGAAAGGGGGACTCAAATCCTTCCATCTGTCCTGCATCCACACTCACTGATCCTTCTTTAATACGTCCTTCTGGTGGAGGAAGTCACTCAGGACGCTGTCTGGTTTCTGTGCTTGTTTGTGTGCTTTGTCAGGCTGAGTCTGTAAGAACTTCTCCCGCAGCCTCCTCAGTCTCTGCAACATCTTCCTTCAAATGCGGACATAAATCAAGGCTTTCAAACGTGAATTTGAAGGACATGACATTAGCAATACTATGATCATGGTTTACAAGTATGCTTAAATACTGAAAATCTGACAGTTCAATTCAATTCAATTCAACTTTACTTATATAGCACCAAATACAACACAGTCATGCCTAGGTGCTTTTAACAGAGAAAAGAGAAAAACCCAACAGATCCACATGAGCAAGCAGGTTTATATGCGACTGTGGAAAGGAAAAACTCCCTCAGTTCATTCTAACAGTACAGTCTGACTCTGATTCCAGGACACGGTTGTTCTGCCATCAGCCTGACGTATGATGGCAGAGCAAAAGCTTAGTACTCAGCTACTCCAGATAACAAGATACACACATACAGCTTTCATGACGCACATTGATTAAGAACATCTGATTTTGGTTGGCAACAGACGCCATGACAAAATTGACCAATCACTATTGACGGGGTGTTGTCCAGACACAGGAGAACGATGTAGAACGACACTCTGCTCGCCAACCTGCATGAGACATGTCCACTTCCCAGTGCATTGCATTTGGCTGGCTTTGTTAAAGAAATGGTCAAACGTATCTTGCTCGGAGATCCTTTTTTTAAACAATCAAGTATAGGCTCAAAGGACTGGGAGGAACCAGCGGGCTCAAGGTCAAGCACCAACAAATTTAGTTGGGAGGATCCACATTATCAGGACTTCTTTCACCTATGGGGCAGTATGACCCGGTTGGTAGAGTGGTCATCTTTCAAATGGAAGGTTGCAGGTTTGATTCCCATCTCTGCCTGCCCACATGCCAAAGTGTCCTTGGGCAAGACACTGAACCCCAAACTTCCTGGGTGAATGCAGTGTGAGAGTGATTGAGTGGTTGGTGGTGCTTGGAGGGGCCGATGGCGCAGTTTGGCGGCCTCACTTCCTTCAGACTGCCTCAGGGCAGCTGTGACTACATATGTAGTTTACCGCCATCGAGTAAGGAGTGAATTAATAATGCAATGTAAAGCGTCTTTGAGCGTGCTGAAAAGCGCTATATAAAACCCATACATTATTCTTACCTCTGCAACACCTCCAGACTCTGCCCATCACTGCCCCAATCTGCAATACCCTCCTTGCTGGACTCCCCGCCAAATTCCTAAACAAGCTACAGATCGTACAGAACTTGGCACCCACACTAAATCACCAGACCACATCACCCTTGTTCTCATCCAACTCCACTGGCTTCATCACCGCATCCAGCACTGTGCAAGCTCTGTGACTCATATCACAACTCGGCCATTTAGTGGAAGTGATGTAGATGTTGCAATACAGAGGTGTCTAACCTGGGTCTCCAGGACCCCTGTCCTACATGTTTTAGCTCCTCCCAGTTGCAACACACCTGATTGCAATGAAGGGCTTGTTATTGGGCTTTTTCACAACCTTGGTGAGGACATCCTCATTAGATTTAGGTATGCTGAAGCAGGGATAGAACTAAAACCTGCAGGACAGGGGTCCTTAATGCCCAGAGTTGGAGACCCATGTTGTAATACAATCAGAACTCAAGTAGTTAACCCCGAAACGCTTGATACAGACAAGTGTAAACAGCCTGAATCAGGGCTCACCACATGTGACCTGCCCACCCGAAACACGTGTTGAATCAGATGTAAATGGGCCCTGTTCCAACACCTTCAGAGTAGTCTAGTAGGGCTGCAACTAACGAATATTTTAATAACCGATAAATCGGTCGATTATTTTTTCTCGATCAATCAATGAATTGGTTAAAAACAAACATCTCAAATTGTAGGACCAGTTGATATTGAACAAACCACACACCAAATATATCATAGTTATTTAAAAGAACATAAATACAATATAAATATATGTATACATGTGTATATAAGATGTCTACAAGACAATTATTAAACAAGATTTAATGTACTTCAGGGACCACATACAGTCTAGTTTAATTCTGAGTGACCAGACTGGTAAAATATTGCTACAATAACCTTTAAGTTTGCACTTCAAAGTTTGTCTTTGTTGTGGTCAGTGTGTGGAAGGAAACTGTCTAAATTTTTACAAGCTCAAACAGTTACTACTGAAAATGATTACAATCTCAACATAAAGTCAATTTTAATTATACATTCTGGTGAAAAATACAATGAAGTGTAAAAAAAACCCAAAGTGTATAAATCCCCTCTAAGCTCCTTGCTTGGTGGGACCAGATTGGAGAGTGTTGGTGGGTTTTGATGCTCTCTGCTGTTGAGGGAAAGTCCAACTAATGGAGAGGAGCGTCACAGAGCAGCACGGCGCTGCAGGGACGTGGAAGTCACGTCTCAAAACTACCGTATTTTCCATAATAAGGCGCACCTACATTGATTGACATAATTTACAACTTTGTTCATATATTAGGCGCACCACATTATAAGGCACATGCAATAGACCAGTGATCAGTAACTTTTATAGCTCAAAGCCATTAGGTTACATTTTCCACTGATTCTAACACACAGAGAGGTGCACATACTTTATTTTGATAGTCCTACCTGCAGCCTATGCCAGGAGGACACTACACACAAAACCTTCTTCACTACTGGTTGACAACTTACAACTACCGGTAATAAACTAAACTACATGAACTAAGCAACAAAAACACAACACAACACAATTATTACCGACACCACAAACCAAATAGAACCCCCAATAATTGCATTTAAAACACCACAAACAGAAACTCCCATAATTCATTGCAGCTATCGGCTGCACTGAGGAGCTCAGGATGCAAGGCATGATGGGAATTCATGTTTTGTGTTGTTGGAGGTTATTGTGGGTTGTTGTTGGGCTTGGTGTTGTGTTGATTGTGTTTATGTGTTTTTGTTCCCCAGTTTAGGGAGTAATTATTTCATCTCGTTTATTTTGGTTTGTTAGAATGTTGGTGTGCAACCATGAGTGATGAAGGTGTTGTGTGGAGTGTCGTCCGCTCTGAAGATCCGGTTGTGAAGTTAGAGTTGTCAAAATAAAAGCTTCTGGTTGTTCAGCTGTCTAATAGCAGTCTTGAGTAGCGTAATTCTTCCATATATAAGGCGCACCGGGTTATAAGGCGCACTGGCAGCTTTTGAGAAAATTTTTGGCATTTAGGTGCCTTATAGTGTGGAAAATACGGTAAGCGACTGTACGCACTGATTGCGCATGCGCCAGAGCTTGTGTGAGGAGATCATCCGCCTCCCTGTCGGAACAATCACAATTTATAAGCAAATAAAGAGCCACACTGCTCAAAACTCCTGAAGTGAAACCTAATGTACTTTAGGAAAGGTGGAGAATGCCGGGCAGCAGAAGTGGAGTAAACGGCTCCGCAACATGGCGAGTGGCGTATAAGTCATGCAACACAACGAATCCATAATGAAATTAGTTGGCAACACTTTCAGAAATTGAATGTTATGGATTCATTGTTGCAGCCCTCCAGTCAAGCCTCTTGAGATCTCTGGGGTGTCCTTGATGGGGTCCCAGACTGTTTCAGAATCCAACAGGCAGCAGCCACTCCCATGAAGAAAGCATAACGCTGACCTCGGTGTGTATCTTAAAAGCTATTTTGAGGCATGATTTAAAAGCTGAAAACAGAAAAGGCCTGTGTTTATAAGTCTGCATTAACCTTACTTGTACTTAGTGCCAACGTCCATTGAAATGATTCACATGTTCTGATCTTTTCCATTGTTTATTCTGCAAGTGTACTGACTGTAAACTATACCTGCAATTGCAAACTACGCTTTGAATTATCACTCATTCACAGGTCCTCCAAATGTGTCCATAAGTACAGCGCGAGTAATTCTCTCTCATTCACAAATCACAAGTCACCTACTTCAGTTAATGGTGGGGTTCGCTTGTCGTTGTAATTCAAGGTCAAGCATGGCTAGTGGCCAAAATATTGTCCTTGTGATATTGACACAGTGTTGGTTGGAGCTGCAGCTGAAGGGCAGTTTGCATCTATTCAGTCCACTGATGGACTGTGGAGATGGAGTGGAAATACAAAGTGCAACTATTACTGATTTCACTGTCAGAAAGTCATTTACAGATGTAGCCAACAATTCATACCGTCATAATTGCGTGCTCGTAGGATGCCGATGAGTAAATGACTGCTCTGTAAAACTCAACCGTGCTGTAGTAAATAGTTCAAGTTTTAGTTTTTGTTACTGTATGCATATTACTGACATGCAGGATGAAAAGAAGCCTTCCAGTCTTGGAAATGAAATACTTCTCAGCCCCTGTATTATAGCGGTGAATGAACCTGAGACAGACACTGAAGTTGGCCCCAGGTTTAACTTTATATACCAAGTCTTTTACAAGTACAAGGCTTTAAAACATAATGGAGTGTCAAAAACAGAATACTACCCTGTGTACTTGGATTTATCAGCACAGTTTAAATCAGTGAGTCGCAACATTAAAGAGTAAATGAGAGTCCTGAAACCAGACCATACATGATACCATACCCTAAAGATGAGATTCATTGTGTACAACAGAAAAACATGGAATAAGGAGAAATTGTGTCATTGTTTCACAACCATACACCTACACAAATACTGCAAACAATCAAAACAAGGATGGGTTTCCTTAAGTCTGGATGAAATAAATATCTGTAACGCAATAAAGTAGGGTAAGGTGGTGTGTTGGTGACCACTGTTGTCTCACTTCAAGAAGGTTCCGGGGGTGCGGCGGGCTCCGCTGTCGGGGCCGGGGGGGCTCCCTGCCCGCGTGGTCTGGGAGCGCTGCACTGGCCGGTCCCGGCTTGGCGGCTTGGGTCGGGGCCCGGGGCTCTGCACCCTTTATCCTTCTCTTGTGGGCCCCTCTGGCCTGGGGGGGGTCCTCTCTGCGCGCTCCGTCTGGTGCCTTCCGGGTTGGGGCGTGGCTCTCCGGGGGGGGGTTGTCGGGGCGTGGCTCTCCGGGGGGGTTTGTCGGGGCCTCCCTGGATCCGGTGGGTCGCTGGGTGCCGGAGTGGCAGAGTCCGGCCCTGGTGGCCTTGGGCCCCAGGGTGGTGCTGCGGGCCCCCCCACAACAGTTCCATTCACATCCAGAGGACAAACCACACACACACACACACACACACACACACACACACACACACACACACACACACACACACACACACACACACACACACACACACACACACACACACACACACACACACACACACACTTCCACTCCTCATTGACTAGATTGTTCTGTTAATTATCAAAATCAAGTTGTTGTTTGCTTTTGTTGTTGTTGTGTTTGTTTGTTTATTTATTTATTTGTTTGTTTTATGTCCTTTTGTTTTTGCTTTTGTTATAATTGTTGTGATTATTTTGGTCTTTTGTTCTGTTGTTGCTCAGGCTGGTCTTAATCTCATGGCAGTTGGAAAATATTTAGATCACTGTGGTTAATGTATTATCAAAAAGAAAAAAAAATGTATGTAGCACTAACAAGGGTATTGTATGTATTTTTTATTTTATTTTTTTTAATTTTTTCCACCAAGTCTTTCTCTGTCTTTCCTCTCCTCTCCTCTATCCTCTCACTCCAACCGGTCCACAGAATTCCTCCACCTCTGACTCTGGTTTCTACAAAGTTTCTCCCTGTTGAGGGAGTTTTTCTTTCCACAGTCGCAAACACACCTGCTTGCTCATGTGGATATGTTGGGCTTTTCTATTTTTTCTATAAAAGCAAATTGGAATGACTGTAATGTATTTAAAAATGTCTTTCTTTTAGTAAAAAAAAAAAAAAAAAAAAGAAGGTTCTTTTTCAGATCTGGACTGGAGCTACTGTGTGTTCTCCCTTTGTTGCCATGGTTTCCCCAGGATGTACAATAAGTTAAATGGTAAACTGGCCACAGTCATGAATGAGTGCATTTGTGATGTCTGTGTCTCTGCAAAGGATGGATGGATGGATGGATGGATGGATGGATGGATGGATGGATGGATGGATGGCCACATAACATTTTCCATCCAAGAGGTAGACGTTCTCGATTAACTATTTACAGAAATGATATCCTTATGATCCTGATGATGTGTTTCTCATATCTTAGGTTATAAGTTTCTTTCTGAAACTGAGGGTCACAAGTTGGAGTGTCACTGCTGTTGGTTCTTGAAACTTGCAGCATAAACTTTGCTTGTTTTAATCCAAAACAACAATTAGTAACTATAATAGTAAATAATAATAAATTGCATTACTTCACATTTTTTACACATGAAGTGAAATGTTTAAATCATCTTTTGTTTTATTCTTCATAACTGAAGCTTATTGTAGTACGTTAGCATCATCAAAATATTTGAACACAAGTTCAGATGGTTTTCTTATATAATAGAGTCTTGAGATGAGGTTTTGATCAAAGATGCATTGAAAGTTTAAATTTGATAAACACCCAGAAATACCAACATGTTTATGCTAAAACATCTCATGTTGTCAAAAGTAGATACATTTCAGAGTAATATCAGTTTTATTAAGTTAATTCCAGGATACAGTCATTTTTTTCACATTACCTCTGTCAGTGTTGGATGCATGAAGCCGGCGGTCTGGGGCGACACGCTCAGGGGGTTTTCTCCTCCGCCGTGATGGCATCCAGAGTGGCCTTTTCTAAGATCACATCCAATGATGCGTTGGGAAAGGAGAGCCGGTGACCATGCTATCACCAACATACATTACTCCTCGGTGTGTGCCAGGCACCGCCACTGTCTGGGATGACCTGGCCAGGTCATCCCAGACAGTGGCGGTGCCTGGCACACACCGAGGAGTAATGTATGTTGGTGATAGCATGGTCACCGGCTCTGTACAGGTCAACGCTCAGGCTGCCGTTTCCACAACCCGAAGGACCAGAGGCAACACAAGTGTTCACAAACATTTTAATAAATAATAACTTTGAACATTGCTGATTTATTTCCATCATGTTTTCTTCCAAAAACATTTAACACAAACCGAATGTCAAACCTTCCAATACTTTCTTATTGGTAGTTTTTGCTGTCAATGTCAGCATGTTGCTTATCGTATACATTTAATAAAGGTGCTTAGCTTTTATGATCTTCAGGCTGCATGTCATTCAAAAGGTGAATTGATGAAATGCTGTTTTTCGTCCACCTTTCCCATTTAAAGTAGAATTTCTTTCCAGAAGAAACCAAGAAACTCAAAAAAGAGGACAGAAGAAAAGTGAACAGAGCTGCTCGTGTATCAAGACAAGACGAAAATAATCTGCAGAATGTGGCATCTCACCTTTTAGATCAGATGACTCAGATCGTGTGGATGGAGGAGGATAAGGAGTGGGTGGAGAAGATAGAAGATAGGAAAGAGGAAGAGTAGGAGGTGGAGGATAAGGAGTTGTGGGAAACATACACTTTTTAATGCACATATGCAATTCTGTCTCAGTGAAGGTGAAAATCTGGAAGATGGTCTTATTTCATTTATACAGTACATTTGTACATCAGGGTATCTGCCTGGAAGAGGTGAGGAGCGTGAAAGGCGGGGTTGTGACTTCCGGCAGCACGTTGGTATTGACACCTCCGATGCAAACGTGTGGCTGCTGCTTGTTATCGCCTTACTGCTTCCACTAATTACCAGCCTGACACCGCTTCATGTGCACGAGTGTCGAAACTGATTCAGTTAACAGCCACACAATAAACACCACTTATACCTTTGTGAAATGTCTGCGTGAAGCACAGGCAGAAACTTCATACTGTACAATCATGGCTGCTGTTACTTCTCACACGCAGACACAAATCAGAAGATGTGAGAGAAACCAAAAACATCCACAACTGGGAAAACACGAGAGCAGCAAATTCTACTCCGAAGTGGTCAACTCTTATTGCCGATAACCCACGCAGTCAGTGCTTGTCATGCTCAAACAGCTGAACACTTTCTTTATGGTCGGCTGAAATATGAACTGATGAACTGATGTGTCGATTCTCATAAGCACCTCGGTTATTTTAGATATCTTCTGTCAGCTTTACCTAAACCACAAGCCAAAAAGCCCAAAACAACATATTCACTGCACTGAGAAGAGGAAATTGAAAATCACTCTTTCAAATTTAAAAAAACAGAAGTATAAAAGAGAGCAGGATTGATTGGCCTCTTCTAGTTCTGTCCAGAGAGAGTTCAACTGCCCCCCTTGTCTAAACCTCAAGCACGCCACAGATTGTTACCAAACAGTTCTCCCCATAGACATAAGCTGTGTGTCTGAGCATTTTCTTTTTCCATCGACTTGACGCTCAGGAAGTGGTGTCACATGATGGATCATTCCTCGGGGTTGTCACAACAATTATAGTTACGAGGCTGTCAACAAGGACACAACTCTTGTTTTGGGCCCAAGACGTCAGCTGGTGCCACCCGTGACTTCTGACCTTTACACACTCAGTAAAGCTGCCTGTCTGCCTGCCAACGAACGTGAATGCACGCACGGCACGCACACACACACACACACGCACGCACGCACGCACGCACACACACACACACGCACGCACGCACGCACGCACACACACACACACACACACACACAAACCACTCTCTCACTGTCCTAGAAATATCTTGTGTTGCGCTTCATACTTTTACCTGACCATGCATTTCTTCCCTGCTATTTTTTTGTTGTGGGATTTGCAGGGCCACTGCCATCCTCTCACCTGCTCTGCAGCATTCATCTCGTGCTCACTCACTCCAATTCCAACTTCATTTATGTCAAAGGCACTTTCAAATGGAAAACCATTAATTTGTGTTTAAAGACTTATTTTTGAGTCAGACCTGAGTTAAGGTGACATTAAATGTTTTAAGCAATTTGTCAAGATCCTGCTTTCACCCCTGTGTTCCCCTTAGCTCCGCCTCTGTGGTCTCCTGCTTCCTCCTCCTGGTCACAGCTGTTTGTAATTGTCATTAGTGTGTGTATTTAGTTCCCCTCTCTTGTAGCTCTGGTTGCCAGTTCGTCTGTGTTCTCACACCAGTCTTACCCGCCATTTTTTCTCATGTTGCCTTTGTGTTCTGACCTCCTGCCTGTCCGTCTTCTCCTCCTGGATTTCCTTCTCAATCGCCTGTGCTGGTTTTGACGTTGGACTGCTTGACTGCGCTCCTGCCGTGGTTTTGATAATAAACACTTTTGAACTGAGCTTCTTGTCTGCTGTGCAATTGAGTTCCACTGACCCTGACAGCACGAACTGGCCATGGACTCAGCCGGCACATTGCACAGAGTGATCAGGTCCACTGCGCCCCAACTAAATACCCTCTCGGCGCAGGTGAGGAACCTACCACAGACCCAGACCCCCGTACTTCCTGCCATACATTCATCGCCGGTTCCACTGGCTCCTCCGCCTGCATTTCGAGCTCCGGGCAGCTGCCTTCCCAACAGAACGAGCCAAGGTGGCCTTCATCCTCTCCCACCTGGGTGGACAAGCAGCGACGTGGCCTGCGGCTGAGTGGACTCACCGGGCAGCTACATGCACCACCTCAGCCGCCTTCCTCAAGGCACTCATGGACCTGTTTCAGGCCTTAATCAACGATGTGCTTAGGGACTTCCTCAGCTGTTTTGTGTTTGTGTACCTGGGTTATATTCTTGTGTTTTCCCCAGATCAGGAGACTCACATCCAGCATATGAGACTGGTCCTCTCTCGCCTCCTGGAGAACAACCTATTTGTTAAAGCAGATAAATCTGAGTTTCATGTTCCCTCAACATCATTCCTCAGTCTGATCATTTCCCCAGGACACATCTGGATGGACCCTGCCAAGGTCAGCGCTGTGGCCTCATGGCCCCAATCCAGAGAACCGCAAACAACTACAGTGCTTCCTTGGCTTTGCCAATTTTTACAGGGAGTTTGTAAAAGATTTCAGCATGGTTGCAGCCCCATTGCACAGACTCACTTCCACTGTTTCTCATTCTCATGGACCCCTGAGGCTGACCAGGCATTCGTGAACCTCTGGACAGCTTTCTGCTCTGCCCCCATTCTCGTTCAACCAGATCCTGAGAGGCAGTTTGTGGTGGAGGTCGACGCCTCAGATCTGGGCGTGGGGGCAAATCCTGTCCCAGAGGTCAGTTTCGGATGGACGTCTTCACCCGTGTGCGTTCTTTTCTTGTCGCCTTTCAGATGCCGAGAGGAACTACTGTGTGGGAGAAAGGGGGCTGTTGGCCATCAAGTTGGCCCTCGAGGAATGGCGGCATTGGCTGGAGGGCTCTACCCAACCCTTCATTGTATGGACAGACCACAAAAACCTTGAGTATCTGAGGACAGCAAAGAGGTTAAATGTGTGGCAAGCCAGCTGGAGTTTGTTCTTTGCACGCTTTAACTTTTGTCTGACCTTCAGACTGGGAGAGAAGAACATCAAATCTGATGCGCTCTCTCACATCTACGAAGAGGGGGAGGCCACCGCCCAGCCTGAGTCTGTCATTTCCTCAGCCAAGATCATCAGGGCCGTCCTTTGGGAAGTGGAGCAGAGAGTGTCGGACGCTCTCATGGGACAGCAGGTACCTGACAACACCCCTGATAACCGCTTGTTTGTCCCACGAGAGCTCCAATGGGCTCATGCTTCTCGACTGGCGGTCCACCCGGGGGTCAGTCGGATATAGGCCTCGGTCCAACAACGGTTTTGGTGGCCCAGACTGCAGGCAGACATCAAGGAGTATGTGGCAGCCTGGTCTGAGTGCTCCCATTGCAAGTCCGGTAACTCACCCCCAGGAGGAAGTCTCCTCCCTCTGTCTGTCCCTTCACGTCCCTGGTCCCACATCACTTTGGATTTCGTCACTGGACTTCCTGAATCCCATGAGAAAACCACCGTCCTCACTGTAGTTGACCGTTTTTCTAAGATGGCTCATTTCGTTCCCCTCACTAAACTACCCTCTGCTAAAGAGACCGCTGAATTAGTCCTTCATGTTTTCCGTCTTCACGGTCTCCCTCAGGATCTGGTTTCAGATCGTGGCCCTCAGTTTACTTCCCATTTCTGGAAGGAGTTCTGTGCCCTCATCGGAGCCTCCCCAAGTCTCTCCTCTGGCTACCACCCTCAGTCTAATGGACAGACGGAGGGTCTCAATCAGGTCCTGGAGACTGGCCTTCGTCTCCTGTCCCACCAACAACCCTCCTCCTGGTCCAAAAACATCATTTGGGTGGAGTATGCACACAATTCCCTTCCCTATGCATCAACTGGCCTCTCACCTTTTCATTGTGTTTGTGGTTTTCAGCCCCCACTCTTCCCAGCCCTGTAGAAGGAGGTTCAGGTTCCCTCGGCGGCTGCCCTGGTTCGGAGGTGCCAGAGAGTCTGGATCCAAGCCCACCAGCGGCTTCTCTGAGCAGCGGTGTCTCATAAGATCTACGCTGACCGTCGTCGCTCAAAGGCACCAACCTACCGGCCAGGGCAGCAAGGAACCTCCGACTCCAGGGACCGTGACTCAAGTTAACCCCCCGATTCATTGGCCCTTTTCCCATTTCCAAAGTGATCAACCCCGTGTCTGTTCGTCTCCAACTCCCCAGGAACATTCGGATCCATTCTATTTCCACGTTTCCCACATCAAACCCACCGCTGAAAGCCCCCTGGTCCCCGCTTCAAAACCCCTCCACCCCCCCGGATACTGGACAGCGGAGACACAGTTTATACTGTCCACAAGCTCCTGGCGGTCCGGCGTTGGGGGAGGGGTCACCAATTCCTGGTGGACTGGGAGGGATATGGCCCAGAGGAGCGCTCATGGGTCCTGGCAAGTAACATTCATGACCTCTCCCTCATCCAAGACTTTTATGACGCCCACCCAGACTTGCCTGGGCCGTCAGGGGGGGGGGGGGGGGGGTACTGTCATGATCCTTCTCTCACTCCTCCCCTCCTGTGTTCCCCTTAGCTCCGCCCCTGTGCACTTCTGCTTCCTCCTCCTGATCACAGCTGTTTGTTATTGTCGTTAGTGTGTGTATTTAGTTCCCTCTCTTGTAGCTCCAGTTGCCAGTTCATCTGAGTTTCTTAGACCATTCGTACCTGCCTTTTTCCCTCGTGTTGCCTTTGTGTGTTTATGACCTTCTGCCTGCCTGACTTTGCCTCCTGGATTTCCTCCTCAATCGCCTGCACTGGTTTTGACCTTGGACCACCTGACTTTACTTCTGCCATGGTTTTGATAATAAACACTTTTGAACTGAGCTTCTTGTCCACCGTGCCATTGAGTTCTACACAAGTAATAGCTTTAAACAAAGTTTAAACTCATATTGAGTTATGAGTCAATAGAATAAAATAGTCATGAAAAACCAAACCAATGCTGGTGTAGCATTAACATGGAGAGAAAAACATTTGACGTAGACTGAGAATAAGGACCATATTTCATCTCTTAGGAATTTATGTACCATAAACAATGGTACAATTTGATAATGATGTAACTTTTTGCTGCTTTTTATTGGTTGTTAGCAGCGGTAGCCTGTACCAACAGTGACACCACGAATGTCTTTGATTTTCTGAAAGTGTTGAAAGATTACCTCTGGCTCTTTGAGGTTGTAAGACTTGAAAATCAACAGTGAACCAGTCTCACTTTCTGAAATGGGATCATACACGGTAAATTCCCAAGTGTTAAATATGCAGTGTCACAGTTTAATGACTCTATAAGAGGTATTAAAACACTGGCTTGAATAAAATACCTACCAGTATTGTCAATTTCTGGAGTTAAATGAGGCAGTGTTAAAAGTATTCTGAAGAGAGTTAATTTGACACTGCAAAAAATTTAAAGTAAAATTGACATAATGGAGAGCAGTGACGTGCAGTCAATGCCTACCCAAGGCTGAATTATTTAAGTTTGTTTAATGGTGTTCTCCAATCTTGATTTTGTTAGATTAACACTTGCCAGCTAAAATATATTGTAGTGTCACAGAGCTGATCACTGTAATGCATTATGGGATGACTGTTGGGATTTATGGTTGGTAATTAGCATAAATAATTACTGTAAGTAATGGATTACTGAAAGTAATAGATTACTGAAAGTAATTTAGGAAAAATTGGAATTACTAATGAAGTAAACGGTTAGTTACTCATCAGCAACTCCTAGAGTAATTGAGTAATTACTCAAAAGTTAATAAATTATCAAAAATAATTTATTCATAAAAATTATTAATTTGCATAAATTGGTTATTTATCAAATAATAATTAAATCGGGGCACCACCAGCTAAGCTGGAAATAGCTAATACCAAATTTCAGTCTCGTTTGTCAAAAAGGGTTATTTAAGTAAAGTTAATATTTCTGTGTAAATATAACAATATTAAATAACAAGGAAGGTGTGAGATTCGAGCACAGACTGTTACAAACCAGTGAATTGTCAACAATAAATACACAATGATAACCAAGAATCGATCAATTCAGTTAAAATGCGTTTATTAACAAAAATGTATTATTCAAAAATAATTCATAAATTATTTATTAAAACAACACAATTAAGTAATAAACAATCAAACACGAAGATCTAATCTATTAAACAGCAAACACTATGTACAAAGAAAGAGGGTGTGTGTGTGTGTGTGTGTGTGAGAGTGTGTATGAGTGAGTGTGTGGAAGCCTGAGTGTGGTGTAATGACCACGAACGT
Source organism: Blennius ocellaris (assembly GCF_963422515.1). Taxonomy (NCBI): domain Eukaryota; kingdom Metazoa; phylum Chordata; class Actinopteri; order Blenniiformes; family Blenniidae; genus Blennius; species Blennius ocellaris. Next base: position 25,184,877 of record NC_137659.1, on the reverse strand, counting down.
CCACCAGGTGGCGGCAGGCGTTGGAGGGTCAGTGTGTGTGGGTGTAATGACCTCGAACGGACACTAGATGGCGGCAGGCGTCTAGTTCGAGGTAGTAACCGGAACGACCACTAGGGGCGCGGCGGCGCACGGAGGGAGAATGCAATGACTCGACTTGTCCACCGAGTGGCGGTCTTTCAAGAGATTGCAATCACCAACGCGGCCACCAGAGGCGCTTGGTGCACTCTTTCTGGACAGCGTGACGTCACTGTGCTCGTGCACGGCTCGTGAGCCTGCTCGGAGCGCGCCTGGGGGCTCGTGGCTGAGAAATCCCAGGGACAGTGAACTACACACGGTCACAGAAGCGGGTGCAGCAGCGCGCGGCTGCTTTTACGCGATCGTTTATGAGGAGGAGAGGAAAACTGAAAAGGAGGGAGGGAGAAGGGCAGTGGACAGAATATGTTCAGCTCTGCACACTGTCTCTGGACTGCACAGTCATCTAGAAATGGTCTGTGCAAGTTGAGGGAGAGAGCGAGAGAGAGAGAGAGAGAGAGAGCGGGTTACACAGTGCGGAGGTTCGCGTGGATGTAAATCCAACGCGCAGACACAGATTGGTTGGAAACACGGGATCGGCGTCCCTGACTTCAACACAATAATAAACACACAGCAATATTACAGTCACGTTATTCTCATTGCCTGCCCAGACTCTAAGCCTTACTCAGTTTGATGAGGGTGAACGTGCTGCCGGCGGCCGGGGAAGTGCGTTGATTTCCCGGCTGGAAATTGTTTTTCTCTCTGGCGTCCCAGGGAAAACAAGCTAAAATGGTCTGTGGACAGGAAAAGTCCACAGGATGATCCGAGGAGGATCAAGCGCTTATTTTGAGGAGGGGGAGAAGAAGCGGCTTCAGGTCTGCATGCGGGAGGAGGGTGCGCTGGCAGCTGCACACTCGGACTCCGGTGAAGAAGGAAAAAAAAGGAAAAAGGGAAAAGTAGACGTAGTTCCACGGTGGTTCTCGGCTCGTCCGGCCGGGTGTGGAACTCCGGCCCGGTCAGCGGGCACACGTGGCACTTCGTCTCCGTGCGAAACGGATGCGTCCGTCTTTACGCAAGTTTCAACATTGGAGAGGCAGAAATCACCCCGGCGGGGGTGTTTTATACCTCTTGTTGTGGTTTCGTGTTACCGGTCGGCTCTGGGTCATGTGGACCAATCCTGACGGAGGGCCCGCCCTGGACCTTCCAGCTGGTGAGGGAGCTCTCAGGCTCCCCCTGCCGTTGGCCTCTAGTATTGCACCTTGGAAGGGGGGGTCCAGGGGGTGATCACGTGACCAATGGCAGACTTTTTCAGTTGTAGGCATGTGGTCCTTTGTTCTCAAAACGTGGTCTCCCCTCCCCCTTCCATGATGTTGAGTGGCCCCAACATCCCCCCTTTGGTCCGAAGAGTGGGATGCGGATCTCAGGCTTTGGAGCAAACCTGGGCCGAAACGTCTATGAGTCTGTGAATGTCCCAATGTCCTGTGGAACACAAGGTCATTTTCTGTCCAACAGTTCATACATGAGGTTATTGTCCGAGCAGGGCAAGGCTAGTCTGGGCAGGGTAAGGCTAGTCTGGGCAGACCTACTATTCCTGTTCTAACTATCTAAGCCTTCATACATTTCATTTCTTACAAGTGCATCACCAGTGAACATGAAAGAGGTAGGAAAGGGCAGGAAAGTTGAAGAACAGGAGGGAGATGGGTTAGTAGGCAGCTCGAGGACAAGTTTACAAAAGCGGAGGTACCGGATACAAGGAGTAGAGTCTGATCTGTAAACTGTGGATGTGGTTGCACCAGTGAGCAAGTGTCCAAAAGCCACCAGCCGTCTGGGGGTTTTGGTGCACCTGCTCCGGTGAGGAGTGAGAGTGAAGTGTGGTGTGTGGAGGTGCACGTGTGTGTTCCCTTCCAAAACCCAACTTTCACTACAGAGGCTTCAAACTGTACACACTATTTCTGTTAATAATGGCCAAGTTTTGAAGAAATCACAACTCTTGGCTCTGTGGTTTCACAGAGGTTAAAATAGCACTGCCGGGACTGTCAGATGTATCTGTGAAGGTTGTATAACCGTGGTGGTGTTAGTCTTGAGAAATTGCTCAACCCGGGTTAGTGGAGCTAAGTAAGGTGGTTCTACCTGTACTGAAGCTGCTAACGGAGGAGCTAATCTCCCTTCGATCTCGTGTGAGATTTCTGACTATACACAGGGGTTATTTCTCCTAAACAATACTTGACTGGTCTAAGGCATGCTAAGTGGTGTTAACAGAGCTGGATATGAGTTCACAGTGACTATATTTCCCTGAATGGTTCAACTCAAGCTTTGTAACTGCTCATGTTGTCTAAGGAGGCAGGGTTAGATTTCTGATGGTGGCAGGGGTTAGTACATGCACCTGCTGGGAATTGAGCATGCTGGCACTAAACCCTACTGATTAAAATCTGTTATGCTCCTGGAATGGAGGTTCTCCTCCCTCGCTAGGGGAGGAGTTGACGTTACTCCGAGGGAGTAACTTGATTGAGTGGCTCTGCAGTGCTGGCCGTGACAACACTGACCTCTTCTGGCTGGTCCAGAAGGTGCAGTGTAAGGTCATTTCTCTACCAGTCATTCTTTGGAGGGAGTGGAACCTGTGGAGTGGTGTATGGTGGACCGATTGGTCACCAACACCCGTTGGAGGCTCACGTCTCCATCTGCACCACCGCTGTTGCCATACCGGAGTATGTGTGTGGTGCTGTGGTTGACTCTGTCAACCTGAGGAAAACGACTAGGAGTGGTATGGTGAATGGAGGTTGGCCTCCATTACCAAAATGTCGTACAGGGCAACCATGACACTGCGTGTGGCATGTGTGCCTGTCTGAGTCGACCAAAGATGGGAAGCTCCAGTGGCTGAACGCTTGGTTCAGAAGGAGGGCAGCAGCCGGAATGGCTGTGTCAAGATGGAGGCTCCCAAGTTATGACACGTTAGTCGGGCTCTGAGGTTTTGACTGGCGTGAACTCTCCCTGCTGGGGTTCAGTCCCATCAGCGCCACCTATGAGCCCAATGAATTCAGCTTTGGTGCGGCCTCCCAAACTATGCTGAGAGCAAGTTTGGTTCACGCTACCAGAAGTTGATAAAGGACGTGTCGTGTCTCGGCTAAATGTTCCTCACAGGTGCAGTGACGCATGAGGAAGTCATCCACATAGATGAGGGTTGCCGTGAGCAGCAATGTTGCTCATCATGGTGTGGAGAAGGATGGTAGACACCGATGGTGGGTCTAAGTAGCCGAAGTGGCACCGGTTCCAGGCGGACGCCAAAGGAAGAAACTAGCTGCTACTGGTTAGCGGGGACCACCTTTGTGGTCCAGCACCGCTTTACCGCGTATACAGCTAGAAAGAGTATGTACTGGTGTACAGAAGATGGCAGTGCCTCGAGGTCAGTGGGGACGCACGCCAGGTGGAGGTCTGTGACCCCCCTTTCGTGCGAGACCCGCACGAAGATCGTGTGATAATCGCGGAAGACCTCAATGAATGCATCTCCTCGTTTCTGCTGTGTAAAGCGCTAGCTTTAGCAGGGTGTGGCTCGGTCTTTGACTCGAAACCTGAATAAGGTTCTTCTGGTACAGACGCGGTCTGTTTACCTGAAGTGTCTGTATTCTCTGGTTGAGTCATCGGAGCGTGCACAACCAGGTCACCTTCAGTGCTCGGTTTTGTTCCATGGAGAACCTGTTCAAGGTTAACATGGTGAGCGCTGGTGATGGTTTTGGTTGTGGGAATGAGGAGAGCGGTGTCATGCGTGTCGTCACTGGTGAGGGACGACGGCAGGTTGTCAGTGAGATGCACCATCAGTTCAAGATTGTGAAATGAACTGTCAGTTGACATCTCTAACGGTGGAAATGCGGTCACTTTAATCTGACCGCGTGTCAGATTGTGGACCTGCGGGTTGGCTGAACGATTGTTCAGCTCCAGAAGAGATGTGTCACAGATCACCGGCACGGGATCTGGACAGCGAGTCGAGGAGGCACATGAACCAGGGACCTTGGTTAAGGTCTGAAGTGACCGTGCTGAAAGTGAGCGGTGGCTCGGAACTTTAAGCAGGCCGGCGTCGGTGGCCGATCTCTCGGACCAGCGCGCCAAAGGTGCCTCCGGAACCGAGGTTCCATCCATGTGTGCACCCCCCACGGTGTGGTGGGCGTGCAAAGAAGTACTCATGTACAAAGAAGAACTCACGTCCTTCAGTGACAAGAGTAAAGAGTGGTGTGCTTGAACTGGGTCTTGGCTCGTCACCTGCGACGGATGCTGACTGTCAGGGAGCCTTGAAGTGGATTGGCTGGGGTCAAACTCTGGGAGAGACCCAAGTATTGGTAGGGGACCTCTAGACTGGATGGCATCGACTCTGCTGTTGAAAGCTTGGTGGCCTGGTTCAGGGCCAAGGGGAGTCGGGCTGGTGACTTGGGACCAAAGGCGCCATTGGTTGCAGTCCATCAGCACGGCCAGTCGGTTTAAGAGGTCCTGACCAATAAGAAGTTCCTCTGTGTTCAGGTCAGTGACATAGATGGGATGTGTCACCGACATGTCCTGGAAAGTTATGTCGACCCAGACACGTTTAGTGATGGGAGACACGTCCTGAGTGAAGCTTCTGATGTTTATGCTACACTCTTCCACCTGAAGTGGCTTTCCTAGGGCACGCATGGTTCTAGCAACCTGCGTGAAGGTGGCTGAACACATGAGGGTGATTCCTGACCCAGTATCAAGCAGGGCGAGGGTGTCTACACCCCCTACCATCACTGAAGTGTATACGCGGTTGGCAGTGCCATTGCGTACAAGATCACCCAAGAATGTCAAAGGGGGCTCCTCTATTGGTTCTGAGGGCCTCTTTGACCTCCTGGATCTCCTCCTCCTCCTCCTGACAAAGCAAACTTTGTATGCGGAGGGGAGAGGCGACCGGCCTAGTCATGTGGTCAGGGGCCGGGAGTCCGGTTCCTCAGGGGAGCCGGGTCCCTTCTGACCAGGCGGGTCCAGGTCCCGCATCACCTCCTTGAGGCAGGATTTAACCCACTGTGGGACGTCTGCGTCCCAGTGGTTTTGGGTCTGACCTCGGCCTCGGTTGTGAGACTTACCTCTCCGCTGGGAGTGGTGAGGTCTCGGTCTGCCTGATCTCTTACCTCTGGGCCGTTGTCCACCTCGTGGTCGAGGTTGTGGACATCTAACGGGTCCCCCATCCACAGCAAGTGTGGGGGAGGGGACCTCGTGACCTACAGGTGCCAGGTTCGTGTTTCCAGTCGCCTGCATTCTCAGGACACCTGCGTCACCATCATGGTTTTCACCTGAACTGTGACGCAGCTCCCACACCATCTGCGCATGTTTGCGGAGGTCTTTCATGGTGGGGTTTGTAGTCCTGCAGAACAGAGCGACATTGAACCGCACACTGTTGTGGAGGTTGTTCATGAAGAGCGACTTTAAAGTCTGGTCTTCATCCAACCCCGGTGCACTGCGGCCTTGGAAGTAGGCGGCCCTAAGGCGCCTATAGTACTCTCTGGGAGGCTCCGCCTCCTTCTGAGTAATGGCAAGTGCACCAAAGGTTGCAGAGGCAGGATCATTGTACAGAGAATACTCTTCCCTAAGTGCATGACAGAGGGATGAGTAATGGTCTCTGATGGCAGGTGGGAGGGATTCCATGTAAACATGGACGCTCCTGGACGTCGTCTTCCAGAGAAGCTTCAGCTTCTCACGTGACGAAGGATGAGGCAGGTCGAGGAGGCAGCGTTCAACCTCCCGGAGGTAGTCCTCTATACTAACCTCCCGGTTGTTTGGGTTGAACTGCTCTATGTCCTCTGCAAGGGACTCAAGCTGGCGGGTCCGAAGACCACGTTCCCTTGGGGGACCGGAATGGTCCGAGTCATCTGAGCTGGACCCCCCTGGTTCTCTCCGGTGGAGAGAGTGAGGGTCATGATGACCAAGAGGGTCTCCATTGAGTGGAGGACCTAAGCTGATAGCACGGTGAGGTGCTGCAGAATAACTCCTTTCATTCTCCTGAAAAGGAGTGAAAGAGCTGTGAGAGCGCATTGTGGTGCGGCTAAGCACCGGTGGATGTGTGTCAGAGCACACCGGGACCCTGCGGTCCTTAAAGTGAAAAGCTGGGGGGACTGGGTGTCGGTTCAGTGGGATGCAGTCAACTCCCACAACACTGGGCAGGTGTCTTATGCCACGCCCCCCTGGCTGTGTATCAAGCCCCCCCCTCGCCATGGCTGCGGGGAAGCTTGATGCAGTCTGTCCCCCTGACGGGACAGCTCCAAGTCTACACTCACCTGTGGTGGTCGGTCCACCTGACTGGACCACCTCAGGATTGTAGAGACCTGGAGGAGGCTGTCCACCTGACTGGACAGCTTCAAGAATGCGCATAACTGGGGTAATTTGTCCATCTGACTGGACATTTTCCAGACTGCTGAGAGCTGCACCAGGTTTTACCCCAATGTGGTTTGGCTCATTGTGCTGAGAGCCATAACCTGACTCATCGTCTGATGAATCATCAGATGATGTGTTTGTTTTGACTTCTTTCGCAGAAGTTCGGGTTAGTAACCCAATAGGTTCCGTATAAGGAGCCTGATTGTCCCTGGCCTGGATCTCCTGTCGCAGGCGGGAGTTCTCCAGCTTCAGCTGGGCAGTGTTAATCCTCAGCTGCCAACTGTAAAGTTGCAGCTGGGAGAGCTGCTCTTGAGCTTCCAGAGCTTGCAGCTCGGCCTTGCGCTGGTAGAGCAGTGCAATGTGGCCTAACACGTCCGGAATGGTGAGCTCTACCTGACCAACCGGGTTCCTCACATAGCTTAACAGCTGCCTGATCTCTGCTTCACAGGTCTCTAAGCTGTAGCTGTTGAGGTTTCTTCTCTCCTGTGTGGAGAGGCATAGGAGACCAGCGACCACAGTCTGCAGGGCTGGGTCATGTGGCTCCCGAGGAGTCTCTGCTCCGAGCACGCAGTGTCTCTGACTACTCATGGTAGGAGTCACGCGAAAGCTGTGTTTTGAAAAGTGCCAAAATGTTGTTAATGCACAGGTGATGGTTACACCTGTAGCTTACAACTCTAAAGGTTGCTAATTGCTCTAACTGTAACCTCTCTCAAGTTAACAGGGTGGAGTTAGCACCTTGGGTGAGCAATAGCGGGTTAGTGTACATTTATCTCTGACAGAAATAAAAGAATGCATGAAAATGCAAGAAAAAGAAGGCTTTACCACTTCACAAACACAATTGACTTTGCTTAGCAGTGCTGTAACGTGTTCTTCGAAAAACTAAGTTCTGAGAAAAACAAAGTTATCGGTTGTAAAACTAAACAGACAATTCTGGATAAATTATGCAGATATTGTGACAATACTGGTTTTAAAACAGCCTCACACGGGCAGCACCATTATGTTGGGATTTATGGTTGGTAATTAGCATAAATAATTACTGTAAGTAATGGATTACTGAAAGTAATAGATTACTGAAAGTAATTTAGGAAAAATTGGAATTACTAATGAAGTAAACGGTTAGTTACTCATCAGCAACTCCTAGAGTAATTGAGTAATTACTCAAAAGTTAATAAATTATCAAAAATAATTTATTAATAAAAATTATTAATTTGCATAAATTGGTTATTTATCAAATAATAATTAAATCGGGGCACCACCAGCTAAGCTGGAAATAGCTAATACCAAATTTCAGTCTCGTTTGTCAAAAAGGGTTATTTAAGTAAAGTTAATATTTCTGTGTAAATATAACAATATTAAATAACAAGGAAGGTGTGAGATTCGAGCACAGACTGTTACAAACCAGTGAATTGTCAACAATAAATACACAATGATAACCAAGAATCGATCAATTCAGTTAAAATGCGTTTATTAACAAAAATGTATTATTCAAAAATAATTCATAAATTATTTATTAAAACAACACAATTAAGTAATAAACAATCAAACACGAAGATCTAATCTATTAAACAGCAAACACTATGTACAAAGAAAGAGGGTGTGTGTGTGTGTGTGTGTGTGAGAGTGTGTATGAGTGAGTGTGTGGAAGCCTGAGTGTGGTGTAATGACCACGAACGTCCACCAGGTGGCGGCAGGCGTTGGAGGGTCAGTGTGTGTGGGTGTAATGACCTCGAACGGACACTAGATGGCGGCAGGCGTCTAGTTCGAGGTAGTAACCGGAACGACCACTAGGGGCGCGGCGGCGCACGGAGGGAGAATGCAATGACTCGACTTGTCCACCGAGTGGCGGTCTTTCAAGAGATTGCAATCACCAACGCGGCCACCAGAGGCGCTTGGTGCACTCTTTCTGGACAGCGTGACGTCACTGTGCTCGTGCACGGCTCGTGAGCCTGCTCGGAGCGCGCCTGGGGGCTCGTGGCTGAGAAATCCCAGGGACAGTGAACTACACACGGTCACAGAAGCGGGTGCAGCAGCGCGCGGCTGCTTTTACGCGATCGTTTATGAGGAGGAGAGGAAAACTGAAAAGGAGGGAGGGAGAAGGGCAGTGGACAGAATATGTTCAGCTCTGCACACTGTCTCTGGACTGCACAGTCATCTAGAAATGGTCTGTGCAAGTTGAGGGAGAGAGCGAGAGAGAGAGAGAGAGAGAGAGCGGGTTACACAGTGCGGAGGTTCGCGTGGATGTAAATCCAACGCGCAGACACAGATTGGTTGGAAACACGGGATCGGCGTCCCTGACTTCAACACAATAATAAACACACAGCAATATTACAGTCACGTTATTCTCATTGCCTGCCCAGACTCTAAGCCTTACTCAGTTTGATGAGGGTGAACGTGCTGCCGGCGGCCGGGGAAGTGCGTTGATTTCCCGGCTGGAAATTGTTTTTCTCTCTGGCGTCCCAGGGAAAACAAGCTAAAATGGTCTGTGGACAGGAAAAGTCCACAGGATGATCCGAGGAGGATCAAGCGCTTATTTTGAGGAGGGGGAGAAGAAGCGGCTTCAGGTCTGCATGCGGGAGGAGGGTGCGCTGGCAGCTGCACACTCGGACTCCGGTGAAGAAGGAAAAAAAAGGAAAAAGGGAAAAGTAGACGTAGTTCCACGGTGGTTCTCGGCTCGTCCGGCCGGGTGTGGAACTCCGGCCCGGTCAGCGGGCACACGTGGCACTTCGTCTCCGTGCGAAACGGATGCGTCCGTCTTTACGCAAGTTTCAACATTGGAGAGGCAGAAATCACCCCGGCGGGGGTGTTTTATACCTCTTGTTGTGGTTTCGTGTTACCGGTCGGCTCTGGGTCATGTGGACCAATCCTGACGGAGGGCCCGCCCTGGACATTCCAGCTGGTGAGGGAGCTCTCAGGCTCCCCCTGCCGTTGGCCTCTAGTATTGCACCTTGGAAGGGGGGGTCCAGGGGGTGATCACGTGACCAATGGCAGACTTTTTCAGTTGTAGGCATGTGGTCCTTTGTTCTCAAAACGTGGTCTCCCCTCCCCCTTCCATGATGTTGAGTGGCCCCAACAGACAGTGTTTCAAATGTCTTTATTTGGGGTTATATTAGGCTTGTTAGTGTTGGTAATGATTGTGTTGTGTTTTTGTTGCTTAGTTTGTGTAGTTAGTTTATCTAGTTTAGTTTAATATTTGTAAGTTGACAACCAGGAGTGAAGAGGGTTTTGTCTGTCATCTCCTCCTGCCATGGTGTTCTTGACTGGTGGGTGTCAAAGCAAATGCCTGTTGATAGCGGTTGGCATAATGGCAAAAAATTATTAACACTGTGCAGTGTTGACAGCTTTAACTATTTACTCTATCTGATTTTTCCACTATAATAGAGTAAACAGTCAACACAGTACAGTGTAACATCGAACCTTATGAGATGTATTTGACAATACAGTGTTAATGAGCAATTCAATTTAACTCAAAGACCCTGAGATACTCGAACTCCTCCACTTGGGACAAGGGCACTCCACCGACCTGGAGGGGGCAAGCCACCTTTTTCCGGTCGAGAACCATGGCCTCGGATTTAGAGGTGCTGATCTTCATCCCAGCTGCTTCACAGTCGGCTGCGAACCGTGTCAGTGCATGCTGGAGATCCAGGCTTGATGGGGCCAACAGAACCACATCATCCACAAATAGCAGAGATGAGATTCTGTGGTCCCCAAACCGGACCCCCTCCGGCCCCCGGCTGTGCCTAGAAATTGTGTCCATATAGGTGATGAACAGAACCGGTGATAAAGGACACCCCTGCCAGAGGCCAACGTGCACTGGGAACAGGTCCGACTTACTGCCGGCAATGTGAACCAGACTCCTGGTCCAGGAATACAAAGACCGAATAGCCCTCAACAAGGGACCCCGGACTCCATACTCCCGGAGCAGCCCCCACAGGACATCTCGGGGGACGCGGTCGAACGCCTTCTCCAGATCCACAAAACACATGTGGACTGGTTGGGTGAACTCCCACGAACCCTCAAGCACCTGGTGGAGGGTCTAGAGCTGGTCCAGTGTTCCACCATCAGGAGAACCTGGTGGAGGGTATAGAGCTGGTCCAGTGTTCCACCATCAGGAGAACCTGGTGGAGGGTATAGAGCTGGTCCAGTGTTCCACCATCAGGAGAACCTGGTGGAGGGTATAGAGCTGGTCCAGTGTTCCACCATCAGGAGAACCTGGTGGAGGGTATAGAGCTGGTCCAGTGTTCCACGACCAGGATGAAAACCGCATTGTTCCTCTTGGATCCAAGGTTCGACTAACGGCCGGACCCTCCTCTCCAGTACCCTGGAATAGACTTTCCCGGGGAGGCTGAGGAGTGTGATCCCTCTGTAGTTGGAACACACCCTCCGATCCCCCTTCTTGAAGAGAGGGACCACCACCCCAGTCTTCCAGTCCAGAGGTACCGTCTTCGACCACTACATGATGTTACAGCGATGTGTCAGCCATGACAGTCCCTGCACATCCAGAGACTTAAGGAACTCAGGGCGAATCTCATCCATTGCTGGTGCCTTGCCACTGAGGTAGTTGCTAAGCTCCTGGTGGTGGTGGGATTGAAGAGGTCATCGAAGTATTCCTTCCACCGCCTGACGACATCTCCAGTTGAGATCAACAGCTCCCACCTCCACTGTAAACATTGTTAGTGAAAAACTGCTTCCATCTCCTGACACTGTTTGCCAGAATTTCCTTGTGGCCGACTGGTAGTCCTCCTCCATGGCCTCCTCGAACTCTTCCCAGACCCGAGTTTTTACCTCCACCACAGCCATGACACCTGTGGTATACTTGGCCTGCCGATATACGTCAGCTGCCTCGGGAGTCCTATGAGCTAACAGTGCCCGATAGGACTCCTTCTTCAGCTTGACGGCATCCCTTACTTCCGGTTTCCACCACCGGGTTCGGGGATTGCCGCCACGACAGGCGCCAGAGACCCTGCGGCCACAGCTCCGAGCAGCAGCTTTAACAATGGAAGTGGAGAACATGGTCCACTCGGACTCAATGTCTCCAGCCTCCCCCGGGATCTGTGAGAAGCTCTCCCGGAGGTGGGAGTTGAAGACTTTGTGGACAGAAGGCTCGGCCAGATGTTCCCAGCAGACCCTCATAACACGTCTGTCCGGCCTCCTCCCAGTCCAGCGCATCCAACTCACCACCAGGTGGTGATCAGTTGACAGCTCTGCCCCTCTCTTTACCCGAGTGTCCAAGACACGAGGCCGGAGATCAAATGACACGACCACAAAGTCTATCATTGACCTCCGGCCTAGGGTGTCCTGGTGCCACGTGCACTTATGGACACCCCTGTGCTGGAACATGGTGTTCGTTATGGACAAACCGTGGCTAGCACAGAAGTCCAATAACAGAACACCACTCGGGTTCAGATCGGGGAGGCCGTTCCTTCCAAGTCTCACTGTCATTGCCCACGTGGGCGTTGAAGTCCCCCAGGAGAACAATGGAGTCCCCAGTTGGGGCACTATCCAGCACCCCTCCCAAGGACTCCAAGAAGGTTGGGTACTCTGAGCTGCTGTTTGGTCCATAGGCCGAGACAACAGTCAGAGACCTGTCCCCTACTCGAAGGCGTAGGGACGCAACCCTCTGGTTCACCGGGGTGAACTCCAACACATGGCAGCTGAGCTGTGGGGCAATAAGCAAGCCCACTCCAGCACACCACCTTACACCGCGGGCAACTCCAGAGAAGTGGAGTATCCAGCCCCTGTGGAGGAGCTGGGTTCCAGAGTCCAAGCTGTGAGTGAAGGTGAGCCCGACTATATCTAGACGGTATCTCTCAGCCTCCCTCACAAGCTCGGGCTCCTTCCCCCCCAGCGAGGTCACATTCCATGTCCCAAAAGCCAGAGTCCGTGTCCGGGGATCGGGTCGTTGAGGCCCCTGCCGTCGACTGCCACCCAATCCACACTGCACCCGACCCCTACGGCAGCCTCTGTAGGTGGTGGGTCCACAGGAGGATGAGGAGGAGGGGCCCGCGTCGTCCCTTTTTCTGTATTTATTGTTAATTTAACTCAACATTTTTAACATTATGGAAAGAGTCAATTTAATACCAGTTCAGGTGAGGACCAAACAGACTCAGGAATAGTGTTAAATTTAACTCTTTAAAGTGTTAACTTAACGCTGCAAAATTTACTGTGTACATTTCAAATCCTGATCAAAGATGTTCCCACAATTGTCTGTTTTCCATCTTGTGTATGCTAAGTGTATAGTAACTTTAGCTTGAAGTTTGAGATTGTATTGTTGTTCGGCGTGTGGTTACATCTATGATAACAGAATGCATTTATAATGTGGGTTTATGTGGCAATAGTTTAATTGACGATAGCAGTCCAGACTGGGCCAGTTTGCTTTCTTCAGATTGTTTGTTTGTTTTTCCTCCAACTGTAGGAAACTAAAACGTCTTGATGACCAGAGAGCACATCCTAACTGGATTATTCAGAGCAGCAGAGGGGGAGACTAAAGTTAGAGGTGTCATATCACCTCCTGTGCGTACGTGCGTGCGATGGAAAATTTCAGTCCCAGTCTTCCGACTCAAAAGTGAAAAAAAACAAACAATGAGGCGAACATCAGTCATCTGTTTGTGACATGGTAAACTGTTTGTTAGTTCAAGTGTGTCTGGAATGTTTTTGTTTCCGTATCCATTCAGAATGAAAATACAACACAAACAAGAATTCTGTTTTCCAAATAAGATGGGAAGTACAACAGCTGCTTGTGTGGAGTGGAATGTGGGCCAAACATGGACCTGGCTCCTTCCTTCGGGTTTACAGACACTCCGTCCAACAATGGTGTCAATTTGCCTGTTTGACCACACAAAGCTTTTCAGACTCAGGAAAGTGTTCCATGTGTGAATCTCACAGCTCTGGAGACCCCCCATGGGAGAGGATACTTCTGAGGTAGTCCTCTGGAATAACACTGCATTTCTCTGCTGTCCATACATGGCTGGATTATCAAACGGAGCAACACAGCACATCATTTCTGTTACAGTGAAATATCTGCAACAAATTGAAGGTCAAACAGTTTGAAAGGCTGCAGTTCACAGCTGGCAAACACGACAGGAAAGCATCCTAGATAAGACAGAGAAACCACACACTTGATCACAAAAGAGAGATCGCACAAGCTCTTCCTCTTCTGATCTGATAGTATGTGGTGTGAACTATAGAGCTCACCACGTTAACCCATTCTTCAGCCGAGTATCAGGCTCTTCATGCTCAATATTCCAAATCTCACATAGTCAAACGTGACTTCAGTGTAAAGCACGGCATGTAGATGAAAAAACATACGCTGACACAAATCAACCTGGAGCCTATATGACGACTCAGGATGTTCTTTCATCGAGGGAACTTCAGGATTAACCCTGTGGTTTCTGTACTGCCAAGCAGATTCACTTCTTACCGGGATACTCTGATGTTTAACTCCGGAGAAGAGAATGACTGACCAATCACATCTCTTGGAAAAGGATTTGCCTATTTTGACAATGTCCTGATTGGTGTGGATTGTCCCGCCCTCATGGAGTTCTCACACCAGCAGAGCAGAGACAGATGTTTGAGGAGTCTTTTTGATGTCATATACATCCTGCTCACTGAGGCTTTGTTTTTGTTCTGGTTCTTGACTTGTTCCAAGTCTGTTTAGCTCCATGAGGGTTCATCTGTAATAATGAGCTTATATATATATATATATAACTGCAGAAACATGAATTCATCTGCCGTCACGCTGATGAATTGATATTCCAACACAAAATGCATTGGCACTGAGGAACAACCTCAAAAAAAAGTGAAATGATCAAGTTCAAGAAGAGCAGTGAGGAATAATAAAGTGAAACTGAGTGATCACACAACTCTGTAGAAATTGTGACATTAAGTCATAAGTGTGATTCTCAAGCGCCGCCATCTTGGCCGTGACGTCACACAAAGAACACTTGTTTGCAACCAGGCGTCAGGACACAGTGATGGAAAGTGATGGTGCACAGCAAAGAGAAAGAGAAATATTCTTGACATTTCAGACTGTTCACCGGCAGTTGAAGAGTTTCATAAGAAAAGTATGAGGGAGAATTTGAGGACATCACTCTGGTGTGACTCGTATCTCGAACATCAACTGAGCAACTCTGATACAGATTCAGAATTGTCAAGGCGATGTGGACGTGTCCATGCCTGCTACAGTAGGAGACAACCGAATAAAGACTGGAGATCTCATGTGATATGAAAGCAGTAGTCTGCGGTGGTGTTTTTGTCAGGGCCACCCACCCCCCCTTCTGAAGCGGGTCCTCTATGTACCATGATCTTCATGTTAAAAGGTCCTGAAGCAGGTCCTCTATGTATCATGATCTTCATGTTAAAAGGTCCTGAAGCAGGTCCTCTATGTATCATGATCTTCATGTTAAAAGGTCCTGAAGCAGGTCCTCTATGTATCATGATCTTCATGTTAAAAGGTCCTGAAGCAGGTCCTCTATGTATCATGATCTTCATGTTAAAAGGTCCTGAAGCAGGTCCTCTATGTATCATGATCTTCATGTTAAAAGGTCCTGAAGCAGGTCCTCTATGTATCATGATCTTCATGTTAAAAGGTCCTGAAGCAGGTCCTCTATGTATCATGATCTTCATGTTAAAAGGTCCTGAAGCAGGTCCTCTATGTATCATGATCTTCATGTTAAATCAGCCTCCATCACTCCAGAGCAGCAGATAATAACAGAGTCATCACCTCCTGCCCATGAGCCAATCAGTCAAGCTCATTTCAATGACCACACCCAGACCAGCACTAGAAACTCTGCTGGTCCTGAGGAGGTCCGTCAATAACAGATCACACTCTGATTGGCTGATGATCCTGTCACTCAACATTTTAACCCAATAGCAGGTCCAGCTTCCATCAGAGGTTAGCAATGAAGCTACTGCTAGCCCCAGCAGAGGAGAGGAGCTGTGATGTGTTTAGAGGACGTAGGAGATTTGAGCTGCACACAATAGAACCAGTCAGTTCTTGATGAAGTTGCTAACGTCACTAATTGATTCCAGACAAAGATTTCAGAATCACTTTATAATTATTAAAAAAGAAAGAAAAATCATTTTTGACAGGGCAGCAGTGCTAGCAGTGCTAGCAGTGCAAGCAGCGCTAGCCCTGCTGCCCTGACTGCACACCACTGTATGAAAGTACATGTTCCACTCACCCACGTCCTGATTCCAGAGTGACCACAGTAACTCCACAGTGACTCCACAGTGATTCCACAGTGACTCCACAGTGACTCCACAGTGACTCCACAGTGACGCCACAGTGACCCTACTGTGACTCCACTTCAACTCCACAGTGACTCCACAGTGACTCCACAGTAAATCCACAGTGATTCCACAGTGACTCCACAGTAACTCCACAGTGATTTCACAGTAATGCCACAGTGACTCCACAGTGACTCCACAGTGACTGCAAGTGACTCCAAAGTGACTTTACCATAACATCACAGTGACGCCACAGTGACCCTACTGTGACTCCACTTTAACTCCACAGTGACTCCACAGTAAATCCACAGTGACTCCACAGTAAATCCACAGTGACTCCACAATAACTCCAGAGTGACTCCAGAGTGACTCCACAATAACTCTACAGTGACTCTACAGTGACTCTACTATAACTCAACATTGATTCCACAGTGACTCCACAGAACTCCACGGTGATGACACAGTGATTTCACAGTGACTCTACTGTAACACAACAATGACCCTACTGTAAGGCCACAGTGATTCCCCGATGACTCTATTGTAACTCCACAGTGACAAGACAGTAAATCCACAATGGCTCCACAGTGACTCCACAGTGATGTCACAGTGACTCCAGAGTGACTCCACAGTGACTCTACTGTAACTCCACAGTGACTCCACCGTAATTTCACGGTGATGTCACAGTTCCTCCACAGATCTCTACATTGATTCCAAAGTTACTCTACTGTAACTCCAGTGACGAGACAGTAAATCCACAATTACTCCACAGTGACTCAAAAGTGATTCTAATGTAACACCACAGTGACTCCACAGTAACACCACAATGATTCCCAGTGACTATATTGTTACTCCACAGTAACTCCTCTGTAACTCCACAGAACTCCACGTTGATGACACAGTGATTTCACAGTGACTCTACTGTAGCACCACAATGACCCTACTGTAACTCCACAGTCATTCCCCAGTGACTCTATTGTAACGCCACAGTGACTCTACAGTAAATCCACAGTGACTCCACAGTGACTCCACAGTGACCACTGTAACTCAACAGTGACTCCACAGTGACTCCACAGTGACTCGAGTGACTCTACAGTGATTCACCTTGCTGAAAATCGCTCTGGAAAGACAATCCGCGACCATGTTGCACTTGCCGGCGAGTGACGGATGTCAGTGGTGTACTCGGAGATGAACGACAGCTGACATTGCTGGTGGGCGGACCATGGTTCAGTCACTTTGGACATGGAGAATGTGAGAGGTTTGTGGTCAACGAAAATCATAAACTTACAGTCTTCTAGCAAGAAGCGGAAGTGTTGGATCGCCAACCAGACTCCGAGCAACTCCCTGTCGAAGGTACTGTATTTCCGCTCTCTGGGGGCCAGCTGGTGGCTGAAAAAGCCGAGCGGTTGCCACGCACCTTTGACCCACTGCCCAAGCACGGCTCCAACAGCGTAGTCCGAAGTGTCGGTTGAAAGGGCAATTGGGGCCCCGGGTGACGGGTGGGCCAACATAGCGGCCTGGCATAACGCAGTCTTCCTGTCGCCGACTGCCGTGACTCTCTCATCGGTCCAGTCGATGTCTTGGTTGGGGGTCTTACCCTTAAGGGCGTCATAGAGCGGGTGCGTAATGTGAGCTGCCCGGTGGATGAATCGGTGGTAGAATGTGACCATGCCAAGGAACTCCCGGAGTCCCTGAGCCGAGCGTGGGCGGGGATAGGCGGACATGGCCTCCCCCTTCGATGGTCGGGGGACGGCCCCATCACTACCGATAAGATGCCCCAGGAACTGGATGGACTTCACTCCAAAAACACATTTCGCCGGGTTAATAATCAGGCCGTGCCGGTCGAGCCTTGTGAAGAGGGCCCGGAGGTGCGTCAGGTGCTCTTCCTCAGACGAACTGGTGACAAGGACGCCGTCCAAGTTGACAAAGAGGAAAGGCATGTCCCTGAGTGCCGAGTCCATCAGTCGTTGCAAGGACTGAGCTGCGTTTTTCAGACAAAACGGCATCCTGAGGAACTCAAATAGTCTGAAAGGAGTCACCACCACTGTTTTTGGGATGTCTGCCAGGTGCACCGGAACCTGGTGGTAACCACACACCAGGTCGACCTTTTAAAACAGGCGCTTCCCCGCCAAATGCACTGAAAAGTCTTGAATGTGTGGGACCGGGTATCGGTCCGGCGTGGTGGCATCGTTAAGGCGCCGGTAGTCACCACACGGACGCTAGCTGCCGTCCAGCTTCGGAACCATGTGGAGTGGCGAGGCCCATGGACTGTCGGAACGAGGGATAATGACGAGGCGCTCCATGTTTTCAAACTCGGTCTTAGCCATCACCAGTCTCTCCGGGTTGAGCCGCCGAGTCCTAGCATGGACGGGCGGACCTGTAGTGTCGATTTGATGCTCAACACCATGTTTAGCCATGATGGCTGAGAAGGTGGGCTGGGTCAGACAGGGAATCTCTCCGAGAAGCTGCTGGTACTGGTCACCTTCAGAGAGCTGGAGAGACCATCATAAGTCCCCTCATCGCGGACGCACGTGAAGGAGGAGAAGGTCAAGGCATCGACCAAACGACCATTCTTGACATCCACAGGCAGTCCACAAAAAATCAGCGCCGAGGAGGGGAAAGGCGATGTCGGCTGTGACAAAGTCCCAAGCAAACCGCTGCCCCCCGAAACATACAGCCACAGTCCTCGTGCCGTATGTCCGGATGGAGGTGTCGTTGGCGGACATTAAGGGCGGTCCGTGTGACCCTCCAGCGGCGTCCTCCACCGTAGCTGGCAGGATTCTCCTCTGGGTGCCGGTGTCACAGAGGAGTTTACGCCTAGAGAGGGTGTCCTCAATGAACAGCAGCTGGCCCTTAGCGCCTGCATTCATAGCCACTACTGAGCACAGGCCTTGGCGTTTCCCGTTGAAGGTGAAGGTTGCATGGGGAGCGACACCTTTTGGCTTTAGCACCAAAACGAGCTGGAAGTAACACCAACCCAGGCTGGCACGGCTGTCTGTGGCAATGTGTCCTCTGCCAGTGGAAACGCTGGCTCGTGTGGGTGTGTGGCTGTACGTTGGGGCCAAACGCTGTGTGGCCAGGAAGAACCGGTCTGCTTCCTCGTGTGGCTCTGTAATGGACATACTGGTGAGTACCCAATAGGTTCAACATCATCTCCATGTGTTCAGAGGGTTTGCAGTCTCCTAAACCCTGGATAGCAAGGAGATGTCGAGCACGCTCAGACCGCGACAGTTCAAAAATCTTGAGAAGGTACAATGTGATGAAACTCACTGCTCTGGCGACCGTGGAGCTCCCCAGTGCTGACACAACATGCTAATAGCACATAGCATCGTCCGTAATGCCACGGAGGGCGAACTGAGCCTCTGCTCGCGCGAACCACGTCGCCGTGGACGTCTCCCAAAACTCCAGCAATCTCAGAATGGCGGCATTTGCCATGTCGTTTCGCTCGGTTTGTAGTTCAGTCTCGGAATCTTCAACGGGACTGACGTGACGTCACCAATGTTGCGCGCAGGAACGGGAGTTGGAGGCAGCATGTCAAAAGATGGTGCCAACATCAGCCTGGCTTTATTGACATTAAGTCAAAGCAATAATGAACAGGAACGGGACGTAACTCTTCACTCGGCGGTTGCTAACTCAGCTAAAAACACAACCATCCGTGCACCAGTATAAACAGTCCCCCCGGGAACCCATCTACCTAACTTAGGTTCCGCGGGTGAATTATGTAAAACTCACTACAACAGTTAAATTTTTTTGTATCCTAATTACATAATGCTGTTACATGTAATCCATTACTACCCAACCCTGTCTGTAAAACTGTATATTATTTAATGATGAGTGGGAACCTGGTGATTCATGTAAACATCCAGTGATGACAAACAAGGAAATGTCAGCCTTGTTTACTGTATTCTTCTCAAAAGCACCACGTTCAGTACCAGCAGCTTCCCAACTGACTTTACATCACCAGCCAAACTAAGAACAAGCAAAAAAAAAAAAAAAAATGACGGGAGTGGAGTCAGTGAGCGACGTGACACGAGCTGTTTTCAGCTCTGTCTTGTCAAATGCACCGTGTACGTTACGAAACAAGTTCACCAAGTAACTTTAAATATCATACAAACTGAAATAGAGGCGAGCAGAAAAACACCTGTGGAGGTCTGAAGGGAGAAACAGTCACTGTGTGTCTGTGTGTCCTAGCTGTTGCAGAGACATGTGACCAGATGGGCGGGCTCTGTGTGTGACTGGCCAATCAGAGAGCGGGAAGATAGTCGGTTACCAAATGAGGACTTTCCTTCAGCACAAACACGGATATTTACAAGTTTTATTCGTATCACGCTCGGACTCGTCAAAAATGCATTATCCGCTCATCCCTACTGAATATGAACTAACTAAATGACAGTTGACCTCTAGGAAGACGTTCTGATCCACAGAGACAGCGGTGGTGCAGCATCCATGCATGGTCAGAAGGGGAAGCCCTGTTCCATCGCCAACAGTGTGAAATATCAAAGCTGTAATCTGTGAGGCGCAGCAGTGGAAAATCCATGATGTCAGAGGCATGCAGGGCATTTATTCACATCCCAGATGGCTTTCGACACATTAAGGATGGAGCAGTGGGGCCAGCACTGATGAAAGCTGATGTTCATATTTTGTTAGACTCCACTCCAGCACTCCAGCAACAACACCCAGCCGGCCACCCCACACGCCTCTGCTCTGGGCTGCCAGAAGTGAAAATGATGCCATGGTGACAGCTGCAACTACTGGAAATGTCAACAGATGAAAGGTGCCAAAGTGAAGCCTGTTTGTTTGTGCGAGTGCCCTTTACATGCAATAACTTAAACTTGTGTTAGTGAATGTAATTTACTTTCATTCTAAAGGTTATTTAGCATGTTTGGACTTTCAAATGCTTTCAGGAAACAAAGGAAATATAAGAAGCCAATATGTGTGCAGTTCTGTTGGTAACCACGTCTGATTAACGTCCACTGAGTGGAGATGGCAGATCACGTGTGTCTGTGTTCGGTTGTGTACTGGCACTAATGAAATCAGACAGTGTCACATGGGAGATTGTTTTGAACAATTAAGTCGGGTTACTTCCCCCATAAATTAGCATACATTGTTATCCAATTAATAAAGCGTGACCATTTAGGCCTGTGTGATGTGCACAGGTGTAAAAATACACAAGTATATCTTTTATTTTTCACACTGTTGGGAGTGTTTGAAGTTTTCTCTAAATCTAAACTCCATTCATATAAATACATAATGTCCTGAAATTGAAAAAAACTGAGGGTTCAAAGTTGCACTGGGCAAACGCTTGATGTGCATGAGGTTTTTGTGTTGTTGTAAACAAGCCCTTTCCTAAACCCCAGAAAGACATGGTGGACTTGAAAATCCTTAATTCTTCAGAGGTACAGCCACCCTGTGTCAGGGTTTGTGAACTCAATTGCACAGCAGACAAGAAGCTCAGTTCAACAATGTTTTATTCTCAAAAAACACAGCAGAATCAAAGTCAGGCAGTCCAAGATCAAAACCAGAGCAGGCAATCGAGGAAGAAATCCAGGAGGCGAAGTCGGGCCGACAGGAGGTCAAAACCAGTGCAGATGATTGAGGAGAAAATCCAGGAGGCAAAGTCGGGCAGGCAGAAGGTCAAAAACACACAAAGGCAACACGAGGGAAAAAGGCGGGCACGAATGGTGTAGGAACACAGACAAACTGGCAACTGGAGCTGGAAGAGAGGGAACTAAATACACACACTGATGACAATAACAAACAGCTGTGACCAGGAGGAGGAAGCAGGAGAGCACAGGGGCGGAGCTAAGGGGAACACAGGAGGGGAGGAGTGAGAGAAGGATCATGACAGTACCCCCCCCCCCCCCCCCCCCCCTGACGGCCCAGGCAAGTCTGGGTGGGCGTCATAAAAGTCTTGGATGAGGGAGAGGTCATGAATGTTACTTGCCAGGACCCATGAGCGCTCCTCTGGGCCATATCCCTCCCAGTCCACCAGGAATTGGTGACCCCTCCCCCAACGCCGGACCACCAGGAGCTTGCAGACAGTATAAACTCTCTCTCTGCTGTCCAGTATCCGGGGGGGTGGAGGGGGTTTTGAAGCGGGGACCAGGGGGCTTTCGGCGGTGGGTTTGATGTAGGAAACGTGGAAAGAGAATGGATCCGGATGTTCCTGGGGAGTTGGAGACGAACAGACACGGGGTTGATCACTTTGGAAATGGGAAAAGGGCCAATGAGTCAGGGGGTTAACTTGAGTCACGGTCCCTGGAGTCGGAGGTTCCTTGTGGAAAGCCACACTCGCTGCCCTGGCCGGTAGGTTGGTGCCTTTGAGCGACGACGGTCAACGTAGATCTTATGAGATGCCGCTGCTCGGAGAAGACACTGGCGGGCTTGGATCCAGACTCTCTGGCACCTCCAAACCAGGGCAGCCGCCGAGGGAACCTGAACCTCCTTCTCCAGGGCTGGAAAGAGTGGGGGCTGAAAACCATAAACACAATGAAAGGGTGAGAGTCCAGTTGATGCAGAGGGAAGAGAATTGTGTGCATACTCCACCCAGATTATGTTTTTGGACCAGGAGGAGGGTTGTTGGTGGGACAGGAGATGAAGGCCAGTCTCCAGGACCTGGTTGAGACGCTCCGTCTGTCCATTAGGCTGAGGGTGGTAGCCAGAGGAGAGACTTGGGGAGGCTCCGCCGAGAGCACAGAACTCCTTCCAGAAATGGGAAGTAAACTGGGGGCCACGATCTGAAACCAGATCCTGAGGGAGACCGTGAAGACGGAAAACATGAAGGACTAATTCAGTGGTCTCTTTGGCAGAGGGTAGTTTAGTGAGGGGAATGAAATGAGCCATTTTAGAAAAACTGTCAACTACAGTGAGGACGGTGGTTTTCTCATGGGATTCAGGAAGTCCAGTGACGAAATCCAAAGTGATGTGGGACCAGGGACGTGAAGGGACAGACAGAGGGAGGAGACTTCCCGCAGGGGGGGAATTACTGGACTTGCAACGGGAGCACTCAGACCAGGCTGCCACATACTCCCTGACGTCTGCCTGCAGTCTGGGCCACCAAAAGCGTTGTTGGACCGAGACCAATGTCCGACTGACCCCCGGGTGGACCGCCAGTCGAAAAGCATGAGCCCATTGGAGCTCTCATGGGACAAACAAGCGGTTATCAGGGGTGTTGTCAGGTACCTGCTGACCCACGAGAGCGTCCGACACTCTCTGATCCACTTCCCAAAGGACGGCCCCGATGACCTTGGCTGAGGAAATGACAGACTCAGGCTGGGCTGTGGCCTCCCCCTCCTCGTAGATGTGAGAGAGCGCATCAGGTTTGATGTTCTTCTCTCCCAGTCTGAAGGTCAGACAAAAGTTAAAGCGTGCAAAGAACAAACTCCAGCTGGCTTGCCACACATTTAACCTCTTTGCTGTCCTCAGATACTCAAGGTTTTTGTGGTCTGTCCATACAATGAAGGGTTGGGTAGAGCCCTCCAGCCAATGCCGCCATTCCTCGAGGGCCAACTTGATGGCCAACAGCCCCCTTTCTCCCACACAGTAGTTCCTCTCGGCATCTGAAAGGCGACGAGAAAAGAAGGAACACGGGTGAAGACGTCCATCCGAAACTGACCTCTGGGACAGGATTTGCCCCCACGCCCAGATCTGAGGCGTCGACCTCCACCACAAACTGCCTCTCAGGATCTGGTTGAACGAGAATGGGGGCAGAGCAGAAAGCTGTCCAGAGGTTCACGAATGCCTGGTCAGCCTCATGGGTCCATGAGAATGAGAAACAGTGGAAGTGAGTCTGTGCAATGGGGCTGCAACCATACTGAACTCTTTAATGAACTTTCTGTAAAAGTTGGCAAAGCCAAGGAAGCGCTGTAATTGTTTGCGGTTCTCTGGATTGGGGCCATGAGGCCACAGCGCTGACCTTGGCAGGGTCCATCCAGATGTGTCCTGGGGAAATGATCAGACTGAGGAATGATGTTGAGGGAACGTGAAACTCAGATTTCTCTGCTTTAACAAATAGGTTGTTCTCCAGGAGGCGAGAGAGGACCAGTCTCATATGCTGGATGTGAGTCTCCTGATCTGGGGAAAACACAAGAATATAACCCAGGTACACAAACACAAAGCAGTTGAGGAAGTCCTTAAGGACATCGTTGATTAAGGCCTGAAAGGTGGCAGCTGCATTACACAGTCCAAAGGGCATAACCAGATACTCATAGTGGCCGGAGGAGGTATTGGGGATCGTTACGTTACTTTACAGAACGCACACAGAAGTGAGTCCAGAGTGGAGCATGAACACAACCATGTGCCACCTGCAACTGGCACAAGGTCTGCAGAGCAGCCTTGCAGAGAGCATGTGAAGCCAAACAGGTTCGCCGTCACAACAACTCTACTGAGTCACTGTCCTCAGTGCCGCCGAAAAACGCTGAAACAGAGATGAAGGAGAACCCGTTCTTTTTGGGGGCTTATTTTAACTGGCCCATCCAGTTTTCTTGAGGCCCACCCACAATCAAAATCCTGGTGCTGGTACTGATCAAGACTGGCAAAAAATTTAAGGAAATGTAAAAAATGAACCCCCACAGTTCTGAAATGTGCTCTCATGTTGAGTCAGAGAATCACTGTTTGATACACAAGCCACACAGCAGAGAACAGGAGAGACTTGGCCCGGGTTGTGAATACAGTTTAAAAGACTATCAGAGATGAGCTTCCGAGTATGGATGCTGTGTCTGCTGGATGCCGGCAGAAGACAGCCACCAGAATCTGCACTGACAGAACTCCCCCTGGATACCACCTGTTTACCCCGCTCCCATCAGGGAAGCGGGTCCACAACATAAAAACTGGGACTAACAGGTCAAGGAACAGCTTTTTCCCAAGATCTGTGGCCTCCATCACCCCTCCTCCTCAAGACACGCCCACCAATGTGCCAAGGAGCCTCTTCTCTGCTCTCTCAGTCTCTGCTGCTTCACGTTGAACTGCTGCTTTTGTTGTTCCTTCATGTCCACTGGAGAAAATGTGTTTTCACCTTCATGTCCACTGGAGAAAATGTGTTTTCACCTTCATGTCCACTGGAGAAAATGTGTTTTCACCTTCATGTCCACTGGAGAAAATGTGTTTTCACCATCATGTCCACGGGAGAAAATGTGTTTTCACCTTCATGTCCACTGGAGAAAATGTGTTTTCACCTTCATGTCCACTGGAGAAAATGTGTTTTCACCTTCATGTCCACTGGAGAAAATGTGTTTTCACCATCATGTCCACTGGAGAAAATGTGTTTTCACCTTCATGTCCACTGGAGAAAATGTGTTTTCACCTTCATGTCCACTGGAGAAAATGTGTTTTCACCTTCATGTCCACTGGAGAAAATGTGTTTTCACCATCATGTCCACTGGAGAAAATGTGTTTTCAGGTACCAGTATGGTTCCTCACTATTTGTCTTGTGGAAGAAGAAGCACAGCGGCCAATGTGGCTGGACTTGTTGTTCTTTTCCAGAAAGAATGTTTGTTTGTGAGCGACTCTTCACCAAAGAAGCTTCCAGAACTACGGTACTTTGAAACTGGACTTCCTCAGAAGCTCCTCTTGAAACCTGCTGCTATTCCCACAATAAAAGACTAAGGAGGGCCGAGATGTGTCAGTACATTACTACAACTACCAGGTGAGCTGCTGGCTACGTCACCCAGGGGGTGGAGGAGGCGGCTGTGGGCTGGGCTGCAGTCTCCGTGAGGGTGGAGGAGGTGGAGGAGCTGAGAACCACCATCATGAGAGGTGACGTCAGCTCAGTCCAAGAAATAACTAGAATTTCACTAGTTGTGAGTGTTTCTACTGGATCAGACACATTATTATCCACATGAGCAGAGGAGGGACTGGAACATGAGATATAGTGAAATATGGGTCCTTTAATTTATCTCAGATATAATTTTTATATAAAGGGGACCAGAGGAGGCCCACATCACGCCTATTTTAAAATCACTGCATTGGCTCTCTGTTCACTTCAGGATCGATTTTAAGGTTATTTTATTCGTTTTTAAGTGTCGAAAAGGTTTTGCACCCTCTTATTTATCTGACCTGCTTTTACCACATCGACCCTCACGAGTCCTGAGGTCCTCCGGCACCGGACTTTTAATTGTCCCTCAAACGAGGACCAAGACCCCCGGGGAGGCTGGTTCAGCTCCTCCGGCCCCCGTTTGTGGAACATTCTACCGGGGAACCTCAGGGCTACAGAGTCCACTGAGGTTTTTAAAAAAGGGTTAAAAATTCATCTTTTTATTCAGGCTTTTAACTGATTTTTATATATGTGTATGTTTTTATATATATTATGTACATATGCAGATATGTATTTTATTGATTTATTTATCTACTTTTATCTACTTTAGACAATTATCACATTTTTTATTTTCATTAGGTTCTGAACTGAAGCTTTTATGTCCAGTGGTTCCTCTAGGGGGCGCTACACTGGTGGTGGCCGGGTTCCCCTCTGGTGGTGCCGTCCCCTGGTGTCCTGCCCCGGGACCTGGCTGGTCCCCCACTATGTGGTGGGACTGGCTGGTCTGCCCACTGGGGGGTCTGTGGGGCGGCGCCCCCGGTGGTTAGAAGCTGAACCACCTCCAGTGTGGACGGTCCAAAATGTGTCCCTTTCCTCACCTCAGTCCTCAGTGTCCTCTATGTCTTCATATCACCCTTTCCTCACCTCAGTCCTCAGTGTCCTCTATGTCTTCATACCACCTTAGTCCTCAGTGTCCTGCCATGTCTTCATATCACCTTAGTCCTCGGTGTCCTCCATGTCTTCATATCACCCTTTCCTCACCTCAGTCCTCAGTGTCCTCCATGTCTTCATACCACCTTAGTCCTCAGTGTCCTCCATGTCTTCATATCACCTTAGTCCTCAGTGTCCTCCATGTCTTCATATCACCTTAGTCCTCAGTGTCCTGCCATGTCTTCATATCACCTTAGTCCTCAGTGTCCTCCATGTCTTCATATCACCCTTTCCTCACCTCAGTCCTCAGTGTCCTCCATGTCTTCATACCACCTTAGTCCTCAGTGTCCTCCATGTCTTCATATCACCTTAGTCCTCGGTGTCCTCCATGTCTTCATATCACCTTAGTCCTCGGTGTCCTCCATGTCTTCATATCACCTTAGTCCTCGGTGTCCTCCATGTCTTCATATCACCCTTTCCTCACCTCAGTCCTCAGTGTCCTCCATGTCTTCATACCACCTTAGTCCTCAGTGTCCTCCATGTCTTCATATCACCTTAGTCCTCAGTGTCCTCCATGTCTTCATATCACCTTAGTCCTCGGTGTCCTCCATGTCTTCACATCACCTTAGTCCTCAGTGTCCTCCATGTCTTCAAATCACCTTAGTCTTCAGTGTCCTCCATGTCTTCATATCACCTTAGTCCTCGGTGTCATCCATGTCTTCATATCACCTTAGTCCTCGGTGTCCTCCATGTCTTCATATCACCCTTTCCTCACCTCAGTCCTCAGTGTCCTCCATGTCTTCATACCACCTTAGTCCTCAGTGTCCTCCATGTCTTCATATCACCTTTGTCCTCGGTGTCCTCCATGTCTTCATATCACCTTTGTCCTCGGTGTCCTCCATGTCTTCATATCACCTTAGTCCTCGGTGTCCTCCATGTCTTCATATCACCTTAGTCCTCAGTGTCCTCCATGTCTTCATATCACCTTAGTCCTCAGTGTCCTCCATGTCTTCATATCACCTTAGTCCTCAGTGTCCTCCATGTCTTCATATCACCTTAGTCCTCAGTGTCCTCCATGTCTTCATATCACCTTAGTCCTCA
This sequence comes from Blennius ocellaris, assembly GCF_963422515.1. Lineage (NCBI taxonomy): Eukaryota > Metazoa > Chordata > Actinopteri > Blenniiformes > Blenniidae > Blennius > Blennius ocellaris. The sequence continues at coordinate 25,157,492 of NC_137659.1, read as the reverse complement.
GTGTCCTCCATGTCTTCATATCACCTTTGTCCTCGGTGTCCTCCATGTCTTCATATCACCCTTTCCTCACCTCAGTCCTCAGTGTCCTCCATGTCTTCATACCACCTTAGTCCTCAGTGTCCTCCATGTCTTCATACCACCTTAGTCCTCAGTGTCCTCCATGTCTTCATACCACCTTAGTCCTCAGTGTCCTCCATGTCTTCATATCACCTTAGTCCTCAGTGTCCTCCATGTCTTCATATCACCTTAGTCCTCAGTGTCCTCCATGTCTTCATATCACCTTTGTCCTCCTTGTCCTCCATGTCTTCATATCACCTTAGTCCTCGGTGTCCTCCATGTCTTCTTATCACCTTAGTCGTCGGTGTCCTCCATGTCTTCATATCACCTTGGTCCTCGGTGTCCTCCATGTCTTCATATCACCCTTTCCTCACCTCAGTCCTCAGTGTCCTCCATGTCTCATACCACCTTAGTCCTCAGTGTCCTCCATGTCTTCATATCACCTTAGTCCTCAGTGTCCTCCATGTCTTCATATCACCTTAGTCCTCGGTGTCCTCCATGTCTTCATATCACCTTAGTCCTTGGTGTCCTCCATGTCTTCATATCACCTTTGTCCTCCTTGTCCTCCATGTCTTCATATCACCTTAGTCCTCGGTGTCCTCCATGTCTTCATATCACCTTAGTCCTCGGTGTCCTCCATGTCTTCATATCACCCTTTCCTCACCTCAGTCCTCAGTGTCCTCCATGTCTCATACCACCTTAGTCCTCAGTGTCCTCCATGTTTTCATATCACCTTAGTCGTCAGTGTCCTCCATGTCTCATACCACCTTAGTCCTCAGTGTCCTCCATGTCTTCATATCACCTTAGTCCTCAGTGTCCTCCATGTCTTCATATCACCTTAGTCCTCAGTGTCCTCCATGTCTCATACCACCTTAGTCCTCAGTGTCCTCCATGTCTTCATATCACCTTAGTCCTCAGTGTCCTCCATGTCTTCATATCACCTTTGTCCTCCTTGTCCTCCATGTCTTCATATCACCTTAGTCCTCGGTGTCCTCCATGTCTTCATATCACCTTAGTCCTTGGTGTCCTCCATGTCTTCATATCACCTTAGTCCTCAGTGTCCTCCATGTCTCATACCACCTTAGTCCTCAGTGTCCTCCATGTCTTCATATCACCTTAGTCCTCAGTGTCCTCCATGTCTTCATATCACCTTTGTCCTCCTTGTCCTCCATGTCTTCATATCACCTTAGTCCTCGGTGTCCTCCATGTCTTCATATCACCTTAGTCCTTGGTGTCCTCCATGTCTTCATATCACCTTAGTCCTCAGTGTCCTCCATGTCTTCACATCACCTTAGTCCTCAGTGTCCTCCATGTCTTCAAATCACCTTAGTCTTCAGTGTCCTCCATGTCTTCATATCACTTTAGTCCTTGGTGTCCTCCATGTCTTCATATCACCTTTGTCCTCCTTGTCCTCCATGTCTTCATATCACCTTAGTCCTCGGTGTCCTCCATGTCTTCATATCACCTTAGTCCTCGGTGTCCTCCATGTCTTCATATCACCCTTTCCTCACCTCAGTCCTCAGTGTCCTCCATGTTTTCATATCACCTTAGTCCTCAGTGTCCTCCATGTCTCATACCACCTTAGTCCTCAGTGTCCTCCATGTCTTCATATCACCTTAGTCCTCAGTGTCCTCCATGTCTTCATATCACCTTAGTCCTCAGTGTCCTCCATGTCTCATACCACCTTAGTCCTCAGTGTCCTCCATGTCTTCATATCACCTTAGTCCTCAGTGTCCTCCATGTCTTCATATCACCTTTGTCCTCCTTGTCCTCCATGTCTTCATATCACCTTAGTCCTCGGTGTCCTCCATGTCTTCATATCACCTTAGTCCTTGGTGTCCTCCATGTCTTCATATCACCTTAGTCCTCAGTGTCCTCCATGTCTTCACATCACCTTTGTCCTCGGTGTCCTCCATGTCTTCACACCACCTTAGTCCTCAGTGTCCTCCATGTCTTCACATCACCTTTGTCCTCAGTGTCCTCCATGTCTTCACATCACATTAGTCCTCGGTGTCCTCCATGTCTTCATATCACCTTAGTCCTCAGTGTCCTCCATGTCTCATACCACCTTAGTCCTCAGTGTCCTCCATGTCTTCATATCACCTTAGTCCTCAGTGTCCTCCATGTCTTCATATCACCTTAGTCCTCAGTGTCCTCCATGTCTCATACCACCTTAGTCCTCAGTGTCCTCCATGTCTTCATATCACCTTAGTCCTCAGTGTCCTCCATGTCTTCATATCACCTTTGTCCTCCTTATCCTCCATGTCTTCATATCACCTTAGTCCTCGGTGTCCTCCATGTCTTCATATCACCTTAGTCCTTGGTGTCCTCCATGTCTTCATATGACCTTAGTCCTCAGTGTCCTCCATGTCTTCACATCACCTTTGTCCTCGGTGTCCTCCATGTCTTCACACCACCTTAGTCCTCAGTGTCCTCCATGTCTTCACATCACCTTTGTCCTCAGTGTCCTCCATGTCTTCACATCACATTAGTCCTCGGTGTCCTCCATGTCTTCATATCACCTTAGTCCTCGGTGTCCTCCATGTCTTCATATCACCAGGCATGTCTTCATTTATGTGTGTCTGCATGTATGAGTGTTTGTTCATCTGCTTTTTAATCATCTATTTTATCTTTGCACTTTTTTAAAATCTTGTTAAAGCACTTTGTGTAACTTTGTTGTTCTATAGAAATAAAGTTGATTGATTGATATATTATTTTCATGCTCTATCTTGTCTTTTGCTATGCATCTGGTTTCTTCTCAACTGATTGCAACCATCGAAGTTGTTCACGGCAACGACAGAGTTTACTATTTACTGATTTGTTCAGTGACGTTGTGGAGAGGGTCACGAGGGTGATCGGGCGAGAGGTGGGGAATGACGTCATCATTTTCAGCAAACAGCAAATGTGCATCCATACAGACATCCAAGTCGAGGTGGCATTTTCACATTTGTCCACTCTGGAACCTGTTTAAACAACTTTTTCAGGCTCCTAGAACGCTGTGCCATGTGGATGATCGGCCAAAAGCAATGTGCTTACCTGACACGCCGTGTGAAGGGAGCCTCAGTTGCTGTTGGTGTTGGGGTCTTTGTAGTTGGATATCCTTATTTGTGACTTTAGCATTATGGTGTTGTGGTTTCTTCACGCCTCTATAAGCTCCTCAGATGTTGTGACAGCTTGTTGCCAGACAGTGTCTCTTTCGCTCTAAATCTTGAATCTTTTGGTGATGGGCATATTTAAGTGGATGTTCTAAAGATTAATATCTGTGTAGAATTTAGTTATTTGAAATTAATCAATGATTTCAGTCGGAAATCCACTTGGACGTGTGCACATATATGACTTCATATATTCACAGAATCCACAGTCTATTAACACATATTGGTGACGTGATATACAGTATTAGATGTATTTATGTATAAATGAGCTGTGCAGTGGTGCTGGTCCTTTGCACAGTTTTACGAATACAAATATTTCTTGGCATTTTCAACTTTTAGGCGCAGGTACATTTTTCATAAAGATCATACACAATGTTTTACACATGAGGCCCCAAGTCAGCTGGTGAAGTGATATGTAGCGAACACTTTGTCTCTGTGACACACAACTTCAGCACCGGCTTCAGACATCCTCTAATAATTCAAGCTGTTTCAGACGCTCAGCAGAAGTTGCATCATGAAACTCTCAAAACTCCTCAGTTCTCCCAACACACTCTCCTCACCACACTCACTCAAGCAATCACGGGCATACATTATTATTTTTTAAAGCTGCTCACCTCCTTCTTTATATTATATACTATACTATTTATGACTTGTTGCTAGAATTCAAACAATAGCACCAGTGAAACATTTGTTGCACAGAATGTTTGTGGCTGAGAGCTTCACACTTTACCCTCTACAAACACTCACCTGTCGAGGCTGCAGCACTACAGCCTGTTTGAAACCTTTGCAGGGTCAAACAGCAGCAGGAACATCTGCTGGGGTGGTGGACAGAGCACCAACACAGAAGCATCAGGCGGAGGGGATGACATGACCGTAGGAGTACAAGAGTGAGACGGGAGGAGAGAAAGAGACAGACGATGTGTGATAGCAAAAATGATGCAATGTGATCTGTACTTGCTGTGTAACTCAAGAACAAGCGTAAACACACACATTCAGCATGAGTCAGGGGTCATAGCTGCAAATCAGGGTCTGCAGGAGGCTGCAGAAGCCGGTCCTATATCCACAAACAACAACAATCCTCCCATACATTCACTCACACACCCATGCAAGCACATACACACCTACGAGCAGGTTTGAATTATGTGAGAAAACCAGAGCCCCTAAAGACTGTGTTCTATGAACAAAGGTTTGGCTTATAAAATAAAACAATTCACAATTTATGAGTGAATCACACAGATTAGTAACTATTATAGCCATATATGATTATGGCCAAAATGTTAATCATGATTATTTTGATCAATGTTGAAATCACGATTATTTGTTTTGTTAACAAATCTTTATTGCACTGAGCCGCTCACCAAACTAAACGGCACAGCATCTCCATTGTGCGTTCCTCCTCTGGTGTGAGAGTGAGAGCGCACTGTGTAGGTTTCGTCTTCACAGAAGTGAATTAAGCTCGGTTGGTAGTGCAGTCGTCTCCCAATCGAAGGGTGCAGGTTTGATTCCCATCTCTGCCTGCTTATATGCCAAGTGTCCTTGGGCAAGACACTGAACTTCAAACTGCTCCCACTGGAGTGACGGCGCCTTGCATGGCTGCAGCCTCTAATGGTGGGTGAATGTGTGTCGGAATGGGTGAATGTGATGAAACATGGAAAGCACTTTGGGGTTGTTCTTAGCGAAACGGTGCCATATAAGCGAGTCCATTTACCATTGAGCTCGAATTACCTGAAGACTCATTTCAGCCCTACCAATCAGAAATGAAATCACTGGAAATCTGTGGAAAACTGCTATCCCTGTCCAGATGCTGCTGTACTGCCACCAAGGGCTGGGCAATACATCGAATATACTCAATGTATCACAGCTTCTTCTCTGTGTGATATAGAAAATGATTATATCGTGAATATTCGAGTACCACACTGAACCTTCAGCCGCAGGTTTTGAACTGCCAGCTGCAGCGGGTGGGCCCTTCGAGATAAAACCAGTGCGCCTCCAGACATCCCGTCCTCTGGCGAGAGCTTCGTCATACACTTAGCTTAGCAGAGTGCCAGTGAAGCGCGCCCATCATCCCGAGGCAACGCCTCCATCCAGCTCCGGCCATGGCCCAGCGTTCTCCCCCGCCACGGGTCATCCCAGTGGGCGCCGTGGCGCCCACCAAGGGGAGGACAGCATGGTGCGGGCCAGCACTCAGTCCAACATCTCCCGTGGCGTGGCGGGGGTCCCCCTCCACCCTCCACAGTAACCCCACACAGCAGAAGACGTGGTCCCAGTTAATGTGGTTGAAAAGTCTGGGTTCATAAAACACACTTGACCCAAGCTGTAATCTGCTTTGTTGCAGATATTTTGCAGAGACAGCTCTCCCTGCATTTTTTTTTTACTGAAGTGAGAGAACATTTTAAAAAATGAGAGAATTTCATGACTGTGCTGTTTAATAAACACTGCTTTCATGCATCAACAGTGTTGATTTCAGGCTAAGGCAAAATATTAAGCTATATATTCATAAGATATGCATCTTGATATGGCCTAACAATACCGAGATATTGAAAAAAGGCCATATCTCGCAGCCCTACTGTCACCTTCTGCTCCTGATATTACGTTTCACTCTCACATCAGTCCAGTGTTGAACAACTTTGCAGCTGTTTGCTTGTTAGTTAGGCAGTTTAATGAAGTCCTAACCTTACATTCACTCTCTGGTGGTTGGCAGACTACTGAGGAAGTGCTTGATTTGATATGCAGCAAAGCCCACACCTTAAAGTCAATTTCACTGACAAGCATGTTCATTTAATTGTGGAGGCCTACAATCTACATTGTGGGATCAAATTGAGCTCATGAGCGAGCTAATCATTCCTAAGGAAATTGTTTAATTTACTTGAGGGAACCAAACTCGAGGTTCAACAAATATCTAGTTAATTTTAAACGTGTGATGCTTCTTGGGTTTAAAGGTAGTCAGAAAATGTAAATGTTTGTGTTTAGAGTTTATGGTTGCACTGATTTTAAATCATCTTTGTAACACTTACAATAAGTCCTATAAAATGTATGCATCAATAGAACACACTCCACTTCTTTTTTAGGAAAATGAAAATGCAGGTTGGGGAAAGTGATCTCTCCTTCTCTTACGTCTCTCCTGAAACTCTTTTCAAAGGAGACTTTGAGAATATGGTTCCAGACAAGCAAACTCAGGAGTGGTCTGCTGAACATTGATCAAGGCAAGAGTAAATGGAACATTTCAGACCTGATCTGGAGGCAGCAGAGATGTTCCACTCCTCTTTAGTTTAGTTAGCATGATTTTGTGGTTAAACAAGATTTATTCAACACAAGGAAACACCTCCACAGTGCCATGGAAAAGCACCAGCACTGCAGCAGCAACACAACAAGCACAGGCTCGTCTACTGAGCATTTCATCCAGATGCACGACCGCTTCATGAGTTCTACAATGATGCAGTGTGAAATCTTCAGTGAGACAGAATGTGTGGAATGGTTTTATGTGAAGCCACACTGAAACCCGTCCAGGACTGTTTCCTCGCACCGTCCTATTAACAGCTGCGTCGCTCAACAGTTTCTCCTCTCACTCTCCTTCATGTTCATTATCGCCACGCTGAGTCAGTTCCAGGGATACCAATGTTTATTTTTCCACCAGGCTCCACGACCAGAAAGCTCTGTGTGTGTGTGTGTGTGTGTGTGTGTGTGTGTGTGTGTGTGTGTGTGTGTGTGTGTGTGTGTGTGTGTGTGTGTGTGTGTGTGTGTGTGTGTGTGTGTGTGTGTGTGTGTGTGTGTGTGTGTGTGTGTGTGTATTTCTATGTGTTTCTATGCAGTGTGTCACTGGCTAAAAATCGAATGATTTTCTTTCCATTTCCAGCCAAGTGCAGTTGAACCCTTCCACAGAATCCACTGTCAGGTCCATTCACCAGCACGTAAAACACTTGAAATAAGCAAAGTTGAGGAACACAGCAAATGCATCAAATGTATCTTGTTAGATCACAGAGCAAAGCTGATCCCTCAGATATTACAAAAAAAACAACAGTGTCATTTTTTTCTTTTTAATCAGTGTCTGAATGAAGCCAGAAGCAACAGTTAATGTTGGTGAGTTGTAAGACACATGCGGTGAGAGGATAGAGGAGGCAGCAGCAGCTTAGGCTTTTCCAACCTGCCACCTACCAAGAACACGTCTGTGTTGAAGTGAAATGTCAGAAAAAAGCTCATTATTCACTAAGGGTGTAACAATGTACATACTGGTTCGGTCCAGAGGTATACTGCAGTACAAAAATGTTAAGACCAGGGCTCCACATCAAGGCTTTCCTGAACGTCCAGGGTGAGTACAAGCTTTGCTCGGGCAAATGAATGAGCCACCCAATGTGCCCAAACGGGCTCATTGTTTCTTGCTGATATTTTGAGGGTTTTTTTGGCAAAAATCACTCGGTATCGCCAACGGATCACGCCGTCACTGGGCAATCACGTGATTCTTGTGTGAACGCCAATGATCGCAGTCGCTATTTTCTTCATGATTTGTGTTCCCCATTCTGGTCCGTGACGCTGCGTCATACCTGGAAAACATGCTTTCTGATTGGATGGTGCCGCGTAATTCCTCAGGAATCCGTTGAATTACTTATCGGGAAAACTCCTGGTCATCCGCCATTTTGAATTTTTCACTTCCGTCACCGGAACGTATTAAAAACTCACTCAAATTCAACACATAAAAACAACTTCAGCGATCCCAGAGAGTCCCCGGGCCCCAGTCCGAGACGTCCGCGATCCCAGAGAGTCCCCGGGCCCCAGTCCGAGACGTCCGCGATCCCAGAGAGTCCCCGGGCCCCAGTCCGAGACGTCCGCGATCCCAGAGAGTCCCCGGGCCCCAGTCCCAGATGTGTGTTGTGTGTCTTCCCTGTGGTGTGGTGAGTCCTTCACGGGTGTGTAGTGTTCTCCTTGGGGTGTGGTGTCCGTTGTGTGTCTCTTGTCTGTGCAGGACTCCCGGCGGCGTTCCCACGTGCGCCGTCCGCACCCCCCCACGGGGTGCAGCGCACCTCCCTGCTGCTGTGGTCCTGCCGGCGCAGAGCTTCTGTTTGGGTGCAAGGCACCTTCCAGCTCCCCTTTTCCTGTCTGCGCAATAAAGAACTGTGACAATTGCACCTATTCTGTCTTGAGGTCTGCTTTTGGGTTCAGGACACTCCACGCACCGGCTCTCAGCCGTGACAAAAACAACGTATTTTTGATTATTTTGCTTTCTAATCCTGAAGTTTCATAAATTTTTATGGTTCACAAAAAGTTGAGTGAGCAGGAAGAGGAGGAACTGTGAGGAGCCACACCTCGCTCCAGCACCGGATCCGCCCTCATTGACACTCCTGCAGGTAATCAGCTAATTGATTGCTCCTCCTCTTAAGCCCTGCAGTGAGGAGGTCTGGTGCCAGAAGATTGTGTCTCTTGTAAGAGTAACATGTGTGAAGGCATTCCACGGCTCCCTCTACAAGCGTCCTCGGCCAGCCTCCTCGCCGTGCAGCTCTCCCTGCTGCGCTCCTCCTCCTCGTGGTGCAGCTCTCCCTGCTGCGCTCCTCCTCGTGGTGCAGCTCTCCCTGCTGCGCTCCTCTTCGTGGTGCAGCTCTCCCTGCTGCGCTCCTCTTCGTGGTGCAGCTCTCCCTGCTGCGCTCCTCTTTGTGGTGCAGCTCTCCCTGCTGCGCTCCTCTTCGTGGTGCAGCTCTCCCTGCTGCGCTCCTCTTCGTGGTGCAGCACCTCCCTGCTGCGCTCCTCTTTGTGGTGCAGCACCTCCCTGCTGCGCTCCTCTTCGTGGTGCAGCACCTCCCTGCTGCGCTCCTCTTCGTGGTGCAGCACCTCCCTGCTGCGCTCCTCTTCGTGGTGCAGCACCTCCCTGCTGCGCTCCTCTTCGTGGTGCAGCACCTCCCTGCTGCGCTCCTCTCCCTGCTGCGCTCCTCTTCGTGGTGCAGCACCTCCCTGCTGCGCTCCTCTTCGTGGTGCAGCACCTCCCTGCTGCGCTCCTCTTCGTGGTGCAGCGCACCTCCCTGCTGCTGTCCTTCCGCCTGTGTACTCTGCATTCCGGAGTCTCCTCTTCCTCGTCTCCCAGGTCCTGGTTCACAATAAAACCACTGACAATTGCACCTGTTCTGGCTCCTGGTCTGCTTCTGGGTTCAGAACACTGCACACCGGCTCTCAGCCGTAACAGGACCGGGGACAGGATTTCATTTGGTTATATAATAAAAATGTATGACACACATTTACCATGTTATTAAAAAATGGATATAAAGTGACTAATACAATAAATAAGGTATGGTAGTAGGGTGTGACGGCTCCAATCTTAATAGTATGAAATTTATTTCAGACCAACAGCAAAAAGCCCAGAGGTCGGCCTCAAATAAACTCTGTGGCGGTTCATTCAACTCTGGGCTTTTTGCTGTGAAGAACAAACTTAAAATATATATTACTTTAGATTGAAGAGTATAAAGAGACACACCTTCCCTGAAAGTTTCATTGAGATATCTTGATTATTAAAGGAACTACAAGTGTTTTTAAGTAAAAAGTTTGGTTGGTGGAATTCATACGTCACTGAAGCGATTTTTTTTTTTTTTCATTTTCCCCTCAACTAAGTACCAAACCCTACCGAACCGAACCACGACTGAGATTCACACCGAACCGTGATTTGTATGTACAGTTACACCCCTAGTATTTACGAACACATTTATATGCACAAAAACACACTTCTGTGGTTTATGAGCTCAGAGGACATTCAATTCATTCAATAGAGATTCACTTTCCCTTCATTTTAAGCCATTAACTTCCTGACTGTGCACTCATGCATCTTCACAAGGTGACGTCAACAGAATTAGTAATATTACTCACATGCGCACACACACACACACACACACACACACACACACACACACACACACACACACACACACACACACACACACACACACACACACACACACACACACACACACACACACACACACACAGAGTAAAAACAAATGTAACCCTTACACACACTTATTCTGAATCTTTCAGTTTGTGTTTAGCAACTGCAAATACATGTTTGCTGTTCGGTTTATTCTGATTCTGCAGATTCTGTGATGAAAATCAGGAGAGCTTAGTTCCTCTTAAATCTTCAACTGACTGAATTGGGTGTGGCAGGCAGCACGCTGACTTCACTGTGCACAATGGTTCTGTCCGTCAATTTGTGGAAAAGGCAGAGGAAAGAATAGCAGACCTGTTGCTCAAAGCCTGTAACATATGTGAATAATGGCCACAACTATTTGTCACGGTGCATTTTAACTGATTTCAGCTTTTGTCGCAGAAATATTGTGAATTATTGGCCCGTGTACACAACCACAACTGACGTGAGGTTTGTATTACGCCCAGTAATGAGCAACGTGATTGGTCAATTGATACCATGTGGTCTATAGGTTTTTAAAAGGCAGCCTCTGATTGGTTCATAACTCTATGACTCATCTTTTTGGGTTCAAATGCTGAAGCAGAGAGGAGAATTTTTCACTTCCAAAATGAAATGAGAAAAGGAAATATATCCCCCCTCCCCCCCCCCCCCCCCCCCCGCCCTATCTCAGACCAAATGAATTTTGGACACCCACAATTTGTGGATGGACACGAAAAAAAAACAATTTCTGTCAAAAAGCTAAGCTGTGACCTGAGAGACATGGGGACAACATGCAAGCTCCATGCAGAAAGGAAAAGAGCCCACATTAGACTGGCGCCACAAAACTGTGTGTAAACCATTCAAATTGTTCAAATAACTTTTTCATCCTAATTACTGCTGCTTTTCTCACTATATGTGTTGAATGACATTGATTCATAGCCGTTTAACATCTGCTGCAGATCTGCAGGGTGAGAAAAAGTGCTACTGCAGCTAACACTGACAAACACAGTGTTTTGCAGGCTGTGGGGCCTGATGAACGTCTGACAGCCACAAAGCGTTACAGAAGAGTGAGTCAGCCAGGGAGACGGCTGCTGCACGCTTTGTCCTCTGAGGACATTCTTGATTCTGACTGAGGGATAATATGCCAATAATGTCCTCCTCTAATGAAATACATTTGTTAATTCAGTTCGTTAACCTCAACGCGAATCGCAGAATTTTTTTTTTTATTGATTCCGTGCTCATAAAAGTCAAGAGCAACATTTAGTGGGCAGGCTGCACATGCTGCAGGCTGGACAATTGCCTTTGAGCATTATATGCTGCCTCTACATGGTTGAGCATTGAACAATTAACATGTGTATAAATAACTAAACATTTGTCTCTAGTGATTCAAAACTGAATCATACTGTAGTTTTGAATACATTTTTCCAAATTCCCAAATTCAAAATGAATCTGTGCTTGTTGTATTTTAGTCAACTGCATCCCTAAGATAGCATTGTGTTGACACTTTGGCCAGCATCTGCAATGAAATGCAAAATAATGATTGCACTTTAACTCTTCAGAAAAACTGCATGATAAGGCCCATCCTGACTGGATGTGAAACATAAAATACAGAGGATCATCTGTTTTACTGAATCATGAGTACTTCCTGCTTGACATGGACTGGGGGTCCTTTGTCCACCAGAAAAACAAGGAACATGGCGAGGAGGAATTGAGGAGGACATGAGAAGTCAGAGTGTGTGTGAAACAATAGTTGGTATCTCCCAAGAGGCTCCTGAACATCCCTCCATCACCATCGTTTTGGTTACAAAAAACAAGAGTCCATGACTTCTCACTGATGTCATTAATGTCCTGCACACAGCACGGAGGAAGTACTTATATGGGCATGGGAAGAGGAACTCCAGGACACAGCTGTGACTGTCAGCGGAGTGATACGAGTGATTTCATGAGGCGACCTGCAGTGTGATGAGGGCTACTGAAACACAGAGCAGCTCTCAGACGGCAGCAGACTGAGACAGACGTATGAATGACATCCAGCTTGTTTGAAATGAGAGAGCGATGCATGAATGGCAGAGGCTATGAATGAGGATAAGAGCGAGGGAATTTAGAGGGTGGGGTGGAGAGAGAAAGAGAAGAGATGCGGAAGAAGGGCAGGCTGAGATAGACGTGTGAAAAGGCATAATTGGCAAGTACGACGATAAATGGGCGAGAGATGGAGCTGAAAGCGAGCGGGTGGTATGACGTATTCGGTCTTTCTCCAGCTCGCTCCACTAACTGCTGCTTTCTCTGTGAGCCTTTGACGCCACTGCATCCACTCCAACAGCATGCTTGATGAAAGAGCCAGCAGAACTCCCAAATCTCCATGCACACACTCTCTCTCTCTCTCTCTCTCTCTCTCTCTCTCTCTCTCTCTCCACCTGGATGGTCTACCCACCTACATACACTGGGGTGTTAGTCTGCACAAGGGGGATTCCTGGGTTCTGTGTGATTTAGGTTTGGGTTGATTTAGTGAACCGACTACATATTCAGAGTAGTTTTCATGAATACATTTCATTTAACTTTAAATTGCCATGTGTCATCACCATATTTTGTCCTCAGCTCTGTGACTCATGGGGAAGAACTTAACATTGATACAGGTGCACAAATAGATTTTTCACCAAATTTACTGCAACAATTGTAGGAAAAATGTGAGCTTGTAAGATTTTTAATCTGTGACTTGTAAAAAGAATGCACCTGTAATTAAGAATTTGTGAATCTGTAAGTGTGGTGTTGTATTTGTGGGGAGAAAAAAATGTAAGTCACTACGTGCCTGCATCGGAAACAGTTTGGTTGACATGGTATTGTGTAATCCTGGGTGTGAATGATGCAACAGTGAAGGACACAGCTGCACTTCGTTATGTTATCTAGAGCAGTGTTTTTCAACCACTGCTCCGCGGCACACTGGTGTTTCCGCGAGATCTCGTCAGGTGAGCCGTGGGAAATTATCCAATTTCACATTGTTTCTAAAAAAAAAACATTTACTCTCGCAGCCGCTGTCAGCTGTGAGAGCAGGGTGCAGAGTAATCGTGTATGAATACTGTGGCGAGCGCTGAGGAAGAATTGCTCTGAATCGAAATTCTATTCTGCCAGCTGAACACCAGAGGCTTTTATTTTGACATGAACACTCGTAACCGGAACTTCATAACAGGATGAGACTCCACACAACACATTTCTCACTCATGGTTGCACACCAATATTTAACAAACCAAACCAAACCAAACTAGACGAAATAATTAACTACAGCTCGTAATATTAACAACCTACCAAAACTATTCCAAACCGAAGACAAAAGAAAACACCTGAAAAACAAACTTTTAGCTCAGTGGGTTAGAACGTTGTGCTAATAAGGCCAAGGTTGTGGGTTCGATCCCCGTTACAGGCCACACAGTTTTTTGCCCCAAATAGAGAAATTTGCTTCAATAAGCGATACGTGCAGCTAAAAAGCGCTGCCTTCTTTAAACTTAACCAAAACTAGATAAAGACTAGATCAGTGTTTTTCAACCACTGTGCCGCGAGATATAGTCAGGTGTGCCGTTTCATCAAAAACCCGACTTCTTCTGGACGACTTTCAGTAAAAATTGGGTTTTACACCTTCGCCATTACGTAAGAATGTGGTACATTCTGGTTAAAGCGTTATAAAAAGAAGTGAATTTCTCTATTTGGGGCAAAAAACTGTGCGGCCTGTAACGGGGATCGAACCCACGACCTTGGCCTTATTAGCACAACGTTCTAACCAACTGAGCTAAAAGTTTGTTTTTCAGCTGTGGAAAAAAAAGAGCTTTTATTTTCTTTGTCTTCGGTTTGGCATAAGCATTGGTGGGTTGTTAATTGTGCCTGCCTCTGTAAGAGGCATCGCACAATTAGTACAATCCTGGGAAGCACCGTTTTTTAAAATTTATATTACAATACTCTTCACCACTAGAGGGCAGCACAGAACTTTGCCGGTGAAATGTAAAGTGACAGACGTCAGTGTGGTTCATCTCCACCTCCTGCTACCATCTTGTATCAAAGTACTGTGTCAGTGACAGTGATGGAGAAGTTTTTGAAAAGGAAGAATGTGAAGCAGGATCTCAGCTCTTCATCCATCAGGTCCAGGTTTCACACTGAGGGAGTCAACATTAAAAAAAGACATTGGGAAATACTTTTTTCTGTATTTATTTGATTCCTGTTGATAAAACTTTGATGAGAAAGACTTTATATTGTTAATAGAGGCTACAGAGTTTCACATTTTAACATTTTTGGTTGGTGGTGTGCCTCCAGATTTTTCCAAAGAAAAAAGTGTGTCTTGGCTCAAAAAAGGTTGAAAAACACTGATCTAGAGTGTGGGAGAGGATGGATTTTATCTACTTATTTTGGAAACAACTCCTTTGAATCGACAGTTTTCGGGCGAATGTTTTCATAAAATTATCATTTCTTGAGAGGAAAATGTGTTGTCTTTCAGTCTGTGTGGGTTTGGAAGCAGTCGGACTAAACTTTAGACATGAGGAAGCCTGGTCTTTCGGGCTCGGCCCCTAACGACTAAAATGTGGCGAAAACCAATCAGCACTTTGGTCCAAAAGACCAAAACTAAGTGTACATCCACATGATGATAAAAACGATCTTTTTTCCCCAGCCTTCTCCACAAACCCTCCGTCCACACGTCACTATGACCTCGGCTCAACACCAGGCTTCAGGGCCTGTAGGACACATGCCAGGCCTTTAGGGGCGCTGTGACTCACCAAACACACCAAAAACACAGAAGACAGACCACATAGAAGTAGATCTCTGCTCATAAACCTCTTTATGATTCTAGTTCTATAGGTCTATGGCCGCGCTCTTCCTGCTGCTAGCGTCATGTAGCTCATGCAGCTCCATGCAGCTTGGAGTCCCTGATTGTTGTGGTTATTTGATGACATTGCGGACCACGGCAAGGGAAAGAGAGGGCCGATTACATCATCTTTTTTCCACAGATGATTCTGTTGAGCCAGCGTTTTAAAATGTCCCCACTCTAGGACTCGTGTTAAAAACCCTCTTTTCACACTTCTCATGGTGTGGACGGCCACTAAGATGGCTGCAAACAACACTGCATAGCAGAAAGAAGCTCCTCAAGCATGTCAACATCAGCCTCGTGTTCATCTTATTGATACTGGGTACTAAACTACTTGGACTGTTGTGCCTGAACGAGTTCAATGAACGCTCATTCATGAACTCGTTCATATTTTGGGCGAACGTTAACTGAACATACTGTATTTATGTCTGATGAACATTACTGTGAACAGCACTCATTCTGGTGTGTGTGAACGGCGTTCTCGCAGTTTAACGTTGTTTAAGAGGGTTGCCAGGTTTCCAAAGCCTTCCAGAGGAAACCCGGTGTTGGGCCCGGAATCCATGCACTCCTTCAAGCAGTTCTCCCCCAGGAGAACCGGCTGTAAGAACAATGGGAAGGTAATAAACAGCAGGGGGGGGGGGCACAAGCTCCAGGTTGGAAAAGCCTCATCATTGGTGGAACCGGACCCAGACACATCCGACACACCCCCCCCCCCCCCCCCCCCCCCCCCCCCACACTTCTCAACTGGTCTCCAAGCAGGGAGCAGGTCTCTGCAGCACCGGGAGACCAAGAGAGCACAAAGTGGACCACAGAGCCAAACCAAGGTTCAGCCCGCTGGAGAGCAGAACACAGTGTTGGACTGTCCTTTTTCTCTTTTCCTTTTTCCTTTTGTGGACCTAGGAGCCAGAAGCAAAGACGCAGCATACCCCCCCAGCTGCAACGCCCTGCACAGACCTGTATAAAGACCAGGTCGTGACCTCACTCCAACACAGCTGCAAACCTGAAGCCTCCCTGCAGTGAAACAAGGCCCTACGAGAACCCAGCCACGGAACCGTGAGAGAGCTTTTGTCTGGGCAGCGTTGCTAGATTAGCTTGAAGCTAACCTGCAGTTGAGTTTCATGTGACGCTGATAAGCATCCGTTGTGTACATAAGTGCGTTCACAGAACAGGAGTTCTGAGGAGATCTCTGGGTGGAGAACCAAGCCACGGAACCGAGCCTCGCCAGAAATTTCTCCCTGTTTTCCTCTCTCTCTCTCTCTCTCTCTCTCTCTCTCTCTCTCTCTCTCTCTCTCTCCTTCATTAACCCCTTGTGCGCACCCATGTGTATCCCATCGCCGCCGGTCGTGTTAACTGATGGAGATAAGTTCTCCTCATAGCCACATTTAGCATCTGAACCACTAAGTAGTGCCGCCATGACACCTCAGTATCGTCACCAGAGTTTGACTGTATGTCTCAACATCAGTTCAACTCTGGCGTTACAGTAATGATTCTCCCCGGTGAGACCTCTTGCTCTGAGCATGGTTCCCCCGGGAATGCGCATGACGGACGTCTTGTTTGTCTGGTCGCCGAGCAACCACCGAGTCCCCAGAAAGACTGACTCAAACGCCTCTAGTGACTGCGTGGGTCATCGCAATCGCGCCTCACGCCCACCTGGCGGTCGCAACGAGTCATTGCGCTCCCCGTCCGCATGCTGCTGTGCACCCCTAGTGGTTGTCATGGTTACCACCGCGAACCAGACGCCTGCCTCCCTCTGGTGTCCGTTCGAGATCATTACACCCACTAACCTGACCCTCCAAGGTCCGCCGCCACCTGGTGGACACTCGTGGTCATTACATCCCCACTCAGACTCACACACACACACACACACACACACACACACACACGCACACACACACCCTCTTTCTCTGTACACAGTGTTGCTGTTTAGTAGATTAGATCTCCGTGTTGTATTACGTTTGTTACTTGATTGTGTTGGTTTAATAAATAATTTCGGAATTATTTATGAATGAATGCATTTTGTAAATAAACGCCTATTAGCTGAATTGATTGATTCCTGGTAATTATTGTGTATTTACTATTGACAATTCGCTGGTTTGTGACAGTCTACGCTTGAATCTCACACCTTCCTTGTTATTTAACATTGTTATATTTTGCACAGGAATATTAACAAACTTAAATAACCCTTTTTACAAATGAGACTGAAATTTTGGTATTAGCCATTTCCAGTTTAGCTGGTGGTGCCCCAACTTCATTATTTGATAAAAAACCAATTTATTCACATTAATAATTTTTCATTAATACTTCATCTTCGTATGATTACTTAAAAAAAAATTATGAAAAGTCCAGTGATGATCCAGGTGGGAAACATTTTACCTTTATGTGTAAACGTGGCCCGCTGGATTTCAAAAAGCAACTCCATACATCAACAACGTCAACAGCGAACCTGAGAGGCACACTGAACTAAAGCACTCGGAGACTTTCAAGGTATGTGGAGTCACTAAAAAATCAGAAGACATGGTGACAGTGAGCCAAAACAGATCTTCTACCACACAAATTTGTATTAATGGCATACAGTAGCAGCTCAGTTGTCTTCATCTCCACCCTGCTATATTTCTCTTTGCACCTTAAGGACGACTGTCCGTTTTTCTTGTTTTAATAATTCCTCATTAAAAAAGCCCACTCAAGTTTTTCCCCTCATGTTTAGGAGAATATACTGTGGGGGTGGGAAGCTGCAGCTGGCTACTAGTGTGACTGAATGGGGGGCAACAATGGGGAAATGCCAGTCTTCTGAGGACCTTGGGTCTTGGACCTCAGGTTCGGATGAGACTTCAGTCAGTCACCTGTGAACTCTATTTATGGATTTCAGTATTAAGATGTGGTGGTTAAAGAAACAATATTCTGTAATGCCTCACTTGTCATATAATACCAGTTTTACAATCATACACTTGATGCAAATCAACAGGGAAACATTGAGAAAATTCTCCTCACTCACGATTACCCATTGCTGAGAATTTTTATTATGAATGAGATTAAGACCTGGAAACAAAGAGGCCAGAGTAGGAAGAGTGGGAAGCAGAGAGCAATGGGGGGAAAGAATATGAAGCCTGGCAAGGGTAAAGTCTGCTCCCAAAATTGTTACATCATTTCAGGTCAGGGAGGCAAAGTCAAATCATGATAGAGATGAGATGAGATGAGGAGGACTGTGTGTGTGTGTGTGTGTGTGTGTGTGTGTGTGTGTGTGTGTGTGTGTGTGTGTGTGTGTGTGTGTGTGTGTGTGTGTGTGTGTGTGTGTGTGTGTGTGTGTGTGGGGGGGGGGGGGGTGTTACTACTTGGATTGTGAATCATCATGTTGTCAGATACACGAGAATATCAGACTTGAGAGTCACAGTATCTTCCACCACCGCTCGCTCTGACATGTATTACGTAACCTGGGATCAGACTCCTGAGGAGAGGCGGGTGATAAAGAGGGAAAAGATTACGCCACAGTTGAGACAAAAAGACAGAAACAGGGAGACAAAGAAAGCAGAACGTGGAAAATGCACGGGTTAAAAAGAGTCCTGAGGAGAGACTGAGAGGGAAAGGAGGCTGCAGCACAGAATAAAAATGATTGACTCTTGAAGAGTCAAGTAAAAGTCTGTTTGAGGAAAACAGATGAGACTGAGAGAGACAGACGAAGAAGGGAGACACAATGCAATTCAAAGCGCATGAATGCAGGAGAGGACAGAGGGAAAGAGGATGGGAGATGTAGAAGATAGGTCAGAAATAGGCTCATCATCAAAGAGTCATGGACAGAACTCTCCCACTGTGGAATAAAAAAACCCCCAATCTTTATTTAATAAATTATACACTTATATGCTGCATATATGCACATATATGACAATATATATGCAGCATATATGCACATAAATGCTGCATATATGCTGCATATGCACATATATAGGCATATATGTACATATATGGGCATATATGTGCATATATGTACATAAAATATAGGAAAACAGCCAATTTGATATATGTCACATATATTCAAAACCTATATCAAAACCTATATTAAAACATATGTTTATATAGGTTCTTTCCATGTGGGTGCTTCCGGGCTCACCACATGTGATGTGATCACCTGAAGTGCATGTTGCAGTCAGGACTGAACAGGCCCACAGAGGGAAATGTTGAAAGACATGTGGAGAGACTGGTCCTGGAGCAGCGTCGGCCCCTCATCAAGCCTCACCTGGACCCCCTCCAGTTCACCAACCAGTTGCAACTCAGACCGAGGATGCCATCATCTAGGTCCATCTGGACAGAGCAGCCAGCACTGTGAGCGTCATGTTCTTTGACTTCTCCAGTGTTTGGTTCCAACAGCATCAGGCTCTGTTGGTGAGAAGCTGCCGTTGATGCAGGTGGACACCCCCTCATGTCCTGGGTTGTTGCAGTACATGCACATGCAGGACGGTGTGAGGAAGAGGAGTCAGCAACACCAGGCCCGTCGGGCGACTGTCCCTCCTCCCTTCCTCTTCAGATGGCTCCTCAGCAGTTGGATGTATCAGTGGGGCTGATGAGACCGAGGACAGGACGACTCTGGACGACCTTGTCACTTGTTGTGAGCAGAAGTATCTGCAGATCAATGTGACAAAGACCAAGAAGCCGGTGGTGGACTTGAGGAGGACCAGGGTGCTGCACTCCCAGTCTCCATCCAGGGGGCCATTGTGGAGGATTATAAATATTAAATAGTTGCTTTCCTGTTAATCTTACTCTGCTATGCATGATGGTCTTAACAAGTCATCCCTCAGCATAACCCTGTAAATATGAACCTTTAATAAGGTTAAATACTACTTATTTAACCTTATTCTCCAATACTGATACTTACACTTCTATTTATTTTGTGTTCTTTTGTATAGGGGCTATGTTACAAGAATTTTTAATAAAGTATTTCATTTCATTTCTATTCTATTCTATTCTATCATCTGAGCATAATGCACAGCAGGCAAATGGGACTGCAGCTCCTCAGACTGAGACCTTTGTTTTGAAAGAGGGACGAGGAAGCTTCATCAGCCGGGACACAAGTCAATACATCTGAGAGACAGTCTGTGTCTCCACACAGCCTTAGCCCGCTTTGGGTTGACACACTTTCAATGTGTGTATTTAGTGTGTGTGTGTGTGTGTGTGTGTGTGTGTGTGTGTGTGTGTGTGTGTGTGTGTGTGTGTGTGTGTGTGTGTGTGTGTGTGTGTGTGTGTGTGTGTGTGTGTGTGTGTGTGTGTGTGTGTGTGTGTGTGTGTGTGTGTGTGTGTGTGTGTTGGATTTAATCTGTATGGGATAACAAGGTCTCAGAGGGCTCCTGAGTGGAGGATTTGTGAAAATCTGCAACTTGGCTTCCTTTTCTCCCTCAATCTTTCTTTTTTCCCTGTTTGTATTTAACTGTTCTTCACGAACACAACATATAAACAGAATGTTCACTGACTCTGACCAGTCACTTAATGTCTACGGAGACAGATCACTCTGAAAAAGGACTGCACACAAATAACACAGTTTTCATGATAAGATTCACAGAAGAAATAAATCCACATACACAAGAACACTAATATTTATCATTTCACATATCCTTGCATACCTCAGTGTGCAGGAAATGTCTGCAAATAATTGTCTTTGACACAATGTCAATATTTGTTTTCAAACTGCACTTGTATTCTGTAAATTCCTGCACACATAACTCTTGCTTCATTTATCTGTGACACCACTATCTGTGTCAGTATCTGTTCAACCATCTAAAGCCCCGTTTCCACCACACAAAGTGCTGGAATGGATGGTACAGTCCGTTACGGTTCATGTTTCCACCACACAAAGTGCTGGAATGGACGGTACAGTCCGTTACGGTTCATGTTTCCACCACACAAAGTGCTGGAATGGACGGTACAGTCCGTTACGGTTCATGTTTCCACCACACAAAGTGCTGGAATGGACGGTACAGTCCGTTACGGTTCATGTTTCCACCACACAAAGTGTTGGAATGGACGGTACAGTCCGTTACGGTTCATGTTTCCACCACACAAAGTGCTGGAATGGACGGTACAGTCCGTTACGGTTCATGTTTCCACCACACAAAGTGTTGGAATGGACGGTACAGTCCGTTACGGTTCATGTTTCCACCACACAAAGTGTTGGAATGGACGGTACAGTCCGTTACGGTTCATGTTTCCACCACACAAAGTGCTGGAATGGATGGTACAGTCCGTTACGGTTCATGTTTCCACCACACAAAGTGCTGGAATGGACGGTACAGTCCGTTACGGTTCATGTTTCCACCACACAAAGTGCTGGAATGGACGGTACAGTCCGTTACGGTTCATGTTTCCACCACACAAAGTGCTGGAATGGACGGTACAGTCCGTTACGGTTCATGTTTCCACCACACAAAGTGCTGGAATGGACGGTACAGTCCGTTACGGTTCATGTTTCCACCACACAAAGTGCTGGAAAGGAAGGTACAGTCCGTTACTGTTCATGTTTCCACCACACAAAGTGTTGGAATGGACGGTACAGTCCGTTACGGTTCATGTTTCCACCACACAAAGTGCTGGAATGGACGGTACAGTCCGTTACGGTTCATGTTTCCACCACACAAAGTGTTGGAATGGACGGTACAGTCCGTTACGGTTCATGTTTCCACCACACAAAGTGTTGGAATGGACGGTACAGTCCGTTACGGTTCATGTTTCCACCACACAAAGTGCTGGAATGGACGGTACAGTCCGTTACGGTTCATGTTTCCACCACACAAAGTGTTGGAATGGACGGTACAGTCCGTTACGGTTCATGTTTCCACCACACAAAGTGCTGGAATGGACGGTACAGTCCGTTACGGTTCATGTTTCCACCACACAAAGTGCTGGAATGGACGGTACAGTCCGTTACGGTTCATGTTTCCACCACACAAAGTGCTGGAATGGACGGTACAGTCCGTTACGGTTCATGTTTCCACCGCACATAGTGCTGGAATGGACGGTACAGTCCGTTACGGTTCATGTTTCCACCGCACAAAGTGCTGGAATGGACGGTACAGTCCGTTACGGTTCATGTTTCCACCGCACAAAGTGCTGGAATGGACGGTACAGTCCGTTACGGTTCATGTTTCCACCACACAAAGTGTTGGAATGGACGGTACAGTCCGTTACGGTTCATGTTTCCACCACACAAAGTGCTGGAATGGACGGTACAGTCCGTTACGGTTCATGTTTCCACCACACAAAGTGTTGGAATGGACGGTACAGTCCGTTACGGTTCATGTTTCCACCACACAAAGTGTTGGAATGGACGGTACAGTCCGTTACGGTTCATGTTTCCACCACACAAAGTGCTGGAATGGACGGTACAGTCCGTTACGGTTCATGTTTCCACCACACAAAGTGTTGGAATGGACGGTACAGTCCGTTACGGTTCATGTTTCCACCACACAAAGTGCTGGAGTGGACGGTACAGTCCGTTACGGTTCATGTTTCCACCACACAAAGTGCTGGAGTGGACGGTACAGTCCGTTACGGTTCATGCTTCCACCACACAAAGTGCTGGAATGGACGGTACAGTCCGTTACGGTTCATGTTTCCACCACACAAAGTGCTGGAATGGACGGTACAGTCCGTTACGGTTCATGTTTCCACCACACAAAGTGCTGGAATGGACGGTACAGTCCGTTACGGTTCATGTTTCCACCACACAAAGTGCTGGAATGGACGGTACAGTCCGTTACGGTTCATGTTTCCACCACACAAAGTGCTGGAAAGGAAGGTACAGTCCGTTACTGTTCATGTTTCCACCACACAAAGTGTTGGAATGGACGGTACAGTCCGTTACGGTTCATGTTTCCACCACACAAAGTGCTGGAATGGACGGTACAGTCCGTTACGGTTCATGTTTCCACCACACAAAGTGTTGGAATGGACGGTACAGTCCGTTACGGTTCATGTTTCCACCACACAAAGTGTTGGAATGGACGGTACAGTCCGTTACGGTTCATGTTTCCACCACACAAAGTGCTGGAATGGACGGTACAGTCCGTTACGGTTCATGTTTCCACCACACAAAGTGTTGGAATGGACGGTACAGTCCGTTACGGTTCATGTTTCCACCACACAAAGTGCTGGAATGGACGGTACAGTCCGTTACGGTTCATGTTTCCACCACACAAAGTGCTGGAATGGACGGTACAGTCCGTTACGGTTCATGTTTCCACCGCACAAAGTGCTGGAATGGACGGTACAGTCCGTTACGGTTCATGTTTCCACCGCACATAGTGCTGGAATGGACGGTACAGTCCGTTACGGTTCATGTTTCCACCGCACAAAGTGCTGGAATGGACGGTACAGTCCGTTACGGTTCATGTTTCCACTGCACAAAGTGCTGGAATGGACGGTACAGTCCGTTACGGTTCATGTTTCCACCGCACAAAGTGCTGGAATGGACGGTACAGTCCGTTACGGTTCATGTTTCCACCGCACAAAGTGCTGGAATGGACGGTACAGTCCGTTACGGTTCATGTTTCCACCACACAAAGTGCTGGAATGGACGGTACAGTCCGTTACGGTTCATGTTTCCACCACACAAAGTGTTGGAATGGACGGTACAGTCCGTTACGGTTCATGTTTCCACCACACAAAGTGCTGGAGTGGGCGGTACAGTCCGTTACGGTTCATGTTTCCACCACACAAAGTGCTGGAATGGACGGTACAGTCCGTTACGGTTCATGTTTCCACCACACAAAGTGTTGGAATGGACGGTACAGTCCGTTACGGTTCATGCTTCCACCACACAAAGTGCTGGAATGGACGGTACAGTCCGTTACGGTTCATGTTTCCACGACACAAAGTGCTGGAGTGGAGGGTACAGTCCGTTACGGTTCATGTTTTCACCACACAAAGTGCTGGAGTGGACGGTACAGTCCGTTACGGTTCATGTTTTCACCACACAAAGTGCTGGAGTGGACGGTACAGTCCGTTACGGTTCATGTTTCCACCACACAAAGTGTTGGAGTGGACGGTACAGTCCGCTACGGTTCATGTTTCCACCACACAAAGTGCTGGAATGGACGGTACAGTCCGCTACGGTTCATGTTTCCACCACACAAAGTGTTGGAATGGACGGTACAGTCCGTTACGGTTCATGTTTCCACCACACAAAGTGCTGGACTGGACGGTACAGTCCGTTACGGTTCATGTTTCCACCACACAAAGTGCTGGAATGGACGGTACAGTCCGTTACGGTTCATGTTTCCACCACACAAAGTGCTGGAATGGACGGTACAGTCCGTTACGGTTCATGTTTCCACCACACAAAGTGCTGGAATGGACGGTACAGTCCGTTACGGTTCATGTTTCCACCACACAAAGTGTTGGAATGGACGGTACAGTCCGTTACCGTTCATGTTTCCACCACACAAAGTGCTGGACTGGACGGTACAGTCCGTTACGGTTCATGTTTCCACCACACAAAGTGCTGGAATGGACGGTACAGTCCGTTACGGTTCATGTTTCCACCACACAAAGTGCTGGAATGGACGGTACAGTCAGTTACGGTTCATGTTTCCACCACACAAAGTGCTGGAATGGACGGTACAGTCCGTTACGGTTCATGTTTCCACCACACAAAGTGCTGGAATGGACGGTACAGTCCGTTACGGTTCATGTTTCCACCACACAAAGTGCTGGAATGGACGGTACAGTCCGTTACGGTTCATGTTTCCACCACACAAAGTGCTGGAATGGACGGTACAGTCCGTTACGGTTCATGTTTCCACCACACAAAGTGCTGGAATGGACGGTACAGTCCGTTACGGTTCATGTTTCCACCACACAAAGTGCTGGAATGGACGGTGCAGTCCGTTACGGTTCATGTTTCCACCACACAAAGTGTTGGAATGGACGGTACAGTCCGCTACGGTTCATGTTTCCACCACACAAAGTGTTGGAATGGACGGTACAGTCCGTTACGGTTCATGTTTCCACCACACAAAGTGCTGGACTGGACGGTACAGTCCGTTACGGTTCATGTTTCCACCACACAAAGTGCTGGAATGGACGGTACAGTCCGTTACGGTTCATGTTTCCACCACACAAAGTGCTGGAATGGACGGTACAGTCCGTTACGGTTCATGTTTCCACCACACAAAGTGCTGGAATGGACGGTACAGTCCGTTACGGTTCATGTTTCCACCACACAAAGTGTTGGAATGGACGGTACAGTCCGTTACCGTTCATGTTTCCACCACACAAAGTGCTGGACTGGACGGTACAGTCCGTTACGGTTCATGTTTCCACCACACAAAGTGCTGGAATGGACGGTACAGTCCGTTACGGTTCATGTTTCCACCACACAAAGTGCTGGAATGGACGGTACAGTCAGTTACGGTTCATGTTTCCACCACACAAAGTGCTGGAATGGACGGTACAGTCCGTTACGGTTCATGTTTCCACCACACAAAGTGCTGGAATGGACGGTACAGTCCGTTACGGTTCATGTTTCCACCACACAAAGTGCTGGAATGGACGGTACAGTCCGTTACGGTTCATGTTTCCACCACACAAAGTGCTGGAATGGACGGTACAGTCCGTTACGGTTCATGTTTCCACCACACAAAGTGCTGGAATGGACGGTACAGTCCGTTACGGTTCATGTTTCCACCACACAAAGTGCTGGAATGGACGGTACAGTCCGTTACGGTTCATGTTTCCACCACACAAAGTGCTGGAATGGACGGTGCAGTCCGTTACGGTTCATGTTTCCACCACACAAAGTGTTGGAATGGACGGTACAGTCCGTTACGGTTCATGTTTCCACCACACAAAGTGCTGGAGTGGACGGTACAGTCCGTTACGGTTCATGTTTCCACCACACAAAGTGCTGGAATGGACGGTACAGTCCGTTACGGTTCATGTTTCCACCACACAAAGTGTTGGAATGGACGGTACAGTCCGTTACGGTTCATGTTTCCACCACACAAAGTGCTGGACTGGACGGTACAGTCCGTTACGGTTCATGTTTCCACCGCACATAGTGCTGGAATGGACGGTACAGTCCGTTACGGTTCATGTTTCCACCGCACAAAGTGCTGGAATGGACGGTACAGTCCGTTACGGTTCATGTTTCCACCGCACAAAGTGCTGGAATGGACGGTACAGTCCGTTACGGTTCATGTTTCCACCGCACAAAGTGCTGGAATGGACGGTACAGTCCGTTACGGTTCATGTTTCCACCGCACAAAGTGCTGGAGTGGACGGTACAGTCCGTTACGGTTCATGTTTTCACCGCACAAAGTGCTGGAGTGGACGGTACAGTCCGTTACGGTTCATGTTTCCACCACACAAAGTGCTGGAGTGGACGGTACAGTCCGTTACGGTTCATGTTTCCACCACACAAAGTGCTGGAGTGGACGGTACAGTCCGTTACGGTTCATGTTTTCACCACACAAAGTGCTGGAGTGGACGGTACAGTCCGTTACGGTTC
This sequence comes from Blennius ocellaris, assembly GCF_963422515.1. NCBI lineage: Eukaryota > Metazoa > Chordata > Actinopteri > Blenniiformes > Blenniidae > Blennius > Blennius ocellaris. The sequence continues at coordinate 25,131,078 of NC_137659.1, read as the reverse complement.
ATGTTTCCACCACACAAAGTGTTGGAATGGACGGTACAGTCCGTTACGGTTCATGTTTCCACCACACAAAGTGCTGGAATGGACGGTACAGTCCGTTACGGTTCATGTTTCCACCACACAAAGTGTTGGAATGGACGGTACAGTCCGTTACCGTTCATGTTTCCACCACACAAAGTGCTGGACTGGACGGTACAGTCCGTTACGGTTCATGTTTCCACCACACAAAGTGCTGGAATGGACGGTACAGTCCGTTACGGTTCATGTTTCCACCACACAAAGTGCTGGAATGGACGGTACAGTCCGTTACGGTTCATGTTTCCTCCACACAAAGTGTTGGAATGGATGGTACAGTCCGTTACGGTTCATGTTTCCACCACACAAAGTGCTGGAATGGACGGTACAGTCCGTTACGGTTCATGTTTCCACCACACAAAGTGTTGGAATGGACGGTACAGTCCGTTACGGTTCATGTTTCCACCACACAAAGTGTTGGAATGGACGGTACAGTCCGTTACGGTTCATGTTTCCACCACACAAAGTGCTGGAATGGACGGTACAGTCCGTTACGGTTCATGTTTCCACCACACAAAGTGCTGGAATGGACGGTACAGTCCGTTACGGTTCATGTTTCCACCACACAAAGTGCTGGAGTGGACGGTACAGTCCGTTACGGTTCATGTTTCCACCACACAAAGTGCTGGAATGGACGGTACAGTCCGTTACGGTTCGCATTTCCACCGCAAGAATTTGTGATTTTTCGGAAACAACCGTTCCAAAGGCGGTCTATTTTCCACTACCCCTCCGTCCACCTGCAACTGGCACAAGGTCTGCAGAGCAGCCTTGCAGAGAGCATGTGAAGCCAAACAGGTTCGCCGTCACAACAACTCTACTGAGTCACTGTCCTCAGTGCCGCTGAAAAGCGCTAAAACAGAGATGAAGGGGAACCCGTTGTTTTTTGGGGCTTATTTTAACTGGCCCATCCAGTTTTCTTGAGGCCCACCCACAATCAAAATCCTGGTGCTGGTACTGGTTCAGAATGTCTTATTATTATATACATGATATTTTGTTTTGAACATGCTTTGTATGAGATTTCCAATTTATTTGATCAATTATAACACCAAGAAATTTACTTTCATGAACTCTCTCAATCTCCACTCTGCCTATCTGTAAATGTGCATGTGCATCCCTGATACCATTGCCAAATACCACAAATTTAGCTTTGCTTAAGTTTAATGGTAATTTATTAATGTTAAACCACTTTTTTAATTTGCATATTTCACCACTGATTGTTTTAGTAGTACCTGTAGATCACATCTTGAACAGAAAATATTTGTATCATCTGTAAAAAGAACCATTTTTCATACTTCCGATATAGGAGTGATGCCATCGATGTAGAGTAAAAATAATGGACCCAATACTGACCCCTGGGGGACACCACAAGCAATGTCCAAGCATGCTGATGAGTACTGTCCCATCTTCACAAACTGTTTCCTGTCCATTAAATAACTTTTCACCCAGTGCAATACCACACCCCTGATCCCATACTGCTCTCTAACCTCGTGACTAATACGCTGTGGTTTACTGAGGCAAAAGCTTTTTTGAGGTCGATGAATAAATGCTACTGCAAACTGATTGTGACCTATAGCATCACTAATTTCTTCAATTGATTCTGATAATGCCAGTGATGTGGAACTGTTTGACAAAAATCCCTATTGACTGTCAGAGAGTATTTTATGTTTTTCTTAGAATTGATCTAATCTATTGATTAATATTTTCTCAAAAATTTTAGAGAACTGGGGAAGCAGGGAAACTGGCCTATAGTTAGTGAAGTGGTGTTTATCCCTGGTCTTGTACAGCGGTGCTACTTTAGCTTTTTTCATTTTGTCAGGAGATTTACCAGTTTGAAATGATAAATTACAGATGTGCGTTAGTGGCTCTGAAATCCCCTCAATGACCATTTTAACAGTTTTCTTGTCTATTTCGTTATAATCAATTGAGATTTTGTATTTCCTTATATTTACAATATCCATTATTTCTTTTTCCTCCACTGGATGTCAAAGTCTGCTCCTTACCTACAGTAAAACTCCAGACTCGTCTTGTTTCCACCCAAAAGGTTTACAATGTTTATGTCTTAGCTTCTGCACGTGAGGTTACATTCAGCATGGTCGGGTATCCCAGGTGTCGCACAATAACATGTCTCTGTAGCAACAGATGAGTAACGATGGTTCCTATTGGTACACTATAGATCGCTTCGTTGGTTTGGATACTTTAACAAAACTTTATTTGCAACCAAGGGTGAAGACTTGGTCCTGCTAGACAGCTCAGTGTTGAGAGATATTTTAGTCTTCATCCACACGAGCCAAAACAATCTTCTTCCTCCTCTGCATTCTCCAAAAACAGTCTGTCTATATGTCTCTATGAAGACGTCTCAACACGAGGCTTCAGGGAATGTAGTATATATGCCAGGCCTTTAGGGGCGCTGTGACTCACCAATTACACCAAAAATGCAGAAGACAAAGCACATAGAATTTTAGAAGTAGACTCCTGCTCATGTACTGCTTCTATATAAGAGAGTTGTATAGGTCAATGCTCCTGCTGCCCCTCCTGCTAGTATCAGTAGCTTCTGCAGTGCCACCTGGAGCATGTAAACCGCAATTGTTGCGGTTATCAGATGACATCGCAGACTGCAGTGATGGTCTTTGCCGTTCACACCTCAAAGCTGGGGTTTTAGAATTTCTCCACTCTGGGACCTGGGTTAAAAAAAAAAAAACATTAAACGCCACCTAAAGATACACCATGCTAACAGACCGATAGCAATCCAAAATTAAGTGAGGCAAAAACGATGATGTCACATTGATTCCTCATAAGATTTCTCCATCAGATCACAGATTGTGGGACGGGATGCACCGATCTATTTTCAGGGGGTTTAGCGTGGAGTCGGACGCGGCTTCGCAGAGGTGTGAATTGTCTGCTACAGTGGAGGAGCTGCTGTACATGGTTTTGATGCCACAGTCAGTGCTGTTCTCCTCGACGAGCTGGAGTTTTAAAATGGTGATGTCTTGCTGCAGAATGGCACCTTGCTGTACAGCGGCTTTACAAACATCCACGTTTCTGTTGCTTGGCGGTGTATTGAGCATATGCGACATGCTTTCATGAACAGTTGGATAGCGTAGTGCTACTATGCTAGCCTGTTTGCTGGCTGTAAACTGTTGAATGGATTTCTTGACTCATTACTCTGTGTCTCATTGAGACCCACCTCCATTCACAGTTTGCAGCCAACAACCAGAGCAGCAGCAGAAAAACACTTGTGAAGTCATTTCAGCAACAGTGAAGCAGACAAGACTTCATGGATCAGAAACCTGATTGGATTGGATCAGCCCCATACCAAATTGTGGGTGTTAATTATCAAAATACACAGCTTAGAACAGGCGGGGACACACGTTAAGACCCTGCAGAAAAATATGAATGTCACTTTACACCAGAACGCTCTGTGCGTGCGAGGTCTACTTTGTCGTTTGGGAAAATGTCCACAATTTAACAGATTCTCATATTTGTCAGCAAAAGCCCTTCACATGAGAAATGTATTATTTTTAAGAAAGCTTCCATCTATTTATTCATTTTCAAGTTCAATCCATATCCCATCACACACTTTCACATCAAACACGTTCAATTCAGGTTCACAAACAAACCTAACAAGCGTGCCTTTAAAGTGTCTGAGGAGGCTCAGGGAGAACATGAAACCAGCATTTGGCCTAAAAACCACTCAGGCCAGAATGAAATGTTTGGAATGGGGGAGTGAGGTGCAACGCACAGGTCCTGGACCTGCTGAGATGCAGGAGAAGCCCGGACAGGAGGCACCCCACAAATCCCAGTCCCAGCAGAATAATTCCACAGCAGCAGATCAAGTGGCCCCCAGCAAGCAGACGGAGTGAGTGGCTGCAGTTTGATGACATGTCCAACATCATCCAAGCCACAGCCAAAGGGGATATTGACAGCAAACTCTAAGCAATGAACACCATCATCGCCCGCTATGGCTCAGAAACATTTTGAGGGATTGAGACTGCAAGGTGTCATCAGCCGGGATTGAAGTGAGGACAGGAAGGAAGTGGAAGGCAACAAAGGCAGTGGAGGTGGCTGAGTCATGTCTAAGGCAAAAGTCACTGGTGGGGGTCGTGGCTACAGGAAGAGCAGGCTTGGGCTACTTCCCCAAGAGCCCGATTAGCCAGGCCTGGGGCAAAGAGAGACACCATCTAGTCCTGGAAGAGGTCTGAGCAGGCTTGGAGGAAGAGCGAGTGGGCAGGGCAGTGGGATTCCGGCAGCATGGAGCATGGACTAGGTGGAGACTAGGTGGAGACTAGATGGAGACTAGGTGGACTGGGAGAGCACATTGCAGCACAGTCACCTGGTCAAACATCATGCCAACAGACTTCCACCGTGTCCCCTTCCTTGAGCAGGCAGTATACGATGCCCTCCCTAACCCAGCAAACCTGAGTGAGACACCTTGCTGCCCCCTTTGCTCTGGTAGAGGCTCTTTAGAATCTCCTCAGCAGCTGCCCAAAGGCCTTGGCTGATGGTCACTATCACTGGTGCCACGACTTGGTACTCAAAGCAGTAGCTGAGAGTATAGCCTCAGTCATCAGCTCCAGCAAACGGCACCAAAGAAGGCGATCCCGTTCATCAAAGCTGGAGAGAGACCCCGGCATGTCCACAGACAACAACAGACCTCCTCCACAGCCCCTGATTGGCAGCTGCATGTTAACCTGAGAAAACAGCCCAGGTTCCCCCAGCACATTGCATTAACATCTCTCCGGCCAGATATGATCATCATCTCTGAGGTTTCAAAACCCCTGATCAGACTGGAACTTACAGTGCCCTGGAAAGAGTGAATTGAAGAAGCCAAGGAAAGGAAACGTGCCAAGTACCAGGAAGTGGTGAATGCAGGGACAGGGGCTGGAGGACATTCTATGAACCCATAGAAGACGGCTGTAGAGGCTTTGCGGGACGCGCTCTCTGTAAAGTGTTCGCCCACTTGGGCAATACAATCCGCGAGTGACGCTGCAGAGAAAGCCACCAGGTGGTTTTGGCTGAAAAGGGCGATCCGTGGGGTGCTACTGGGACACAAGCTGGGACTTGGTCACCCGGCTGGGGCCACTGGGCGAGGGTGTCTGATGTTGTGAGACCTGAGACATCCAATGACCTCAGGATACTACATCACTGAAGATGTGAACCATCCAGGAGATGTTTCTTTAAAGTCATGCAAACCAACGCAGGAGTGAAACCCAGTGCCAGCACTACACCATCTACCACCTACAAATACAACACGTCTTGAAATATGCAAGTGAACGAAGCATTTTAACATCAAACTTTCAACATTTGTATCCCAGCTGTCCAAATGAAACTATATGAAAGAAACTCAGCAGGATGAAGCAGCAGCTTCAGTGAACAGTTTTAAAAAGTTATTTCCCTCTCCATACATGACCTTATTCATCGTGGTTTTTCTTACTTCTCCCACTCATTAAGCTCACTTGAAGAAACAAGAGCAGCACATCTTCACTGCAGCCAACAGTAAAATGAATGCATGACAATGTGTTTTTAAATTAATATCGTCTTGGGGAGTACGGTAGATTGCCATGGCAACAGGCAAAGGAATCGACTGCGGCTGGTTTAGGTCCATCTCTCAGTACGCTAGCACACTGCTGTGTGATTTAACACCATGAAGCTTTAAACACAACTCAGGAGTCAAAATCACCACTTTACTGCTCTTCTCAAAAGAAGAATCAAAACCGACTCACATACATGCGCGTGTATAATAGCAATGTGTATTTCAAGGCTCAGGTTAAATGAACAAAGAATTACAAACTATGGCAGGCCATCTGCTTGCATGTACGCATGCACAAAATTATTTATTGCTCTGATAGTGCTAATTAATCCTTGCACAACTGGATCAGAAAAGACTTCATCCAAATGAAGGATTTCTCAGGTTAAGTTTGATCTCAACGGGCGGAAGTCATTTTTCAACCCTTTGGACACTGAATTCAACCCCATTCAAGACAGCTCCGATTTAAGTATTTAAGAAATATTACCCTTTCTCCACATATGAACACTTTAAAGTAAAGTTTGGATTAAATTTGATGATGATAACAGATGAATCTAAGAAGTGTTCATGTTTAATTTCAGTGCTTTTATCCTTTTGCTCGTTACTCTGATGTTTCATTCATGGAAATACAAATACATACAGTCAATCAAATATTAAGGCTACATACACTCCTGTTACAGATTCAATACGTTTTGATATTAATTTGATGGCGATTCAATTCCACACAATGCACCAAAGCAATTTGGTGCAATACCATTCGATTCAACATGATGTCAAGCAATTATACCAAAAATGGAAATAGAAAATAAGAAGCAGCAATTCTGTATGGTACTAGAGGCAGAGCATTTATTCTTTATTCCAATCCTCATAAGCAGCAAATTTAACAACAAGTTCACATTTTGTTCATAATCTACAAGAACTATGACTCACTTTATGCTTCTTCTTTTTGTCCTCTTAAAAAGCACAAGACAAAAAACAGGCCTTTTCACAGCGGTGGGATTTGGAACCAGATTCTACATAAGGAACAGGAATCAGTTCCTCACATGTGGAACTAGTTTTATCACACTGTCACAACTTAAACAGTAAACAGCATGACAACAACAACAATCACCATCGTTGAGTAACTTAAAGTGACACTTTCAGAAGTGCAATGTTCATATTCTTGTCTGTCAGACTGATACTAACCCAAGATTTTAAATATAAATCAATCAATCAATCAACTGTATTTCTATTGAACTTTTTATAAAACAAAGTAATACAAAGTGCTTAACAAGATTTAAAAACAGTGCAAAGATCAAATAGATCATTAAAAATCAAATGAACACACACACACATGCAGACACACACGCATAAATGAAGACATGCCTGGTGATATGGTGCTAACTACAGGAGAAGACACCAGCTTCCCTCCAGCAGGACAACAACCGAACTCCTTCAAGGAAGTGGGAACAACAACTGGACTTTACCTGAGATTAGTTAAACCTGATGCTATGATAGAACTGTTTAACTTTTATGAAGATGTGTTGGTTCTGTTACAGTGATTGAGTTCTATAGATAGATAGATATTAGGAGCAGTTATCAACCTGTAAACCAACGTTAGCTCTGCCACAGACACAGGGTCTGCATGCTAATCTTTGCTTTACTAACTAGTTAACTCACAATCCTACACATATCACATCAAAGACAACATCACACAGTAACTGGACACCATCTGACGACTCCTGACGTTTTACAAGACAAGTCTCATTAACATCAAGTCATTCTAGAAATGGTCCTTTAGCAGAGACACACAGGAAGCAGACGCTAAAGACTAGCTTCATGTTCCATTGTTCTCCAGCACATGGTGGAGACCCAGGACAGACTTCCTGCTCTCTGATAACCTCCATTTGGATGTGGTTTCTTGTGATCCGCCATCTTGTTTTGTAGTTCCATCACACGTCTCACACCCACACTCCCTCCACCGCTCTCTCTCTCCACACACATACTGTACACACACACACACCAAGCTGTATGTACAGTAGGTACGGAAAGTATTCAGACCCCTTTCACTCTTTGTTTCATTGCAGCCATTTGCTAAATTCAAAACATTTCATTTAATTTCTCATTAATGTACACTCAGCATCCCATCTTGACAGAAAAAAACAGAAATGTAAAAAGTTTTGCAAATTTCTTAAAAAAGAAAAACTGAAATATCTATCCATATCCAGCCCGCTTCCACAGTTGGCCCGGCCCCCTGAACAATACCAGAGACGCATTTAGATTTTTTTTTCATACAAAGTCATGGCTTGACATAAAGGCTTGCCCGAACATCCGGGTCTAGTAAAAGCTTTGCTCGGGCAAGTGAAACTCACTCAAATTAAACACATAAAAACAACTTCAGCTAAAACGATGTATTTCTGATTATTTTGACTTTCTAATCCCGAGGTTTCATAACTTTTTATGGTTCAGAAAAAAGTTGAGTGAGCAGGAAGAAGAGGAGGAACAGGAACAGGATTTCATTTGTCAATATAATAAAAATGTATGACACACATTTACCATGTTATTAAAAAATGCATATGGATAAAAAGTGACTAATACAATAAATAAGGTGTGGCAGTATGCAGTATGGTAGTAGGGTGTGACAGCTCCAATCTTAATACTATCAAATTTATTTCAGACCAACAGCAAAAAGCTTTTTATTATACATATTTATATTGTTATTGTATATATATATATATATATATATATATATATATACACACATATATATATACACATATATATATACACCATGGGCTTATTGTTTATCTCATAGTGTTATTATTTATTTTCTGACTTTATTCTGTGAAGAACGCAGATAGGGTTATTTAGTTGTTATTTATTTCATTAATTGTGTTATTGTTTATTTCCTGACATCTTTTCTGTGAAGAACCCAGAAAGGGTTATTTGGTTATGTGTGGCTTTCTGGAAAACAATATTTTTTTACGTTGAAGCACCCCTGCGATCGTCACACTTTTTCTGTTACAAACTGACCCGGCCCCCCATCAGAGAAGAGAAAAGTTATGCGACCCTCATAGGAGACAGTTTGGGGATCCCTGGTCTAGATAGAGCTGCTCAGGCTGGTTTAATCTAGAAAATCATGTTACTGTCTAGATAGAGCTGCTCAGGCTGGTTTAATCTAGAAAATCATGTTACTGTCTAGATAGAGCTGCTCAGGCTGGTTTAATCTAGAAAATCATGTTACTGTCTAGATAGAGCTGCTCAGGCTGGTTTAATCTAGAAAATCATGTTACTGTCTAGATAGAGCTGCTCAGGCTGGTTTAATCTCATAACAGTTGGAAAATATTTGGATCAGTGTGATTACTGTAAATAATATATGTAGTACTAACAAGGGTATGTTGTATGTTGTGTCCCACGTGTCCCCCCCCCCCCCCCCCTCTCTCTCTCTCTCCTCTCAATCTTCTCTCTCCTCTGTCTCTTTGAGCATTCCCCCCCGGTCGTGTACGGCAGCCATGCCAACTTCTAATAAAGGCAACATGGAGAGACTCTTAAGGCCAATTCATCCTCCATAAGAACAAGACGGAAGTTCGTCAGTGACGTATGCTGCTGAACAAAATGGCGTCACTTCCGCCGGCGAGCTCCTTCTGGCTGAACAAATGAGTGTCGGCAGTGGCGGGCATCCTGGCTGAACTGTAGGAGCTGCTCTGCCCAAACTTCAGCACTGACGTGTGCTGCTCATGGTTCCGGCTGTCTAATCGCCATCAGTCCTATTTTAATCATATTTAGCTTCTAACGTCGCTACTGTCTGAGCACCGCAGCTTGTTAAGATACCGTGATGCCCCTGAACGCACCACTCAAAGCGCTCAGCTCCTGCAGTGAAAACCGGACAAACATTGCATTCGTACAAAAACTCTTTTATTACGGAAACAGTTCAGAGAAATGTTTCTGACAGCACAGGAGGCGAGGAATAAACTGCAGTTGAAAAGTGAAAATGTCGCTTCACAGACATGTGACTGCTGTGAGGGGGCGTGTCCTGCGGTGAGTGGGCGTGTCCTGCTGTGAGGGGGCGTGGCCTTCGATTTCGGCAGGATCTTGCGGTCGCCTTTTCTTCTTTTCCTCCGCTGGAACGTATCTTAATAACAATTCTTCTTCCTCCTCAGCTTTGAACGTCTGTCTTTCTTCATCCTCTTCCTCTCTCATCAACTTGAAAACTATGCTTCCCACCATTGTGCAGTCGATCGCTGTCTCATCCAAATGTTTGACTCGTCCAGATGGGTTCAGGCCCCAAGGGGCGTGGCCTGCGAGTTCGACACCGTGTTGTGGAGTTCGAACAGTCCTGCCCAACAAATGTTTTTTTCAGCAGCTTGCTGACGTCACTGCCGAACTTTATTCTTGTTCTTATGGCTTCAAAAAGGGAGAATGCAGGGGCCTTTAGTCTCCTCCTATTGCAAGAGCAAAAGCTGTTCTGACATGGGAAGGCTCTCAATTCCATCATATTATTTGTCCAAGCTGCAGAACAGGAAGAAGAAAAAGAAAAAAAAAAAGAATCGTTCACACAAATTGTAGTGTAACATATTTTTTAGAACTAGAGCGTCATAATATATTATAAAATTATCATCATTGTCATATCAACATGCACAACATATGACTGAACTATGATGAATGTGTGATTATTTGCAATGAAATAAAAAGAGCAATTATTTAATTCAAAAGGCTGAAACACAGAGAAAATCAGTCAGGGTGTAATTGAGGGGCCAGAGAAAGAGCACCGGTGCTTTGAACAACGGCTTTTAATGCACAAAGATCATCTGCTTCTAACATTGCCCTCTTATCTAAACCATCTCATTATCACATTACCCAAAGTTACTGCATATTGCATGTTTACATTGTACAGTGATAGTTCACCAAGTGAACCCAGAGAAAGCCCAGGGAGAACATATAAACTATTGTCAGTCATTACTCACTCTTGAGCTAAAAGTGCTTTTCAGACAATCCTCTCCACTGTCCACGTTTAAACTATATCAAGAGCCACTTTTATTCTCAAGTTTGAGGCTCTGCTCCTGTTTTTATTGCTGCCATTTTGTTGTTTTATCTGGATTGCTTTTATAGTTTTTAATGTATCATATTGTTTTATTGAGAATTCTTTATGTTTTTTGGATTCAAGTCTTGTACAGCATTTGGCTTCAGTCGTGGTTGTTTGAGAAGAAAAGGTGACTGGACTTGACTTGACACAACGAGAAGCAGTTCATCCACCCACATGGAAAGAACCTATATAAAGGTTAGGATATATGTGGCATATATAAAATTGGCCATTTTCCTATATTTTATGTACATATAGGTGTGCATATATGTGCATATAGGTGTGCATATATGGGCACATATAGGTTTGCATATATTGGAACATATAGGTGTGCGTATATGTGCATATAGGTTTGGAATATATGTGACATATATAAAATTGGCCGTTTTCCTATATGTTATGTACATATATGTACATATATGTGTGCATACATGCGCATATAGGTTTGGCATATATGTGAAATATATAAAATTGGCCGTTTTCCTATATGTTATATACATATATGTGTGCATACATGCGCACATATATGTACATATATGTATATAACATATAGGAAAACGGCCAATTTTATATATGTCACATATATTCCAAACCTATATCAAAACCTATATTAAAACATATATGTTTATATAGGTTCTTTCCATGTGGGCAATCCCAGAGCACAGCAGTGATATGTACAGACGTTCAGAGGAGCGGTGATGAGAGCCAGTGTCCTTCAGAGGGAGATTGCATGCAGACATGTGTGGGTCACAGTTCGCTCACCAAATGTACCGAGTGAAAACCTTTGTATTATGTTTATGGGTCGCAAGAGTCTGTGAGTTGACATCATGCTTCTCTGAAATATACATTTTAAAGTTCTTTTGAGTCTGTTGGTGAAGTGGCTTCAGATGATTCTAGTCATTCTAATAAGAGACAGGTTTGAAAACCCCTCAACCCTCCCAGCAACCCCGGTGGTGATTAAACATCATGTATCAAACCAAACGATTCTCCATTGTTTTTAAATGTTGGTGATTCAAAAGAACACAATGTTGTCATTAATTGGTTTTCTGTAAAACAAAAATTGGGCCTGTGCAGTGACAAGCAGGTCTGATGATGTCGGTTTGTTCACAATGAAATCAAATGTCTTCTTTGTATTGTGACAGTGGCAGATGTGTGACGCTCAGTCATGCCTTACAGTGTGTGTGTGTGTGTGTGTTTGATATAGCAGGTCTCTGGTGGCTCTGCGGAAGCGTGCATGTGGAGCTACAAGGCCACACGCAGACTCAAACAAGGAACAATTGGATTCCGGCACAAGGCTGTGAACACTGAAACAAGGCTTCAAACACCTGCGATGATGAGAGAGGGAACAGTCATTTTCATTTGAAGGCTGAATTTGCAATTTCTTTCCATGGCCGTGCGTGCGTACGTGTGTGCGTGCGTGCGTGCGAGCGAGCACGTGAGATGAGGCAGTAGAAAGGCAAATTAAGAGTTACAGAAGTATATCAGGACCAAGCTGAACTGTTATGCGCGGGCATATCAGAAGTGAGAGATACAGAACTAAGATACACAAACACACATCCAGGAAAAAAAAGTGTGTGACTGAAGGACACACAGAAACAGGCAGAGGTTTAACAAATGCCACACAAAGATTGAGGAAGGGAAATGTGTGCGGTAAAAGAGAGGCTGGTGAACGGGCCTGGAGCTCAGGTTAGGGGCAGGAGACATGGAGTGACAGGTGGAGGTGTGGGTCTGCTGCAGCATTACGAGGAGCAATGTTCTGTACGTGTTGGGGACTCTGCCTCGCACAAAGGCAGCACACGCCACCCAAAATCCAACTGGACACACGCACACATAAAAAAAAAAAAAATCAATATAAAAAAGTTTTGCAGCAATGGTTTTACAGAAGACGGGGATGAGAGGCTTTACAGACAAAGGTGGAAGACAAAGGTTAGATTATTGAGAGGAGTTCAATGTTGTCAAATGTAATAAATGTGCAAAATTGTGACAGATTTATGTCGATGGACATTACTTATGACACCAAATATTGTAGGAAAAAAACATTAGAAAAATAAAAGTATTCACGTAATAAATCTTTTTTTTTTGTCATACTGCTGTCATCTGCTAGTAAACAACTTTATAAAATAAGTGGACTTAAGTCCTAATTCTTAACAAACATCACACAGAGAACACATGTTGCTAACCAGGTGTCAAACACAGTGATGGATAGTGATGGATGTATAGCAAAGACAAGTGTTTTCTGACATTTGGAACTGTTCAGTGGTAGTTGAACAGTTTTAAAGTATTTGCGGGGGCATTGGACATCAGAGTTGACGGATTTGAGTCACATCTTGAAGATCAACCGAGCAACTCCTGCACAGCTTCAAAAGATTCTGAAGAAGAGGCTGCAACTAGGTCTGGGCAATAAACCGAAGATTTACCGATACCGAAGTTTACGAAAATGACCGAAGTCATTTGACCCATGTCGGTTTATTCAGTGTTTAAAAAAGAAAAAGCAAAGAAAGGTTGGTTTTGAGTGTGTAGGTCGCCTGTCCCTTTAAGACGCTGTACTGCATGAGAGACGTGACTCCACCCATCTCGTCTGTAACAACGATGGAGAGAGGAGGTGATGGAGAGAGGAGGTGATGGAGAGAGGAGGTGATGGAGGAGGTGATGGAGAGAGGAGGTGATGGAGGAGGTGATGGAGAGAGGAGGTGATGGAGGAGGTGATGGAGAGAGGTTATGGGGAGAGGAGGTGATGGAGGAGGTGCTGGAGGAGGTGATGAGAGAGGAGGTGATGGAGAGAGGAGGTGATGGAGGAGGTTATGGAGAGAGGAGGTGATGGAGGAGGTGATGGAGAGAGGAGGTGATGGAGGGAGGAGGTGATGGAGGAGGTGATGGAGAGAGGTGATGGAGAGAAGAGGTGATGGAGAGAGGAGGTGATGGAGAGAGGAGGTGATGGAGAGAGGAGGTGATGGAGGAGGTGATGGAGAGAGGAGGTGATGGAGAGAGGAGGTGATGGAGGGAGGAGGTGATGGAGGGAGGAGGTGATGGAGAGAGGAGGTGATGGAGAGAGGAGGTGATGGAGAGAAGAGGTGATGGAGAGAGGAGGTGATGGAGGGAGGAGGTGATGGAGGAGGTGATGGAGAGAGGTGATGGAGAGAAGAGGTGATGGAGAGAAGAGGTGATGGAGATAAGAGGTGATGGAGAGAGGAGGTGATGGAGGGAGGAGGTGATGGAGAGAAGAGGTTATGGAGAATGGAGGTGATGGAGGAGGTGATGGAGAGAGGAGGTGATGGAGAGAGGAGGTGATGGAGAGAGGAGGTGATGGAGGGAGGAGGTGATGGAGAGAGGTGATGGAGAGAGGTGATGGAGAGAAGAGGTGATGGAGAGAGGAGGTGATGGAGGGAGGAGGTGATGGAGGAGGTGATGGAGAGAAGAGGTGATGGAGAGAGGAGGTGATGGAGGGAGGAGGTGATGGAGGGAGGAGGTGATGGAGAGAGGTGATGGAGAGAAGAGGTGATGAGAGAGGAGGTGATGGAGAGATGAGGTTATGGAGAATGGAGGTGATGGAGGAGGTGATGGAGAGAGCAGGTGATGGAGGAGGTGCTGGAGGAGGTGATGGAGAGAGGAGGTGATGGAGAGAGGAGGTGATGGAGGAGGTGATGGAGAGAGGAGGTGATGGAGGAGGTTATGGAGAGAGGAGGTGATGGAGGAGGTGATGGAGAGAGGTTATGGGGAGAGGAGGTGATGGAGGAGGTGCTGGGGGAGGTGATGGAGGAAGGAGGTGATGGAGAGAGGAGGTGATGGAGGAGGTTATGGAGAGAGGAGGTTATGGAGGAGGTGATGGAGAGAGGTTATGGGGAGAGGAGGTGATGGAGGAGGTGCTGGAGGAGGTGATGGAGAGAGGAGGTGATGGAGAGAGGAGGTGATGGAGGAGGTTATGGAGAGAGGAGGTGATGGAGGAGGTGATGGAGAGAGGAGGTGATGGAGAGAGGAGGTGATGGAGAGAAGAGGTGATGAGGGAGGAGGTGATGGAGGAGGTTATGGAGAGAGGAGGTGATGGAGAGAAGAGGTGATGGAGAGAGGAGGTGATGGAGAGAGGAGGTGATGGAGGAGGTTATGGAGAGAGGAGGTGATGGAGGAGGTGATGGAGAGAGGTTATGGGGAGAGGAGGTGATGGAGGAGGTGCTGGAGGAGGTGATGGAGAGAGGAGGTGATGGAGAGAAGAGGTGATGGAGAGAGGAGGTGATGGAGAGAGGAGGTGATGGAGGGAGGAGGTGATGGAGAGAGGAGGTGATGGAGAGAAGAGGTGATGGAGAGAAGAGGTGATGGAGGGAGGAGGTGATGGAGGGAGGAGGTGATGGAGGTGATGGAGAGAGGAGGTGATGGAGGGAGGAGGTGATGGAGGAGGTGATGGAGAGAGGTGATGGAGAGAAGAGGTGATGGAGAGAGGAGGTGATGGAGAGAGGAGGTGATGGAGAGAGGAGGTGATGGAGGAGGTGATGGAGAGAGGAGGTGATGGAGAGAGGAGGTGATGGAGGGAGGAGGTGATGGAGGGAGGAGGTGATGGAGAGAGGAGGTGATGGAGAGAGGAGGTGATGGAGAGAAGAGGTGATGGAGAGAGGAGGTGATGGAGGGAGGAGGTGATGGAGGAGGTGATGGAGAGAGGTGATGGAGAGAAGAGGTGATGGAGAGAAGAGGTGATGGAGATAAGAGGTGATGGAGAGAGGAGGTGATGGAGGGAGGAGGTGATGGAGAGAAGAGGTTATGGAGAATGGAGGTGATGGAGGAGGTGATGGAGAGAGGAGGTGATGGAGAGAGGAGGTGATGGAGAGAGGAGGTGATGGAGGGAGGAGGTGATGGAGAGAGGTGATGGAGAGAGGTGATGGAGAGAAGAGGTGATGGAGAGAGGAGGTGATGGAGGGAGGAGGTGATGGAGGAGGTGATGGAGAGAAGAGGTGATGGAGAGAGGAGGTGATGGAGAGAGGAGGTGATGGAGGGAGGAGGTGATGGAGGAGGTGATGGAGAGAGGTGATGGAGAGAAGAGGTGATGAGAGAGGAGGTGATGGAGAGATGAGGTTATGGAGAATGGAGGTGATGGAGGAGGTGATGGAGAGAGCAGGTGATGGAGGAGGTGCTGGAGGAGGTGATGGAGAGAGGAGGTGATGGAGAGAGGAGGTGATGGAGGAGGTGATGGAGAGAGGAGGTGATGGAGGAGGTTATGGAGAGAGGAGGTGATGGAGGAGGTGATGGAGAGAGGTTATGGGGAGAGGAGGTGATGGAGGAGGTGCTGGGGGAGGTGATGGAGGAAGGAGGTGATGGAGAGAGGAGGTGATGGAGGAGGTTATGGAGAGAGGAGGTTATGGAGGAGGTGATGGAGAGAGGTTATGGGGAGAGGAGGTGATGGAGGAGGTGCTGGAGGAGGTGATGGAGAGAGGAGGTGATGGAGAGAGGAGGTGATGGAGGAGGTTATGGAGAGAGGAGGTGATGGAGGAGGTGATGGAGAGAGGAGGTGATGGAGAGAGGAGGTGATGGAGAGAAGAGGTGATGAGGGAGGAGGTGATGGAGGAGGTTATGGAGAGAGGAGGTGATGGAGGAGGTGCTGGAGGAGGTGATGGAGAGAGGAGGTGATGGAGAGAAGAGGTGATGGAGAGAGGAGGTGATGGAGAGAGGAGGTGATGGAGAGAAGAGGTGATGGAGAGAGGAGGTGATGGAGGAGGTTATGGAGAGAGGAGGTGATGGAGGAGGTGATGGAGAGAGGTTATGGGGAGAGGAGGTGATGGAGGAGGTGCTGGAGGAGGTGATGGAGGAGGTGATGGAGAGAGGAGGTGATGGAGGAGGTGATGGAGAGAGGAGGTGATGGAGAGAAGAGGTGATGGAGAGAAGAGGTGATGGAGAGAGGAGGTGATGGAGAGAGGAGGTGTTGGAGGGAGGAGGTGATGGAGGAGGTGATGGAGAGAGGAGGTGATGGAGAGAAGAGGTGATGGAGAGAAGAGGTGATGGAGGAGGTGATGGAGGGAGGAGGTGATGGAGGAGGTGATGGAGAGAGGTGATGGAGAGAGGAGGTGATGGAGGGAGGAGGTGATGGAGGAGGTGATGGAGAGAGGTGATGGAGAGAAGGGGTGATGGAGAGAAGAGGTGATGGAGAGAGGAGGTGATGGAGGGAGGAGGTGATGGAGGGAGGAGGTGATGGAGGAGGTGATGGAGAGAGGTGATGGAGAGAAGAGGTGATGGAGAGAGGAGGTGATGGAGGAGGTGATGGAGAGAGGAGGTGATGGAGAGAAGAGGTGATGGAGAGAGGAGGTGATGGAGAGAGGAGGTGATGGAGGGAGGAGGTGATGGAGAGAGGAGGTGATGGAGAGAGGAGGTGATGGAGGGAGGAGGTGATGGAGGAGGTGATGGAGAGAGGTGATGGAGAGAAGAGGTGATGGAGAGAAGAGGTGATGGAGAGAAGAGGTGATGGAGAGAGGAGGTGATGAGGGAGGAGGTGATGGAGGAGGTGATGAGAGAGGTGATGGAGAGAAGAGGTTATGGAGAATGGAGGTGATGGAGGAGGTGATGGAGGAGGTGATGGAGAGAGGAGGTGATGGAGAGAGGAGGTGATGGAGAGAGGAGGTGATGGAGAGAGGAGGTGATGGAGAGAGGAGGTGATGGAGGGAGGAGGTGATGGAGGGAGGAGGTGATGGAGGAGGTGATGGAGGGAGGAGGTGATGGAGGAGGTGATGGAGAGAGGTGATGGAGAGAAGAGGTGATGGAGAGAAGAGGTGATGGAGAGAGGAGGTGATGGAGGGAGGAGGTGATGGAGGAGGTGATGGAGAGAGGTGATGGAGAGAAGAGGTGATGGAGAGAGGAGGTGATGGAGAGAGGAGGTGATGGAGAGAAGAGGTGATGGAGAGAGGAGGTGATGGAGGGGAGAGGTGATGGAGGAGGTGATGGAGAGAGGAGGTGATGGAGGAGGTGATGGAGAGAGGAGGTGATGGAGAGAAGAGGTGATGGAGAGAGGAGGTGATGGAGGGAGGAGGTGATGGAGAGAGGTGATGGAGAGAAGAGGTGATGGAGAGAAGAGGTGATGGAGAGAGGAGGTGATGGAGGGAGGAGGTGATGGAGGAGGAGGTGATGGAGAGAGGTGATGGAGAGAAGAGGTGATGAGAGAGGAGGTGATGGAGAGAGGAGGTTATGGAGAATGGAGGTGATGGAGGAGGTGATGGAGAGAGCAGGTGATGGAGGAGGTGCTGGAGGAGGTGATGGAGGAGGTAATGGAGAGAGGAGGTGATGGAGAGAGGAGGTGATGGAGGAGGTGATGGAGAGAGGAGGTGATGGAGGAGGTTATGGAGAGAGGAGGTGATGGAGGAGGTGATGGAGAGAGGTTATGGGGAGAGGAGGTGATGGAGGAGGTGCTGGGGGAGGTGATGGAGGAAGGAGGTGATGGAGAGAGGAGGTGATGGAGGAGGTTATGGAGAGAGGAGGTGATGGAGGAGGTGATGGAGAGAGGAGGTGATGGAGGAGGTTATGGAGAGAGGAGGTGATGGAGGAGGTGATGGAGAGAGGAGGGTGATGGAGAGAGGAGGTGATGGAGGAGGTGATGGAGAGGAGGTGATGGAGAGAAGAGGAGATGGAGAGAGGAGGTGATGGAGGGAGGAGGTGATGGAGGAGGTGATGGAGAGAGGAGGTGATGGAGGAGGTGATGGAGAGAGGAGGTGATGGAGAGAAGAGGTGATGGAGAGAGGAGGTGATGGAGGAGGTGATGGAGAGAAGAGGTGATGGAGAGAGGAGGTGATGGAGGGAGGAGGTGATGGAGGGAGGAGGTGATGGAGAGAGGAGGTGATGGAGGAGGTTATGGAGAGAGGAGGTGATGGAGGAGGTGATGGAGAGAGGTTATGGGGAGAGGAGGTGATGGAGGAGGTGCTGGAGGAGGTGATGGAGAGAGGAGGTGATGGAGGAGGTATGGAGAGAGGAGGTGATGGAGGAGGTGATGGAGAGAGGAGGTGATGGAGGAGGTGCTGGAGGAGGTGATGGAGGAGGTGATGGAGAGAGGAGGTGATGGAGAGAAGAGGTGATGGAGAGAGGAGGTGATGGAGAGAGGAGGTGATGGAGAGAGGAGGTGATGGAGAGAGGAGGTGATGGAGGAGTATATGGAGAGAGGAGGTGATGGAGGAGGTGATGGAGAGAGGTTATGGGGAGAGGAGGTGATGGAGGAGGTGCTGGAGGAGGTGATGGAGGAGGTGATGGAGAGAGGAGGTGATGGAGAGAGGAGGTGATGGAGAGAAGAGGTGATGGAGAGAGGAGGTGATGGAGAGAGGAGGTGATGGAGGGAGGAGGTGATGGAGGGAGGAGGTGATGGAGAGAGGTGATGGAGAGAAGAGGTGATGGAGAGAAGAGGTGATGGAGGGAGGAGGTGATGGAGAGAGGAGGTGATGGAGGGAGGAGGTGATGGAGGAGGTGATGGAGAGAGGTGATGGAGAGAGGTGATGGAGAGAAGAGGTGATGGAGAGAAGAGGTGATGGAGAGAGGAGGTGATGGAGGGAGGAGGTGATGGAGAGAGGTGATGGAGAGAGGTGATGGAGAGAAGAGGTGATGGAGAGAGGAGGTGATGGAGGAGGTGATGGAGAGAGGAGCTGATGGAGAGAAGAGGTGATGGAGAGAGGAGGTGATGGAGAGAGGAGGTGATGGAGGGAGGAGGCGATGGAGGAGGTGATGGAGAGAGGAGGTGATGGAGAGAGGAGGTGATGGAGAGAAGAGGTGATGGAGAGAGGAGGTGATGGAGAGAGGAGGTGATGGAGGGAGGAGGTGATGGAGGAGGTGATGGAGAGAGGTGATGGAGAGAAGAGGTGATGGAGAGAGGAGGTGATGGAGGGAGGAGGTGATGGAGGAGGTGATGGAGAGAGGTGATGGAGAGAGAGGTTATGGAGAATGGAGGTGATGGAGGAGGTGATGGAGGAGGTGATGGAGAGAGGAGGTGATGGAGAGAGGAGGTGATGGAGAGAGGAGGTGATGGAGGAGGTGATGGAGAGAGGTGATGGAGAGAAGAGGTGATGGAGAGAAGAGGTGATGGAGAGAGGAGGTGATGGAGAGAAGAGGTGATGGAGAGAGGAGGTGATGGAGGGAGGAGGTGTGGAGGAGGTGATGGAGAGAGGAGGTGATGGAGGAGGTGATGGAGGAGGTGATGGAGAGAGGAGGTGATGGAGAGAAGAGGTGATGGAGAGAAGAGGTGATGGAGAGAGGAGGTGATGGAGGGAGGAGGTGATGGAGGAGGTGATGGAGAGAGGTGATGGAGAGAAGAGGTGATGGAGAGAAGAGGTGATGAGAGAGGAGGTGATGGAGAGAGGAGGTTATGGAGAATGGAGGTGATGGAGGAGGTGATGGAGAGAGCAGGTGATGGAGGAGGTGCTGGAGGAGGTGCTGGAGGAGGTGATGGAGGAGGTGATGGAGAGAGGAGGTGATGGAGGAGGTGATGGAGAGAGGAGGTGATGGAGGGAGGAGGTGATGGAGAGAGGTGATGGAGAGAAGAGGTGATGGAGAGAAGAGGTGATGGAGAGAGGAGGTGATGGAGAGGAGGTGATGGAGGGAGGAGGTGATGGAGAGAGGTGATGGAGAGAGGTGATGGAGAGAAGAGGTGATGGAGAGAGGAGGTGATGGAGGAGGTGATGGAGAGAGGAGCTGATGGAGAGAAGAGGTGATGAGAGAGGAGGTGATGGAGAGAGGAGGTGATGGAGGGAGGAGGCGATGGAGGAGGTGATGGAGAGAGGAGGTGATGGAGAGAGGAGGTGATCGGAGAGAAGAGGTGATGGAGAGAGGAGGTGATGGAGAGAGGAGGTGATGGAGGGAGGAGGTGATGGAGGAGGTGATGGAGAGAGGTGATGGAGAGAAGAGGTGATGGAGAGAAGAGGTGATGGAGAGAAGAGGTGATGGAGAGAGGAGGTGATGGAGGGAGGAGGTGATGGAGGAGGTGATGGAGAGAGGTGATGGAGAGAAGAGGTTATGGAGAATGGAGGTGATGGAGGAGGTGATGGAGGAGGTGATGGAGAGAGGAGGTGATGGAGGAGGTGATGGAGAGAAGAGGTGATGGAGAGAAGAGGTGATGGAGAGAGGAGGTGATGGAGAGAAGAGGTGATGGAGAGAGGAGGTGATGGAGGGAGGAGGTGTGGAGGAGGTGATGGAGAGAGGAGGTGATGGAGGAGGTGATGGAGAGAGGAGGTGATGGAGAGAAGAGGTGATGGAGAGAGGAGGTGATGGAGGGAGGAGGTGATGGAGGGAGGAGGTGATGGAGGAGGTGATGGAGAGAGGTGATGGAGAGAAGAGGTGATGGAGAGAAGAGGTGATGAGAGAGGAGGTGATGGAGAGAGCAGGTGATGGAGGAGGTGCTGGAGGAGGTGCTGGAGGAGGTGATGGAGGAGGTGATGGAGAGAGGAGGTGATGGAGAGAGGAGGTGATGGAGGAGGTGATGGAGAGAGGAGGATGGAGGAGGTGATGGAGAGAGGAGGTGATGGAGGAGGTGATGGAGAGAGGTTATGGGGAGAGGAGGTGATGGAGGAGGTGCTGGGGAGGTGATGGAGGAAGGAGGTGATGGAGAGAGGAGGTGATGGAGGAGGTTATGGAGAGAGGAGGTTATGGAGGAGGTGATGGAGAGAGGTTATGGGGAGAGGAGGTGATGGAGGAGGTGCTGGAGGAGGTGATGGAGAGAGGAGGTGATGGAGAGAGGAGGTGATGGAGGAGGTTATGGAGAGAGGAGGTGATGGAGGAGGTGATGGAGAGAGGAGGTGATGGAGAGAGGAGGTGATGGAGAGAGGAGGTGATGGAGAGAAGAGGTGATGAGAGAGGAGGTGATGGAGGAGGTTATGGAGAGAGGAGGTGATGGAGGAGGTGCTGGAGGAGGTGATGGAGGAGGTGATGGAGAGAGGAGGTGATGGAGAGAAGAGGTGATGGAGAGAAGAGGTGATGGAGAGAGGAGGTGATGGAGAGAGGAGGTGATGGAGAGAAGAGGTGATGGAGAGAGGAGGTGATGGAGGAGGTTATGGAGAGAGGAGGTGATGGAGGAGGTGATGGAGAGAGGTTATGGGGAGAGGAGGTGATGGAGAGAAGAGGTGATGGAGAGAGGAGGTGATGGAGAGAGGAGGTGATGGAGAGAAGAGGTGATGGAGAGAGGAGGTGATGGAGGAGGTTATGGAGAGAGGAGGTGATGGAGGAGGTGATGGAGAGAGGTTATGGGGAGAGGAGGTGATGGAGGAGGTGCTGGAGGAGGTGATGGAGGAGGTGATGGAGAGAGGAGGTGATGGAGAGAGGAGGTGATGGAGAGAGGAGGTGATGGAGAGAAGAGGTGATGGAGAGAGGAGGTGATGGAGAGAGGAGGTGATGGAGGGAGGAGGTGATGGAGAGAAGAGGTGATGGAGGGAGGAGGTGATGGAGAGAGGTGATGGAGAGAAGAGGTGATGGAGGGAGGAGGTGATGGAGGGAGGAGGTGATGGAGGAGGTGATGGAGAGAGGAGGTGATGGAGGGAGGAGGTGATGGAGGAGGTGATGGAGAGAGGTGATAGAGAGAGGTGATGGAGAGAAGAGGTGATGGAGAGAAGAGGTGATGGAGAGAGGAGGTGATGGAGGGAGGAGGTGATGGAGGGAGGAGGTGATGGAGAGAGGTGATGGAGAGAGGTGATGGAGAGAAGAGGTGATGGAGAGAGGAGGTGATGGAGGAGGTGATGGAGAGAGGAGCTGATGGAGAGAAGAGGTGATGGAGAGAGGAGGTGATGGAGAGAGGAGGTGATGGAGGGAGGAGGTGATGGAGGAGGTGATGGAGAGAGGAGGTGATGGAGAGAGGAGGTGATGGAGAGAAGAGGTGATGGAGAGAGGAGGTGATGGAGAGAGGAGGTGATGGAGGGAGGAGGTGATGGAGGAGGTGATGGAGAGAAGAGGTGATGGAGAGAAGAGGTGATGGAGAGAAGAGGTGATGGAGAGAGGAGGTGATGGAGGAGGTGATGGAGAGAAGAGGTTATGGAGAATGGAGGTGATGGAGGAGGTGATGGAGGAGGTGATGGAGAGAGGAGGTGATGGAGAGAGGAGGTGATGGAGGGAGGAGGTGATGGAGAGAGGTGATGGAGAGAAGAGGTGATGGAGAGAAGAGGTGATGGAGAGAGGAGGTGATGGAGGAGGTGATGGAGAGAGGTGATGGAGAGAAGAGGTGATGGAGAGAGGAGGTGATGGAGAGAGGAGGTGATGGAGAGAAGAGGTGATGGAGAGAGGAGGTGATGGAGGGAGGAGGTGTGGAGGAGGTGATGGAGAGAGGAGGTGATGGAGGAGGTGATGGAGAGAGGAGGTGATGGAGGGAGGAGGTGATGGAGGAGGTGATGGAGAGAGGTGATGGAGAGAAGAGGTGATGAGAGAGGAGGTGATGGAGAGAGGAGGTTATGGAGAATGGAGGTGATGGAGGAGGTGATGGAGAGAGCAGGTGATGGAGGAGGTGCTGGAGGAGGTGATGGAGGAGGTGATGGAGAGAGGAGGTGATGGAGAGAGGAGGTGATGGAGGAGGTGATGGAGAGAGGAGGTGATGGAGGAGGTTATGGAGAGAGGAGGTGATGGAGGAGGTGATGGAGAGAGGTTATGGGGAGAGGAGGTGATGGAGGAGGTGCTGGGGGAGGTGATGGAGGAAGGAGGTGATGGAGAGAGGAGGTGATGGAGGAGGTTATGGAGAGAGGAGGTTATGGAGGAGGTGATGGAGAGAGGTTATGGGGAGAGGAGGTGATGGAGGAGGTGCTGGAGGAGGTGATGGAGAGAGGAGGTGATGGAGAGAGGAGGTGATGGAGGAGGTTATGGAGAGAGGAGGTGATGGAGGAGGTGATGGAGAGAAGAGGTGATGAGAGAGGAGGTGATGGAGAGAAGAGGTGATGAGAGAGGAGGTGATGGAGGAGGTTATGGAGAGAGGAGGTGATGGAGGAGGTGCTGGAGGAGGTGATGGAGGAGGTGATGGAGGAGGTGATGGAGGGAGGAGGTGATGGAGAGAAGAGGTGATGGAGAGAAGAGGTGATGGAGAGAGGAGGTGATGGAGAGAGGAGGTGATGGAGAGAAGAGGTGATGAGAGAGGAGGTGATGGAGGAGGTTATGGAGAGAGGAGGTGATGGAGGAGGTGATGGAGAGAGGTTATGGGGAGAGGAGGTGATGGAGGAGGTGCTGGAGGAGGTGATGGAGGAGGTGATGGAGAGAGGAGGTGATGGAGAGAGGAGGTGATGGAGAGAAGAGGTGATGGAGAGAAGAGGTGATGGAGAGAGGAGGTGATGGAGGGAGGAGGTGATGGAGGAGGTGATGGAGAGAGGAGGTGATGGAGAGAAGAGGTGATGGAGGGAGGAGGTGATGGAGAGAGGTGATGGAGAGAAGAGGTGATGGAGAGAAGAGGTGATGGAGGGAGGAGGTGATGGAGGGAGGAGGTGATGGAGGGAGGAGGTGATGGAGAGAGGAGGTGATGGAGGGAGGAGGTGATGGAGGAGGTGATGGAGAGAGGTGATGGAGAGAAGAGGTGATGGAGAGAGAGGTGATGGAGAGAGGAGGTGATGGAGGGAGGAGGTGATGGAGGAGGTGATGGAGAGAGGTGATGGAGAGAAGAGGTGATGGAGAGAGGAGGTGATGGAGGAGGTGATGGAGAGAGGAGGTGATGGAGAGAAGAGGTGATGGAGAGAGGAGGTGATGGAGAGAGGAGGTGATGGAGGGAGGAGGTGATGGAGAGAGGAGGTGATGGAGAGAGGAGGTGATGGAGAGAAGAGGTGATGGAGAGAGGAGGTGATGGAGAGAGGAGGTGATGGAGGGAGGAGGTGATGGAGGAGGTGATGGAGAGAGGTGATGGAGAGAAGAGGTTATGGAGAATGGAGGTGATGGAGGAGGTGATGGAGGAGGTGATGGAGAGAGGAGGTGATGGAGAGAGGAGGTGATGGAGAGAGGAGGTGATGGAGGGAGGAGGTGATGGAGAGAAGAGGTGATGGAGAGAAGAGGTGATGGAGAGAGGAGGTGATGGAGGAGGAGGTGATGGAGAGAGGTGATGGAGAGAGGAGGTGATGGAGGGAGGAGGTGATGGAGGAGGTGATGGAGAGAAGAGGTGATGGAGAGAGGAGGTGATGGAGAGAAGAGGTGATGGAGAGAGGAGGTGATGGAGGGAGGAGGTGTGGAGGAGGTGATGGAGAGAGGAGGTGATGGAGGAGGTGATGGAGAGAGGAGGTGATGGAGGGAGGAGGTGATGGAGGAGGTGATGGAGAGAGGTGATGGAGAGAAGAGGTGATGAGAGAGGAGGTGATGGAGAGAGGAGGTTATGGAGAATGGAGGTGATGGAGGAGGTGATGGAGAGAGCAGGTGATGGAGGAGGTGCTGGAGGAGGTGATGGAGGAGGTGATGGAGAGAGGAGGTGATGGAGAGAGGAGGTGATGGAGGAGGTGATGGAGATAGGAGGTGATGGAGGAGGTTATGGAGAGAGGAGGTGATGGAGGAGGTGATGGAGAGAGGTTATGGGGAGAGGAGGTGATGGAGGAGGTGCTGGGGGAGGTGATGGAGGAAGGAGGTGATGGAGAGAGGAGGTGATGGAGGAGGTTATGGAGAGAGGTTATGGGGAGAGGAGGTGATGGAGGAGGTGCTGGAGGAGGTGATGGAGAGAGGAGGTGATGGAGAGAGGAGGTGATGGAGGAGGTTATGGAGAGAGGAGGTGATGGAGGAGGTGATGGAGAGAAGAGGTGATGAGAGAGGAGGTGATGGAGAGAAGAGGTGATGAGAGAGGAGGTGATGGGGGAGGTTATGGAGAGAGGAGGTGATGGAGGAGGTGCTGGAGGAGGTGATGGAGGAGGTGATGGAGGAGGTGATGGAGGGAGGAGGTGATGGAGAGAAGAGGTGATGGAGAGAAGAGGTGATGGAGAGAGGAGGTGATGGAGAGAGGAGGTGATGGAGAGAAGAGGTGATGAGAGAGGAGGTGATGGAGGAGGTTATGGAGAGAGGAGGTGATGGAGGAGGTGATGGAGAGAGGTTATGGGGAGAGGAGGTGATGGAGGAGGTGCTGGAGGAGGTGATGGAGGAGGTGATGGAGAGAGGAGGTGATGGAGAGAGGAGGTGATGGAGAGAAGAGGTGATGGAGAGAAGAGGTGATGGAGAGAGGAGGTGATGGAGGGAGGAGGTGATGGAGGAGGTGATGGAGAGAGGAGGTGATGGAGAGAAGAGGTGATGGAGGGAGGAGGTGATGGAGAGAGGTGATGGAGAGAAGAGGTGATGGAGAGAAGAGGTGATGGAGGGAGGAGGTGATGGAGGGAGGAGGTGATGGAGGGAGGAGGTGATGGAGGAGGTGATGGAGAGAGGAGGTGATGGAGGGAGGAGGTGATGGAGGAGGTGATGGAGAGAGGTGATGGAGAGAAGAGGTGATGGAGAGAAGAGGTGATGGAGAGAGGAGGTGATGGAGGGAGGAGGTGATGGAGGAGGTGATGGAGAGAGGTGATGGAGAGAAGAGGTGATGGAGAGAGGAGGTGATGGAGGAGGTGATGGAGAGAGGAGGTGATGGAGAGAAGAGGTGATGGAGAGAGGAGGTGATGGAGAGAGGAGGTGATGGAGGGAGGAGGTGATGGAGAGAGGAGGTGATGGAGAGAGGAGGTGATGGAGAGAAGAGGTGATGGAGAGAGGAGGTGATGGAGGGAGGAGGTGATGGAGGAGGTGATGGAGAGAGGTGATGGAGAGAAGAGGTTATGGAGAATGGAGGTGATGGAGGAGGTGATGGAGGAGGTGATGGAGAGAGGAGGTGATGGAGAGAGGAGGTGATGGAGAGAGGAGGTGATGGAGGGAGGAGGTGATGGAGAGAAGAGGTGATGGAGAGAAGAGGTGATGGAGAGAGGAGGTGATGGAGGGAGGAGGTGATGGAGAGAGGTGATGGAGAGAGGAGGTGATGGAGGGAGGAGGTGATGGAGGAGGTGATGGAGAGAAGAGGTGATGGAGAGAGGAGGTGATGGAGAGGAGAGGTGATGGAGAGAAGAGGTGATGGAGAGAGGAGGTGATGGATGGAGGAGGTGATGGAGGAGGTGATGGAGAGAGGAGGTGATGGAGGAGGTGATGGAGAGAGGAGGTGATGGAGAGAAGAGGTGATGGAGAGAGGAGGTGATGGAGGGAGGAGGTGATGGAGGGAGGAGGTGATGGAGGAGGTGATGGAGAGAGGTGATGGAGAGAGGTGATGGAGAGAAGAGGTGATGGAGAGAAGAGGTGATGGAGAGAGGAGGTGATGGAGGGAGGAGGTGATGGAGGAGGTGATGGAGAGAGGTGATGGAGAGAAGAGGTGATGAGAGAGGAGGTGATGGAGAGAGGAGGTTATGGAGAATGGAGTTGATGGAGGAGGTGATGGAGAGAGCAGGTGATGGAGGAGGTGCTGGAGGAGGTGATGGAGGAGGTGATGGAGAGAGGAGGTGATGGAGAGAGGAGGTGATGGAGGAGGTGATGGAGAGAGGAGGTGATGGAGGAGGTTATGGAGAGAGGAGGTGATGGAGGAGGTGATGGAGAGAGGTTATGGGGAGAGGAGGTGATGGAGGAGGTGCTGGGGGAGGTGATGGAGGAAGGAGGTGATGGAGAGAGGAGGTGATGGAGGAGGTTATGGAGAGAGGAGGTGATGGAGGAGGTGATGGAGAGAGGAGGTGATGGAGGAGGTGATGGAGAGAGGAGGTGATGGAGAGAGGAGGTGATGGAGGAGGTGATGGAGAGAGGAGGTGATGGAGAGAGGACGTGATGGAGGGAGGAGGTGATGGAGGAGGTGATGGAGAGAGGAGGTGATGGAGAGAAGAGGTGATGGAGAGAGGAGGTGATGGAGAGAGGAGGTGATGGAGGAGGTGATGGAGAGAAGAGGTGATGGAGAGAGGAGGTGATGGAGGGAGGAGGTGATGGAGGGAGGAGGTGATGGAGGAGGTGATGGAGAGAGGTGATGGAGAGAAGAGGTGATGGAGAGAGGAGGTGATGGAGAGAGGAGGTTATGGAGAATGGAGGTGATGGAGGAGGTGATGGAGGAGGTGATGGAGAGAGCAGGTGATGGAGGAGGTGCTGGAGGAGGTGATGGAGGAGGTGATGGAGAGAGGAGGTGATGGAGGAGGTGATGGAGAGAGGAGGTGATGGAGGAGGTTATGGAGAGAGGAGGTGATGGAGAGAGGTTATGGGGAGAGGAGGTGATGGAGGAGGTGCTGGAGGAGGTGATGGAGGAAGGAGGTGATGGAGAGAGGAGGTGATGGAGGAGGTGATGGAGAGAGGAGGTGATGGAGAGAAGAGGTGATGGAGAGAGCGAGGTGATGGAGAGAGGAGGTGATGGAGAGAAGAGGTGATGGAGAGAGGAGGTGATGGAGGAGGTTATGGAGAGAGGAGGTGATGGAGGAGGTGCTGGAGGAGGTGATGGAGGAGGTGATGGAGAGAGGAGGTGATGGAGGAGGTGATGGAGAGAGGAGGTGATGGAGAGAGGAGGTGATGGAGAGAGGAGGTGATGGAGGGAGGAGGTGATGGAGGGAGGAGGTGATGGAGAGAAGAGGTGATGGAGAGAGGAGGTGATGGAGGGAGGAGGTGATGGAGGAGGTGATGGAGAGAGGAGGTGATGGAGAGAGGAGGTGATGGAGAGAGGAGGTGATGGAGGAGGTGATGGAGCAGGTGATGGAGAGAGGGGGTGATGGAGGAGCTTCAGAAGTCGCAGCGGCTGCTGGGTGGCTGAAGTGAATGGCTTTAGAAGCCATGGAAGCAAATCCTCCATATTTAAAATTAGCGGGCTGAGTGACGCTAGCTGCGCGACTCTACGCCTCCATCACGGGCAGAGCGCTGTGTGGCGACGCGCCCGCCCATTGGCCTGGACATGAAAAATCGTTTTATACACAAAATATGTAAGTTCTTTCACGAGAACTCGGTTAGATAGGTTATTTTTTCATATCACTGTGGAGAAATCCTGTTTTCAGGTGCAATACAGACGAGGTCACAGTCTCATCCTCTCAGTCCTCAGTTCTAGTCATGACTCGCTGTGACCACCAGATTGCGATGACCCACGCAGCTACTAGAGGCGTTTGATCTGCTCTTTCGCTCTTTCGCTCTTTTCGTGGTTGCTTGGCCAGACAAGACGTCCGTCATGCGCATTCCCGGGGGAACCACGCTCAGAGCAAGAGGTCTCACCGGGGACAATCATTACTGTAACGCCAGAGTTGAACTGATGTTGAGACATACAGTCAAACTCTGGTGACGATACTGAGGTGTCATGGCGGCACTACTCAGTGGTTCAGATGCTAAATGTGGCTATGAGGAGAACTTATCTCCATCAGTTAACACGACCGGCGGCGGGGATACGTGCAGGGGGACTAGTACACTGGTCTGTACTGCAGACTGCACTACAGAATGTGCTACAGACCACACTAGTCTATAATACAGACTGTACTAGACACTGGGTGGTGACTGAAGTGTGTGAGCAGACCTCACCACAACAGGCCAGTGTGCGTCACAGCAGATAAGTGGAAGCACAAGAACATCAGTGACGCACACACACACACACACACACACACACACACACACACACACACACACACACACACACACACACACACACACACACACACACACACACACACACACACACACACACACACACACACACACACACACACACACACACACACACACACTGTTCTTACCTTTCTGATAAGGTGGTCCCTGCTCAGAGAGTGATGATGGGATAATGACACCAGTGACTCTCATTCTCTTGCAGTGGGGCTTTTCAGGAACAAAACATGTTGTGAATATTTATTATTAGTATCTGATACTTTTGAATAGGTTTTAAGCCCCAAGACAAAGCGTTTCATAACATGTTTTACATGGAGTTGCGTGCTTCATGCAGTCTATCTCTATGTTACAGCTACAGGATGATTTATTAAAGATTGTTTGTATGTGTGTGAGCATGTATAGTTTCTCAGTCAGTTTGCTCGATGACATTTGGAACATACTCCCACTGTTTCAGAGGAGAAATCAGGAACTGATTTTAAGAACAGGCTAATTTCTAGGACTGCACAATATACTTCAAATTCATCACTATCAACATGCACAATGCACAACTACAAGAGACTGAACTGTGAATGTTTCCATGCATTGTACAATCACAACTGAATATCAAATACTAGAGAAAATGCATTTATTGGCAAGTGACTAAAAAAAAAACTGATTGAAAAAGTGTATGTCCATATGGGTACTATAAAAACCTGGGGCCTGTACTACAGCACTGGATTTTCTCTTATGGCGATATCTTCAAGAATTAACTCTGAGTTTTCTGTACTACAACACTCGTTCACTTCTTACCAGGATAAATCACCATGGTAACTGGCTCTGAATGACCAACCTGCTCCAGAGCAGGTTATATCCTGGATAATGAGTGTAAAAGCTCCACCTCCTAACCAATCAGATCTCTTGTAAAATAACCGCCCCATTTCTTAAATGATGGTGATGGTGCTCGGGTTCAGCAGGAGATGAGAAAGTCATTAAGAGGGACGTTTTTGACACAATAAATAAATGGTCACTGAGGCTTTGAAGGACATTTCTGTTCTTGACTTTGTCCGTTTATCTCCACGAGGGTTGATCTGCAATCACGAGGTTCGTGATCTCACCTGACAGAACTGCACAAGCATGAATTCATGGATTCATTCAGAACTATTTGTGTCATTGTAGTGATGAATTAATATTGAAACACAAAACACACCCACAGGGGAAACTGAGCCTCAAAACAACTGGAGGGAAAATCTAAACTAAAAGAGCAGTGAGGAAGTTCTGGCCGTCGTTTTTCTGCTGTAATAAAGAGAAACAGGGATCACAGTGGTGTCCTGTTATGTATATCGCTGATGAATTAATATATAATCTCACAAAGTCACTCATTAACAAGTCAGGAATGTTCTGGGCTTTGGCTGCAGCAGCAGTGTTGCTTTTAGTCTGATGGAAGTGTTTGAATCCTTCATATTCTCAGAGAATAATTGATCCTTCAGTAATCTGTAAACTGCTCTGCAGGATTTCTCCGAGACGCTGCAAACTCCTCCCCTTCCATGTGAATGCGCACTGATCCTGAAGGGAAAACACTGGATTGAACTGGTCAGTTGATAACTTGCTTCATATTATACACATCTGGATCAGTCAACCCAGGAAACAAACCGATAAGTTGATCACGGGTCGTCGTACCGGCTCCAGCTCACTTGTTCAAAGTCTGAGAGGCTGAGAACACGTCTCTGAACGTTGCACTGCCAGCTCCCCGCCACAAGTTTCAGCTCTGCAGAAAGACTGGCTGCTGCTCCTGCTCCTCCTGCTCCTCCTGCTCCTCCTGCTCAAGCAGGGCACTTCAGCTCATCAGTGACTCTGATTACAGAGGCACTGGTGAACTTCTCCTTTCTGCTGAGGCTAATCCTCCTCCTCCTCCTCCTCCTCCTCCTCCTCCTCCTCCTCCTCCTCCTCCTCCTCCTCCTCCTGATCATGCTCCTCCTCCTCCTCCTCCTGATCATGCTCCTCCTCCTGATCCTCCTCCTCCTCCTGATCATGCTCCTCCTCCCGATCCTCCTCCTCCTCCTGATCCTCCTCCTCCTCCTGATCCTCCTCCTCCTGATCCTCCTCTTCCTGATCATGCTCCTCCTCCTGCTCCTCCTCCTCCTCCTGATCCTCCTCCTCCTTCTGATGATGCTCCTCCTCCTCCTCCTGATCCTCCTCCTCCTCCTCCTGATCCTCCTCCTCCTCCTGATCCTCCTCCTCCTCCTGATCATGCTCCTCCTCCTCCTGATCCTCCTCCTCCTCCTGATCCTCCTCCTCCTCCTGATCATGCTCCTCCTCCTGATCCTCCTCCTCCTCCTGATCATGCTCCTCCTCCTGATCCTGCTCCTCTTCCTGATCATGCTCCTCTTCCTGCTCCTCCTCCTCTTCCTGCTCCTCCTCCTCCTCCTGATCCTGCGCCTCCTCCTCCTCCTCCTGATCCTCCTCCTCCTCCTGATAATGCTCCTCCTCCTGATCATGCTCCTCCTCCTGATCATGCTCCTCCTCCTGATCCTCCTCCTCCTCCTGATCATGCTCCTCCTCCTCCTCCTGATCATGCTCCTCCTCCTGATCCTCCTCCTCCTCCTGATCATGCTCTTCCTCCTCCTCCTGATCATGCTCTTCCTCCTGATCCTGCGCCTCCTCCTCCTCCTCCTGATCATGCTCCTCCTCCTCCTGATCTTCCTCCTCCTCCTGATCATGCTCCTCCTCCTCCTGATCATGCTCCTCCTCCTCCTGATCCTCCTCCTCCTCCTGATCCTTCTCCTCCTGATCCTCCTCCTCCTGATCCTTCTCCTCCTGATCATGCTCCTCCCCTGCTCCTCCTCCTCCTGATCATGCTCCTCCTCCTGATCATGCTCCTCCCCCTGCTCCTCCTCCTCCTGATCATGCTCCTCCCCCTGCTCCTCCTCCTCCTCCTCCTGCCTTGTCCAGCTGGACACATCAGTGTTTTAGGCCCAGTTAATCCAATGTTCCAGGGACCAAGCCGTTGTCACATCTTCATTTCATAAAAGTTGCGTGTTTCCACAGCCAGAATAGTGACACCCAAAATGTCGTATTTTAGCATGGCGGGCCATGAGGTGGCACTGTTGGTTGCTTGTGTAATGAAAGTGCACATAAATGCGTGCACAGAACAAATACGCAATAAACGTTGACGTAATCATTGGAGGCTATTTGGAGTGAATTGCAACTATAAACCCACCAATATGGACACTGAAACTAGAATAATCATGTTTGCTATTCTCGCATGAGCAGAAGTATTTACCATGGTGGAGGTGTGCATGTGCTGTACCATAGCTCTGTAGCGTCCAGCTGTCTCTGCTGGGGAGGTCGGGAGCATACAAGAAACATTGCATCTTGGGAGCCCGGTTGAAAAAGTGATGTTGCAGTGGTTCCGAGCATTGCTGTCATGTAAACGGACACCTCAAATGCAATGAGAGTGGGGATGGGCCGACCCGAGCCAGTGTCTGTATCAGGTTTTGATACCATCATAATTCACGGATCGGGAATTTCTGATCCAACCTGCAGAGATCTCTGATCCATGAAGCCTCGTCTTCTTTACTGTTGCTGAAACGACTCCACAGTGTTTCCCTGCCACTGCTCTGCTTGCTGGCTACAACATGTGGACTGGATTTCCTGAACAGAGGCGGGTCTCAATGAGATGTGGAGCAATGAGTCAGGAAATCCATTCCAGAGTTTGCAGTCAGCTCAGAGGCGTAGTAGCAGTGTGCTATCCAACTTTTCACGACATGTCGCTGTTTGGACGTATTTTACGCTCAAAACAATGCAAAGCATCGACATGGATGTTTGCAAAGCCGCTGTAGAGCGAGGCGCTCTGCCACCAGACATCACCGTTTTACAACGCCAGCTCGAACAGCTCGAACAGCAGCTCCTAGCAGGCGATTCACACCTCGGTGAAACTGCATCTTACCCCACGAAAGACTCACTGAAAATAGTCCCAATCATTTGTGTTGCGTTAGAACTGGAAACACTGCAGTTTGTGCTGCTTTGCTAAACAATTTCTCCAGAAATTAATGAAGTGATTGAGGTTTTAAAGATAGAACTAGTTTTTTGTGAGATGATGACATCACACAGACCCCCACATTGTTCACCGTGAACAAAAATAGTTTGTACCGTTTTCTTTTCTGTCCTTAGGGTTAGCCTAACTAACCTCAAGTTCCCATTCAATTCCTACTTCCTTTATTTTAATTTTGAGAGAATACAGGCATACATTCGTACATTTCATACTTGCCTGTAGAGAGGAGTTTTTTACAGCCTCATAAAATCAGCATCAATAATAATAAAACAGAGCTCTGTATCAGAATAGTATCCAAACGGTGGGAGTGAAGGGGCATAGAAAACATATAAAGGCCCGTGTTACCGGGCTCAGTAGTGGTCGGGGGGATCCATGGCTCTCGTAGTCATTGGTGGGATCTGTGGCTCAGACTGTTTGTTCTGGAGAACAAAGACTCTTTTGCATCCAAGTCCGACTTCTCATCTACTTTTTATTCCAAGACTTAAGTTTAAGAATGAGTGAAAATGCTCATGGGATCGTTTGGCGCCACAACTGGCCCAGATCGACATGCTGTGTTTATCCACGACGGATATATGGACTGGTCTCTGCTACGGATGAAGCAACACATTTACACGTCAACTTTTGTTTTGGAGATGAATTAATTCAGACAGAAGTAAAAAGTTTTTCCTGGTATGTCGATTACAAAATGTGAAGGTTTACACTCAAGCACAGCAGTGAATGCTGATCTCAGGAGGAGATCAGCATTCACTGCTGTAACTGAATCAATATTTTAAAGCGCTTGTCTGACTGGCTCATTGTGCATCTGAGGACATCAAGAGCCCTGCATATTCCCACCAAAACCCACAAGAACAAGAAGAAATTTCAGCAATGAGGTCAGCCAACTTTTTCAGCAGAACAGTCCCTACTCCGAGAAGAAGCTGTGGAACTCGTAGGTGACCCCCCCCCTCACGCCAGGCACACATCTGTGAAGCAGCAAGTTCACTTTTTAACAATGACACAGCTCATTTCTCGCTTCCAATGTTTTCAGAAATACATTTTGCTGAACTGTTTCAGTAATAAAAGAGAAGGTTTGTGTCTGAGCTCACATGTTGGTCCGGTTTTAACCGCAGGAGCCGAGTGATGCGTTCAGGTGCCTCACGGAAGTCTGCCCTCCGACATTTTAACAAGCTGCGGAGCTCACACAGTAGCAAGCTTACAAGCTAAATATGATTGCAATATGACTGATAGTCAGGCCGAAGAAAATCCTGTCATTTTGTTTGGCGGGACCCTGCAGTGCCAAAGCTTCTACTTGTTGTTAAGGAGTAGGAATCAGCCTTTACTGAACACTGATAAACATCTCACGTTCTAGTTTCTGATTCAAGAAAGTCACCAGCTTCCAATTGGATCTCTGAAGATTATTTAACTCTTGGTCTTTCCATCTTGTAACAAACAGGAAGCTCGTTCCTTTATTTGATGCACTCACAGCACTTTACTCAGCACTTTAAAATGTTCATCAGCACTTTAAGAAGCACAGCAGTTTAAGATCAAGATATTTGCACATATATAAATGAATTTGCACGCAATTGTTGTTTTAACTTATTTATTGAGTCTTCTGTTGTCCAACACAACAATGAATAGAGCAATGTGCAATAGGTGTATTTAAGACTTTCTTATTCTTTTAATTGTTGATGTGTGCTGTGAATGTTTGAAGATGTGGTCTGTGAGGAGTTTCCACTCACCTTGTCATGTGTTCAGGCTGGTGTCCCAGTAAAAGATTCCCCCTGGGACGGACACGTTGAAGAAGGTTCCGGGCTGAACCAAGAGGAGGAGCAAGTGGGGGGTTGCACACAGTTTTAGTAGGGTTTAGGATTTAGTTCATTATTTAGGTGTTTGGTTTTATATGTATTTGTTAATAGGGGTTTTGTTTCATTAAGTTATAGTTAGGGTTTTGGTTTGGAGGATTTTAACTTGGTTTTTAGACACTAACGTTAACTTTTATTACCTATGAAGTTTTAATGGTTTCACCCAGTTGAGGGAAGTGGATTTAAGGCGCCTTTTTTTTTTTTTTTTTTTTGCATCATTCACTGTTCTGCTGCTGGAGAAGCCACACTCCTCCATCCTCCCATGCACTTTTAGCACTTTGTATGTTTTTTAGTTGTGCACTTGTAAGGATAAAAAAAGGAAAGGCGTGGACTACCCACAAGGCGACTCCCTTGCTTATTTTGCTCACGGCTCAAACCGCTCTTTAGCCATTCTGGGGCCATATCGAAGAGCCGAGGCCTAACACATCTCTTATGTCGTATGCCAACTTCTTGGTTAATCCTCAACACCTGGGAATCCTTGAGCAAGGCAGCTGAACCCCTGAAGGCTCCCCAGATATCTCAGTGGACAGTCATTGTCCACTGAGATAATGCAGAGGACAAATGGGGAAGACTAAATACGAGATTAAATACAAGAATTCAGTCTTCTGACTTCACCATGACCTCTGATGTGAAGTGTGTCAATACACACACACACACACACACACACACACACACACACACACCCTCAGCCCTGATTCAGCCTTTTTATGTTTTCTAACATGCTGGCAGAGACTCACAAAGACATGACACGTGAAAACATAATTGCATGCAGCACCCAGTTAATCAAATCAAGGTGCAGGTCAGGCTTGTTGGTTTGCTGTATTATTTGCACTCTGGGAGTGAGTAAGAGTGATGCAGCCTCCCTTCTTCTTACAGCTGTATTCTTACTATAAATGAATGAGTCAGCATGGTGGGTGCGTAGTGTGCGTGGCCACCCCTCCTCACATACACACAGACCCACACATATTCACTGGTTGAAACAGATTTTATAAAAGACATCTTCTCAGTCCCCAAGAACAAAAACACTCCCACTGCAACATCAGAAACACTGTGTGACACACACTCACTGCGCTCTGTTTATCAGGGCCAGGATCATCGATCATCTTGACCTGGTTGCCATGGTAACCACCTTATTATTCAAAGCACGCAGCAGCAGCTTGTGAGGCACTGCCTTTGTGTGTGTGTGTGTGTGTGTGTGTGTGTGTGTGTGTGTGTGTGTGTGTGTGTGTGTGTGTGTGTGTGTGTGTGTGTGTGTGTGTGTGTGTGTGTGTGTGTGTGTGTGTGTGTGTGTGTGTGTGTGTGTAAACAGTAGTGGAGATTCCCGCTGGCTCATGAGTAAAGCAGCCAATCGGTCGATGTGTCTTCATCTCCACATGTGAGTTCTGTCACATGTCTCCTTCATACAGACTGTAAATCTCTCGTGTCCTGCTTCCCATGCTCGTGATGTCCATTCAGCTTCTCTCCTCTGTATTTCCACCCTGCCTTGCTGCATTTCATTCAGCCTGCACCCCATCTTCACTCCCTCTCTTTTTTCATTCACATTCTGCGACTCCAAGGCTCATTCATAAACAGCACCACTCCTTACAGCAGCAAAAGTACGGGAGGGGAGGGAGGGAGGGAGGGAGGGAGGGATGGAGGGACGGAGAGAGGGAGGGAGAATGGGTCACCCCTACTGACTTACTGACTGCTGCATGGTGAGGGCTCCCTGAAAACAAAAAACAGCCAATAAAGAAGCAGAGAAGAGGGGCGGGGTCGGAGGGGACAGAGAGGAGGAAGAGCAGTGGAAGCATCTATCTGCCTCCAGCGCCATTCTCCTTCACCTCCTCTGCTCCTCCTTGTTTCATTCAGTTATTCATTCATTCAAAAGTGGCCTCCATTCACACAACTCCCCTCGTCCACCACAGTTTGATCTGCTGCAGATGTGTGAGCTCAGCTCCATGAAGACAGGCAATGCAGTGAGCTCTCCACGTTCATTTCCTTGGCCAGCACAGATCCAGAGACGTGTCTGTTGTGCAGTTATGTATGTACAGAATGTATGTGTGTAAATGTACACACCACTATGAACACGGCTCAATGCCATCTTGCACATGCCTGTAGGTGGTGCTGTAACTCTGCCACATAAGTACACCAAAAACAAAGAAGACACGGAGAATACTCCTGTTCATCCACATATTCGAGAAAACCAACATCTGGCCTTATTGAAGCAAATTGCATCAGTAGCTTCTGCAGCTTGACCTGGAGCAGGTGGTCCACCTTGGTCGTTGCTCTGTGATGTCACAGAGAGCGTCGCAAGGTCATCGGGTCAAGAGGTGGGACAATGACATCACCATTTGGAAACAAAAAACGAGAAATACAAACACACAATTCATATTTTCTCTATGCAGCACAAATATTGCAACAATATCAGCCAACTCCTACATGCAAACTCTAACCAGTTGCAACATTTGCATGATTTGGCAAATAATATGATAAAATTTAATGAAGGCTGCACGATATGATGTGAGCAAGTAAGATGCAATAATGCTATTGAGCGTCATATACTACCACCTACCCAAACCAGGGTTTGAATCCCTCTTCACAGTCTGTCTGTCATATCGTTTTATCTCCTCTATTGAGGTTTTGCACGTCACATCGGTCTGTGTGACAAATTTCTCCGTATGACGTTTTTGTGTCACTTGAACATTAATGCAGGGAGCCTTGACGGTTATTTACCATGCAGTAGGACATTTCATTACCTAACGACATCAACTTTGCCTCAGAAAAATATTAAATGATGAACTTATGGCAGGACGAAGGATGAGGCAGGGTTGAATGTAGGAACACGTCTTTATTTCGCAACAGGACTAGACTGGAAAAGCCCGCAACAGCGCGGGAGAACTCAAAACCCCGCCCCTTTTCCCATAATCCTTTCGGTGAGAGGCCTGGATCCTAACGGCCGCCACACAGCCCCCCCCCTGAACACCCAGAAGGGACATCTGGGAAACCAGTCAGTACCTCACAGGAGGCTTTAACGGTCAGCCATAACGGCTGCGTTGTCCCTCATGCGAAACCTCAGATGAAACTCTGCGATCAGGGCGTCCATGAGGAGGAGAAAACACAGGGGGTCTTGAAGGAGGGCGACCACGACGGGGAACCTGGGCAGGACACATGACCTCGTCAGCCATCATATTGGGGTTGTAAGGGCGAGCGGTGAGCGTCATGTCGTACGACGCAAGGCGGACCGAATTGAGCTCCGCTGGAACAAACGACCGTAGAAAACAGTGGTGAACGGGGCCCGGAGACGAAAAACCGCTGGAGGAAAATGGACCGACGTCTGACCGGGGTCGCGGCGCAGAACTCACAGGCAAAAATTCCCCCAGATGCACGGGACACACAAGCACTCGAGACGGACAAACAGCAACACAATCCGCCTTACCAGCCACATGCCGAATATCGGTCGTAAACTCGGAGATGGATGCCAAATGGTGCTGCTGGCGAGCAGACCACGGCTCCATCACCTTCGACATCGCAAAGGTCAACGGTTTGTGATCCACATAAGCTGTGAATGAACGACCCTCCAAAAGGAAACGGAAATGACGAGTTGCCAGATATAACGCCAACAACTTACGGTCAAAAACGCTATACTTGCGTTCGCTGTCTCGTAACTTGCGGCTGAAAAATGCAAGAGGCTGCCAAGCTCCAGCCACCTGCTGTTCCACCACAGCCCCCACCGCTATATCAGATGTGTCAGTTGTTAAAGAGATGGGTGCTGAAGGTGCTGGATGGGCTAAAAGACCTGCATCAGCAAGAGCAGTCTTGGCACTCTCAAAGGAGATCTGGTGTCCAGTCAACTGGATCGGAGCCTTTCTTCACACGCAAAGCCCCATAAAGTGGCTGCAGAAGGTGGGCGGCATGCGGAAGAAAACGGTTGTAGACATTAATCATGCCCAAAAACTCCTGCAGGGCCTTAACCGAGGCTGGACGAGGGGAATCTGTCACCGCCTGCACCTTAGAAGACAACGGAATGGCACCCTGAGCTGAAATACCATGACCCAAACAGTCAATCACAGGCAGACCAAACTGGCACTTGGCAGGATTGACAATAAGGCGGTGTTCCTCAAGGCGCTGAAAAACTTGCTTCAGATTCAACAAATGCTCTTCAACTGAAGAACTCGCCACCAAGATGTCGTCCAGGTAAACAAATACGAAAGCAAAGTCGCGCAGCACCGAGTCCATTAACCTCTGAAAAGTCTGTGCTGGCCCTTTAAGGCCAAAAGGCATGCGCAGGAACTCAAAAAGCCCAAACGGGGTGATCACTGCAGTCTGAGGCACATCATCTGCACACAGGAACCTGGTGATAACCGCGCACCAGGTCCATTTTAGAAAACACAGACGTGCCAAACGCACAGAAAAGTCTTGAATATGCGGAACGGGATAGCGATCGTGCACAGTGATATTGTTAAGGCGGCGAAAATCTCCACATGACCGCCATGACCCATCTGCCTTCGGCACCATGTGAAGCGGTGAGGCCCACGGGCTGTTAGAACGCCTCATGATGCCCAAAGGCTGCATATTGACAAACTCCCCTTTAGCTATAGCTAGCTTCTCTGTGTCTAAGCGACATGCACGCGCAAAAACCGGCGGGCCCGTGATCGCAATGAAATGCTCGACGCCGTGCTTCGTCACCGTGGTGGAAAATACAGGCTTGGTCAAAGACGGATACTCCCCCAACAAACACTGAAACACATTCTCTGATGCTAAAAAATGAGCTCGGGCTAACGGCCCAGGTCCCCCGGTCTCACACGGAAAGGTAGCAAATGACACTGCATCCATCCACCGGCGGTTCTCGACATCAACCAGCAAATCATGAGCAAAGAGAAAATCAGCAGCAATAATGGGAACAGTAATGGAGGCGATCACAAAGTCCCACTTCAACTGGCGTCCGTGGAAACATACAGTCGCTGACCTACTGCCAAAAGAGGAGATGAGGAACCGTTGGTCAACGGAGGTCCTGTGTCCCGGGCCGGCTGGAGGGAGGAGGCTCAGCTGGAGGGAGGAGGTTCAGCTGGAGGGAGGAGGCTCAGCTGGAGGGAGGAGCCTCAGCTGGAGGGAGGAGGCTCACCTGGAGGGAGGAGGCTCAGCTGGAGGGAGGAGGCTCAGCTGGAGGGAGGAGGTTCATCTGGAGGTAGGAGCCTCAGCTGGAGGGAGGAGGCTCAGCTGGAGGGAGGAGGCTCATCTGGAGGGAGGAGGTTCATCTGGAGGGAGGAGGTTCATCTGGAGGTAGGAGCCTCAGCTGGAGGGAGGAGGCTCAGCTGGAGGGAGGAGGCTCATCTGGAGGGAGGAGGCTCAGCTGGAGGGAGGAGGCTCATCTGGAGGGAGGAGGCTCAGCTGGAGGGAGGAAGCTCAGCTAGAGGGAGGAGGCTCAGCTAGAGGGAGGAGGCTCAGCTGGAGGGAGGAGGCTCAGCTGGAGGGAGGAAGCTCAGCTAGAGGGAGGAGGCTCAGCTGGAGGGAGGAGGCTCAGCTAGAGGGAGGAGGCTCAGCTGGAGGGAGGAGGCTCAGCTGGAGGGAGGAAGCTCAGCTAGAGGGAGGAGGCTCAGCTGGAGGGAGGAGGCTCAGCTGGAGGGAGGAGGCTCAGCTGGAGGGAGGAAGCTCAGCTAGAGGGAGGAGGCTCAGCTGGAGGGAGGAGGCTCAGCTGGAGGGAGGAGGCTCAGCTGGAGGGAGGAGCCTCAGCTGGAGGGAGGAGGCTCACCTGGAGGGAGGAGGCTCAGCTGGAGGGAGGAGGCTCAGCTGGAGGGAGGAGGTTCATCTGGAGGTAGGAGCCTCAGCTGGAGGGAGGAGGCTCAGCTGGAGGGAGGAGGCTCATCTGGAGGGAGGAGGTTCATCTGGAGGGAGGAGGTTCATCTGGAGGTAGGAGCCTCAGCTGGAGGGAGGAGGCTCAGCTGGAGGGAGGAGGCTCATCTGGAGGGAGGAGGCTCAGCTGGAGGGAGGAGGCTCATCTGGAGGGAGGAGGCTCAGCTGGAGGGAGGAAGCTCAGCTAGAGGGAGGAGGCTCAGCTAGAGGGAGGAGGCTCAGCTGGAGGGAGGAGGCTCAGCTGGAGGGAGGAAGCTCAGCTAGAGGGAGGAGGCTCAGCTGGAGGGAGGAGGCTCAGCTAGAGGGAGGAGGCTCAGCTGGAGGGAGGAGGCTCAGCTGGAGGGAGGAAGCTCAGCTAGAGGGAGGAGGCTCAGCTGGAGGGAGGAGGCTCAGCTGGAGGGAGGAGGCTCAGCTGGAGGGAGGAAGCTCAGCTAGAGGGAGGAGGCTCAGCTGGAGGGAGGAGGCTCAGCTAGAGGGAGGAGGCTCAGCTGGAGGGAGGAGGCTCAGCTGGAGGGAGGAGGCTCAGCTGCGAGCTGGAGTCCACCAGAAAATGCTTCCCTGACACCGAGTCCTTGGCAAACAGCAAGGACTCACAGGACTCACTCCGCCCGTCAGCACCCACAGCTGCTACTGAGTGCTGGCCCTGGCGTTTCCCAGCGCCTCGAACGAGCAAGGAGGGACGCAGCGTCGGCGCCAAAACGCTGATGAAAGAAGCACATGTTGGTCCCGCGTCGTCTCCGCCTGATGCTCCATGAACAACCTGATCCTGAACACCGCCAAGACCAAGGAGGTCGTCCTGGACTTCAGGAGGAGTCGCACGTCGGACCCACCCCACCTTCACATCAATGGCGAGCTCGTGGAAAGGGTCCACAGCTTCACTTTCCTGGGCACCGTGATCTGGGAACACCTCGGCCGTCGTCAAGAAGGCCCAGCAGCGGCTGCACTTCCTCAGGGTGCTCAGGAAGAATGACATCTGCCAGA
>NC_137659.1:24969259-25084259 GCF_963422515.1 Blennius ocellaris | reverse complement strand
AGAATGATAGAACGACGCTCTACAGCCGTTTAGAATGGAAACCTACGTAAACACATACTGATTAAAGTTCTCTTTCACACGAAGCCATTAAAAGGCTCATTTTATGGTTGAAAAATCCAAGCTTTCATTTACAGTCGTATGTAGTTTGTTTTTAGTTGCTGATGAACCAAAAGTATGGCATATGAAGAAGTTGTGGTAAAAAATAGTGGAGCGTCTCGGAGCAGAGCGCCCCCTGCTGCCTCACACTGCATTGCGCAGCGGCTCAGCCTGTGTTCGTAACGCCAAACAAGACATGAAAGTGAAGTTAGTTGGAATGATGTTACTATGAAAAGCGTGAAAACAATGGAAAACTGCTCGCGTGAATTTCTTCTAGTGAAATTCTATATCTCAGGCGGCTGATAGCACAGTGGAGGAGCTATGCATCTCGAGAGCCGGGGCGTCACGATCATTCCCTTCTATTATTCATTTGCGGGAGCGACTGATTACATCATTCCAATGCTTTATTTACATTTTTTTCTCAATGACCACTCTGGGGTTCTGTGTTCGTTGGAGTTTTCAAAAAGCCGGTTCGCGTCTCTTCCGCCTCGCAAGTAACAAAAACTCCAGCAGTAACTCTACCCCCACCTGAGGACGCGTCTAGCTCCAGCCTGGTTCTTCACTGGCCCAACAATGAAGTGGGGCCAGCTTAGACCCAGTTTAGCCTGTTGTTGGGATTTATGGTTGGTTATTAGCGTTAAAATTACTGTAAGTAATAGATTACTGAAAGTAATAAATCACTGGAAGTAATCCATGAAAACTTTAAATCATTAATGGCAGTAAAATTCCATTCACTCATTAACAACTCCTAGAGTAATTGAGTAATTACTGAAAAGTTAATAAATTATCAAAAATAATTTATGATTGAAAAATTATTAACTTGAATGAATTGGTTATTTATCAAAGAATAATGAAATTGGGGCACCACCAGCTAAACTGGAAATCGCTAATACCAAAATATCAGCCTCGTTTGTAAAAAGGTTATTTAAGTTAGTTAATATTCCTCTTTAAATATAACAATCTTAAATAACAGGGAAAGTGTGAGATTAGAGCACAGACTGTTACAAACCAGTGAATTGTCAACAATAAATACACAATAATTACAAGGAATCCATCAATTCAACTAACAGGCGTTTATTCACACAAATGTATTAATTCATAAATCATTCGTAAATCATCATTCATAAATCATCATTAGACGAGCTGCAGAACAGTGACACTTATATTTTCCTCTCTGCGGCTGGAGGCTGTAGCAAGAATGACTCAGTGAACGAGTTAATGAATGTGAAAACTCGTGAGTCACCGTTCAGTAAAGTTTTGAACGATTCGTTCAAATTCGATCATCACTTCTGGCAGCTGCTGGGATGCAATTCCCCACTTCAAATATCTCTCATGATACTCCAGGTGCCAGTGACTTTCCATTCCATCAGCATTTCAGTGTGTGTGTGTGTGTGTGTGCGTGTGTGTGCGTGTGTGTGTGTGTACTCTGATTCAGTGTGTGCAGAATACACTCAGAAGGCAAAGCAAACACATCCAAGGGATTTTCCTTCTTTGATATAACAGGATGGGCAAACATGAGATGTTCTTTCAAACTGGCTGAGGGATCAAGGTGATCAATTTGAACAATGTCACAAAGGATATTAGCTTTTTGTGTATCTGCTGCTGTCCTTTGAATCTGCCGATCTGAATACAAATGCTACTTTCTACCTTTACTTCTCACATTTCATCTCAAATATCTGTTATTTCCAGGGGCGACTGGTCAGGTGGGGCTGAACGCCACCTGGTGCCATCAGAAAGAACTGCATTTAAAGTATGTTATTTATTCTTTAAGAGGTGGTAAACTGAGTGACACCATCTTCAAGACTTTCTAAGTGTCTCATGGTTGTATA
This sequence comes from Blennius ocellaris, assembly GCF_963422515.1. NCBI lineage: Eukaryota > Metazoa > Chordata > Actinopteri > Blenniiformes > Blenniidae > Blennius > Blennius ocellaris. The sequence continues at coordinate 25,082,334 of NC_137659.1, read as the reverse complement.
ACTCTGCTGGTCGTCTCATGGTGGAAGTTTCATCTTCAGCAGACCCAGGTTCACTTCCCTACTTTGCCTTTTTTTCCCAATTAAATTCTTTATCGGCTCTTTCTAGTGCACAACCTTTTTACTGGATCCGGGCCTATATGGTTGTTATAATGTTGTGGCTAAAAGTTGTGCACCCACTTTACTCCTGGAATTCAATGGAGTCACAAGACCTGAAAACAGCACTGGTTATTTATTTAAGTTCTCAAAACTACTGGCTATTTTTTTGTTTTAACTTGTATAATATAAAGACAGGATGTAAGAGACATAGCAACACAAATTTAAAAAAAAAGACAGAAATGGCATCAAGTCGAGCAAGTTGAGTGCAATCATTAGAAAAACATTATGAGAAACAAACATACTTATTGTGTTTATAATACAAATAAATCATGTTTATTTGAAATAGGTATGACAATCTGGAGATATTCCACAAAACTTGTTCACATGTGATCGTAAAATCAAATTCATACTTTGAATGTATTGGCAAAGAAAATTGTCTAAAGATTTACACTTTACATGCGTTCATTTAAGGCTTATGGCCCACTGATTCAGTTTACACACCGTTAACCCTCTGGGGCCGGCGGACGCACCGGTGCGTCCTCGTCACATGATCGTCTGAAAAGGCAGTAGCGTCACAGCACAGTGTCGTCTGGTCCAGTGTTTCAATCCGTGTCGAAAGTGCAGATATAAAACTACAAGCTCGTTTTTAAATGACGTTGATCGCCCAAATAAAAGCGGAGATATGAGGAAAAATATGTGTGACCTTTTGTAAATAGTTTTACAAAAACGCCTGAGGCAGTGCTTCTATTTCACTGTAAATATCTGTATAGAACTGTTTTTTTCAGTCCTGTTTTGATCAATTTTAGTTAATTATAGTTTAGATTTACTTTACAAGTAAACAAAATGATTCGTTTACCATGTCTGTGACTTTTATAGTCAATAAATCTATGTTTTTACCAGCCGAATTTGTAATTTTATGGTGTTTTTAGATCCACTGTTTTAATACAGTATGCCAAAGTGAAGAAATTACTTCAGAAATGCATTGATGAGGTTGTCCTGAACAAAATGACACCAAAAAAGGCAAGGTTTAAGGATTTTATATCTGAGATATAAAGGAAAAATCTATTGTAGTGAAAAACGGCACAACATGCTTCAGGCCCCAGAGGGTTTAGGCCCGTTTACGGTGTGCCTTCGCCGGGTTTTCCACCACAAGGCTCTGGAAATCTGGCAACCCTCTTAAACAACGTCAAACTGTGAGAGCACATTCACAGTAAAGGACATCAGACAGAAATACAGTTTACATTTGCCCAAAATATGAAAGAGTTCATGAACGAGCGTTCATTGAACTCTTTCGAAATCAAAAATGCATCGTCTTACCTTTCAAAACATCATTTAATCCATTGAAGTTGTTTTTATGTGTTGAAGTCGAGTAACTTTTTAATATGTTCCGGTGACAATCTAAATCTTGACGGAAGTGAAAAATTCAAAACGGAGGACAAGGAGGAGTTCCCCGACTATGTAATCCGAGGGAATCCCAAGTAATTTTGCAATGCTATCCAGTCAGAATGCATCCATGTAAAGCCTGGTTCACACGGTGGGACTATAAAATTGTTGGCAGATTTCCCAAACCTTGAGAGACCACACACACACACACACACACACACACACGGTGATAAATAATCCCAGGTGTAACAGTTTTGGAGGTACAGTGTGGTGTGCAGCCACTCAGCAACATCAACACACCGTCAGATTTAACAGGTGAACGTCTCCAGATCAGACGGGAAATCTTGAAAAACCTCTGGAGATCAAAGTGATTCCAGAGTCAACAACCCTGGTGGAGGAAGAGGATAGAATGGTGATTGTTTGTGGTGTGTTTTTTTTAAAACCTTTTAAAAGGAAGAGGCGTTGGTTCGTCATGACAACTGTTTTTAATTTTTGGATTCAGCGCCCGCCTCCGGTCCGTCACCTGGCTTTCTGATTGGCTATGAGTCACAGTCAACAGACTGGTCGCGTCTTCCCCTCGGAGGAAACCACACGGTGAGAACTCAGGTCAAAACAATCCAACATGTTGAATATCCCTGATCTCAGATCGGAGCGGTCCTATCATCCTTCTGAGCAGACGGCAGCAGTCTGAACACACCACACATGACAGGAATATCTGATAAGATGATCTTATGATGATCTGAGCGTCCTGAAGATTGTGGGAAGGAGAGAATCGGGGCCAAAATCGGCCTGATGATCCTGCCGTGTGAAGCGGGCTTTAGACACAGTGTCACTGTGAAGGAATATAACGGCTGCAATCGCCCACGGTCTTCACATGCCTACATGTACAATGTCACTTCAGTATTAATTAATATGGTTTTGTCTGGTTAATTAGCACATGAAAAGCTCAACTAAGACCTCGTTCACATGACAACGTTTCACCTAATCCGTTAAAAAAAGGAGAGCGTTTCCACTGCAGTAGCAGACAAAGGGACAACAGTGTAGTTAGCATGCCGGGCCATGGGAGGGCGTGTTGCTTGATTTAGTAATGAAAGTAGACTGAGATGGTGCAGAGAACAAAACACTAGCAACGTGAAGAAAATGGAGAGACCCCAACATCCCAGTGGACTGATGACGCATCGGATGCTAGCAGGGTGAGACTCAACTATAAACTACTGATGTGGAGGATCAAACTAGAATGCTGACCGTGACCAGTACCACTATGGGTCCACCATGTTTGTTTACAAGTGCATGAGCAGAAGGAAGGCGAGGGAGGGCGAGAGATGTGCAGGAACAGGCTCTGCAGGAGGGAACAGCGACCATGAAAGAATCTTTCCACCTTGGGAGCCGGATTAAAAACTTCACAGATACAGTGCATCAACACACTGGTGGCGTGTAAATGGACCCTTAAAAGTGAAGAAAGTTTTGTACATACACTCATATTCATTGTAGTGTAAACGGGGCCTATACTGCATTATGTAATCTGGTTCCCAATGTGTCAAAAACCTTTCAGATTTGATTTATAATGATATCTATTGATGTAGTATGTATTTTCAGATTTCACACAGAAAATGGGCAGTGTTTCTGTGAACAAGAACTCAAGATTAATATCAGAAGGTAAAAGAAAGGTAGGTTACTACAAAAGAGGGGAGGGAGGATCATTAAGACACACCAGGTCAAATCGGAATATGAATACACATGAAGGATTCACAGAGGGAAAGAGACATCCGAATATGAGACAACTCAGTGCCTTGGCCCCTCCTCTCTCTGTGCAATGTACTGAATATCTTCATCGAAAAATGAGCTCCATGTGAGTGGTGAGAACTTGAGTTCTCTACTTCCCTCCGTCTTCCATCGCTGCACGCAGAAAGCCATGCTGGCGCCTCAGGTGTCAGAGCACAGTCACTCTGAAGTCTGAACATGACAGTCAGTGATCTCTGTGGTTTCCCTTTCCTGACAGATATGGTGAAATGTGTGTTCATGTGTTGACTGTGACTCTTTGTTCGTACGTGAGCATACATGAGTGCTGTGAAGAGCCCTTCATGTCTCTATTGTACGTGACACGGCTCATGCATCATCTACAGCAGAATTCCCCACATCACCCCCGATCTGAGCTTGGAGAGCAGCTGCACGGGCTGCTGGTGCAACAAAAGTCCGAGTAAGCCGGGGGGCGGGGGGCGGGGGGTGGGGGCGGCCCGGGTGTTGCCTGGTGCAGTGTAAAGCTGAGAGAAGCAGGAGGAGATGAGTCTCACTCACATCTCTGGTGTGCCTCTAGGTGTGCCAATGACGCACGCTGGAAAAGTGAGCTGCATACAACTGGACTCTGTCTGTCTGAGTTGTAAACCACATTATCTGGACTAATTAGAAGTGGAAGGACCTCCAGGCAGAATGAAGCCAACTGTTTTTTGACGTGGTCTTACGGGATGAGACAGAACTGCAGCATTCAGTATCCTGAGCACACACACATGGTAGAAAGTCCCTGACACAAACAGAACAAACCCCATGACACACAAACACCACTGCTAATGCATGCAGCAGGCTTCCATGCAGAATAAAGGACTGCCATAGGCCTTTGGGCTCCTGGAGAGGAATAACAGGCAAACAACCATATGTGGGAGTTTCTGCCCGAGCTTGAAACTCGTCCTGATCATAATCCTAAAGTTCATGCTGTCGAATATTTTAAATGTGTGACATCCGTCTTTATTCTGCATGTGGAGCTTCAGCTTACAAACAGCATTTTCCTGTCAGCAGCTTTGAAACGCTCAACATAAAATCATCTCCACAACCAATCTGCAGCACAAGAAGGTGGATGCAAATCGGTCTCAGTTTGTTCACCAGTCACAGGATTGTGTATCGTGAGCAGCAGAGCACGATGAGACAGCAGCTGCTGGTCAGGGGCAGAGAGGCTTTTCTAATACAACACTGACACCTAGTGAGCATCTGCCAATATGATCCTCTGAGCCTCACATCTTCAAGACAGAAAAGCCAGAATGAACTGTAATTATTTGCTCCGGAACTCAGATAAAACTGAAGTTAATACATTTGGCCCAAAAAAATCAGGGAGAGAAATGATGTAATCATATAGCTGGTAACACAGGATGGTATTACTGGATTCCAGTACCATGAGGAACGTACCATTTCCAGGACTGGTCCTTCAACTCCCACACTAAACAAGTGCAGTGTGACAGTTTGAGTGTTTGTAGATGAGCCTCTGTCCTCCAGCACATCTGTCGCCACTGGATTAATGACGCTGTGCTTGTTGCTTGTTGCACTCTGGATCTGACCTGTCTTCTTTATTCTTTTTTTTGTCATTTGATTTATGAAATGTGAGTCAAAGACATTGTATGCAAAACTGTGCAATTTCTTCTTTTTTCTCTTTTACATTTTGAACAATTTAGACCAAAGACTTAAACCCTCCCCTCATCCCAAACCCCCTGAGATGATGGAATGATTCAAATGCAAGTATACTGACAAAATAGAGATAATAGAAGTATGTATGTTCATTAAGAAAAAAAAAATTATGAATAAAATAAAATAAAAACATAAATAAAAAGATAAGAGTGAAAGAAAAATAATGATAAATAATATATACATACATCTGCACAGTTCATACCCTCATATATAGACAGGCCCACACATATTACCCATATGTACACGTACAGCAACACATGTAAACATATGAACCATGCATATGTTTGGACACATCTGTATACCTGCTTGAATAGCTGTGATTGGTGGTGCAGGTTAGATGTTGACGGCTGCCTACTCCTTGGTTGTCCATGTGAAAGTTATGTTCTAGTGAACACTTTGTGGGGGTGGTCGTCTGCTGCGGGAGGAGCGATATGGAGGAAAGTAGAGCTCATATATGGCCCCGCTCTGGCTGCTCACAGACACTTCATTAGCTGGGAGCTTATCAAAATAGATGAGTGGTGGTCTTTAGTTCGGTGAACCTCCAAGTGACAACTTGATCTTTTCCAGTTTAAGAAGAGAGAGAATATCATAGAACCAAACTTGGATTAATGGTGGTTGGGGAGACTTCCAGAACAGGAGGATTCTCCTATGAGCAATAAGAGAAGCAAAGACTATGAAATTATTTTGAATGTTTGTAATACGAAGGTCGTCTGGAGGTTAAATATGGCGATGAGTGGAGTTGGAATTATGTTTATCTCCAAAACATCTGAAATTGTTTTAAAGAACAGTTACCACAATCTGGACAGTTTGGGACATGACCAAAACATATGAGTGAGATTACATGGGGATGTCTTGTTAAATGTCTAGTTAAATGTCTAGTTAAATGTCTCGTTAAATGTCTAGTTAAATGTCTCATTAAATGTCTAGTTATATGTCTTGTTAAATGTCTAGTTAAATGTCTAGTTAAATGTCTAGTTAAATGTCTAGTTAAATGTCTCGTTAAATGTCTCGTTAAATGTGGTGTTTGCTGCTCTTGAAACTCCTTCACTGCATAAATGGATGGTTGGTAATTAGCATTCATAATTACTGTAAGTAATGGATTACTGAAAGTAATAGATTATTGAAAGTAATTTAGGAAAAATCGGAATTACTCATAAAGTAAACGGTTAGTTATTCATCAGCAACTCCTAGAGTAATTGAGTAATTACTCAAAAGTTAATAAATTATCAAAAATAATTAGTGAAAAATTATTAATTTGAATAAATTGATTATTTATCAAATAATAATTAAATCGGGGCACCACCAGCTAAGCTGGAAATAGCTAATACCAAATTTCAGTCTCGTTTGTCAAAAAGGTTATTAAAGTAAAGTTAATATTTCTGTGTAAATATAACAATATTAAATAACAAGGAAGGTGTGAGCTTCGAGCACAGACTGTTACAAACCAGTGAATTGTCAACAATAAATACACAATGATTACCAAGAATCGATCAATTCAGTTAAAATGCATTTATTAACAAAAAGTATTTATTCAAAAATAATTCATAAATCATTTATTAAAACACAATTAAGTAATAAACAATCAAACACGGAGATCTAATCTATTAAACAGCAAACACTATGTACAAAGAAAGAGGGTGTGTGTGTGTGTGTGTATGTGTGTGTGTGTGTGTGAGTGAGTGTGTGGAATCCTGAGTGGGGATGTAATGACCACGAACGTCCACCAGGTGGCGGCAGGCGTTGGAGGGTCAGTGTGTGTGGGTGTAATGACCTCGAACGGACACGAGATGGCGGCCGGCGTCTGGTTCGAGGCAGTAACCGGAACGACCACTAGGGGCGCGGCGGCGCACGGAGGGAGAATGCAATGACTCGACTTGTCCACCGAGTGGCGGTCTTTCAAGAGATTGCAATCACCAACGCGGCCACCAGAGGCGCTCGGCGCACTCCTTCTGGACGGCGTGACGTCACTGTGCTCGTGCACGGCTCGTGAGCCTGCTTGGAGCGCGCCTGGGGGCTCGCGGCCGAGTTTTCCCAGGGGGCAGTGAACTACACACGGTCACAGAAGCGCATGGGGAACAGCTGTGGCTGCTGCGATCCTTTGTGAGGAGCGGAGGAGAGAGAAAAGGAGGGGGAGAAAGGAGGACAGATCTACTGGGTGTCCAGCTCTGCACACTGTCTCGCTGTGTATGTAACTGTGCAGTTGTACACACGTCTAGATATGGGAATGAGAGAGAGAGAGAGAGAGAGAGAGAGAGAGAGAGATTCGCGTGGATGTAAATCCGACGCGCAGACACATATTGGTTGGAAACAGGGATCGGCGTCCCTGACTTCAACACAATAATAAAACACACAGCAATATTACAGTCACGTTATTCTCATTGCCTGCCCAGACTCTAAGCCTTACTCAGTTTGACGAGGGTGAACGTGCTGCGGCAGGGAAAGTGCGTTGATTTCCCGGCTGGAGTTTGTTTTCTCTGGCGTCCCAGGTAAACAAGCTGAACTGGTCTGTGGGCAGGAAAAGTCCACAGGATGATCCAAGGATGATCAAGCGCTTCTTTTGAGGAGGGGGGAGAAGAAGCGGCTTCAGGTCTGCATGCGGGAGGAGTGTGCGCTGCCACTGCACACTCGGACTCCGGTGAAGAGGAAAAAAAAGGAAAAAGGAAAAACGAAAGTAGTTTCACGGTGGTTCTCGGCTCGTCCGGCCAGGTGTGGAACTCCGGGGCCCGGTCAGCGTTAACACATGCAGTACTTTCTCTCCGTGCGAAGAGGTGCGTCCGGCTTGGAGCACGTTCGATTTGGAAGAGAAAGAAATCACCCCCGCGGGGGTTTTTTATACCGTTTGTTTTGGTTTCGGGTTTCCGGCCGGCTCTGGGCCGTGTGGACCAATCCTGAAGGATGACCCGCCCCAGACATTCCAGCTGGTGAGGGAGCTCTCGGGCTCCCCCTGCCGTTGGCCTCCAGTGTTGCACCTTGGACGGGGGGGATCCGGGGGGTGATCACGTGACCAATGGCGAACTTTTCCAGTCCTGACCATGTGGTCTCTTTGTCCTCAAAACGTGGTCCCCCCTCCCCCCTTCCATGAGGTTGAGTGGCCCCAACACCAGCATGAGACCCTAACCCACATACCCTCACCAGCATGAGACCCTAACCCTATCCCACTAACCCTAACCAGCATGAGACCCTAGCCCTATCCCACTAACCCTAACCAGCATGAGACCCTAGCCCTATCCCACTAACCCTAACCAGCATGAGACCCTAGCCCTATCCCACTAACCCTAACCAGCATGAGACCCTAACCCACTTACCCTAACCAGCATGAGACCCTAACCCTATCCCACTAACCCTAACCAGCATGAGACCCTAGCCCTATCCCACTAACCCTAACCAGCATGAGACCCTAACCTTATCCCACTAACCCTAACCAGCATGAGACCCTAACCCACTTACCCTAACCAGCATGAGACCCTAACCTAAACCCACTAACCCTACCCCACTAACCCTATCCCACTCAACTGTCTACGTATCTGTTCATTTCACACTTCCTGAGCTGTTGACATGTGAAACTCTCAGAGTGAAGTGACGACTTTCTCTTTTCAAGGCTTCTCCAGTCCGTCCACCTTTAGGTAGCGATAATCTATTATTTAACAAAAGCACATCTCCCTCAGTCTTCTGTTTTCTAATGTGTCTTCAAAGGCTGCTGACATTTATTTACCAGGAAATAGTTGACTTCGTCTGGAGCAGCTCAGATTCTGTGTCTGTGCCTTTAAACCTGCTCATGAGCAAATATGCAGCAGCTCAGGTATTTTTAGGCAGAACTTTGGTGTGAAAGCCAAGACTCAGCTCCTGTGGTCCCAAAGAAAATATAGTTTATTAAAGCTCTTTTTGCAGCAACAGCAAACACAAAAGAACTGTAATCCTCAGAAAGTACACGAAAAAGGCCAGAATGCATTGAGCTTCTCGAAGTGACAATGTTTCTCTAAAAATCCAACAGAAGAACGATGGAATGTGATGCTATGGTGCTATAGTGTGACCAACAGGGCCCTGAGCTGGAAGAGGGGCCCCCAGAGGGTGGTCTACAGAGAGGGGTCCATAGAGGGTGTCTACAGAGAGGTGTCCATAGAGGGTGTCTACAGAGAGGTGTCCATAGAGGGTGGTCTACAGAGAGGGGTCCATAGAGGGTGGTCTACAGAGAGGGGCCTATAGAGGGTGGTCTACAGAGAGGGGCCTATAGAGGGTATCTACAGAGAGGGGCCTATAGAGGGTGGTCTACAGAGAGGGGCCTATAGAGGGTGGTCTACAGAGAGGGGTCCATAGAGGGTGGTCTACAGAGAGGGGCCTATAGAGGGTGGTCTACAGAGAGGGGCTTATAGAGGGTGGTCTACAGAGAGGGGTCCATAGAGGGTGGTCTACAGAGAGGGGCCTATAGAGGGTGGTCTACAGAGAGGTGTCCATAGAGGGTGGTCTACAGAGAGGGGCCTATAGAGGGTGGTCTACAGAGAGGTGTCCATAGAGGGTGGTCTACAGAGAGGGGCCTATAGAGGGTGGTCTACAGAGAGGGGCTTATAGAGGGTGGTCTACAGAGAGGGGTCCATAGAGGGTGGTCTACAGAGAGGGGCCTATAGAGGGTGGTCTACAGAGAGGTGTCCATAGAGGGTGGTCTACAGAGAGGGGCCTATAGAGGGTGGTCTACAGAGAGGGGCCTATAGAGGGTGGTCTACAGAGAGGTGTCCATAGAGGGTGGTCTACAGAGAGGTGTCCATAGAGGGTGGTCTACAGAGAGGGGCCTATAGAGGGTGGTCTACAGAGAGGTGTCCATAGAGGGTGGTCTACAGAGAGGGGCCTATAGAGGGTGGTCTACAGAGAGGTGTCCATAGAGGATGGTCTACAGAGAGGTGTCCATAGAGGGTGGTCTACAGAGAGGGGCCTATAGAGGGTGTCTATAGAGAGGGGTCCATAGAGGGTGGTCTACAGAGAGGGGCCTATAGAGGGTGTCTATAGAGAGGGGTCCATAGAGGGTGGTCTACAGAGAGGGGCTGGAAAACCTTCACTAATGACAATATGTCAGGTTCCCCTAATGAGGTTCTGGGTGTCGCTGATTGTTGGTTCTTCCATATGAAGTTCTGGAGCCAAACCCAGAGAACCACACACCAGGATGGGCGGAGCCACTCACTGAGCAGGATAGGGGCCAGCTGAAGGGGAGGAGGGCCCGGATCTGGAGGACCCTTCCCTAGATTGATGGGTCTACTCTGTTCTGGACCTCTGTGGAACAAAGGTGATCACTAAACTGTTGACTTGTTTTTCTCAGAAAGGAAAAAGCCTGTTTCAGCAGAGCAGGAAGGTGATTAGCAGAAAGGAGTGAACAAAGTGAATCCCTCTGTGAGGCACGATTGCTCTTTGATTTTAAAAATGTCAAAGACTTGCAGGTTTGTTCAATGTTTGTTTTCAAACTGTTATTGTCTTATTATAAGGAAAGTAGGTGAGAGCAGGGTTCCTCTTCGGTGCCTCCTGCTGAACTTCCTGCTGGGAGAAACCAAGATGACTCATTCATAAAAGCTGCTGAAGCACAAACCCGGTCCTGGAAGATGTGTACACCACTTCCTACGCGACCTTTGTGATTTAAAACATAAACTTTGTGGGAAAATGTTGGTACGGTGAGCAAACTTTGAACGTTGAGCAGCACATTGTGGAGCCGGGGAACCTGCAGCGCCGACCAGAGGTGGAGGACTGAACCACATCCATCTCATACCTTCTCTGACCTGCAAATATACCTTGTCAAAACTGTAAATGAAGGTTACTCTCTCATTCACCCTCCCTCTCCTGCTCTCTCCCCCTTCCCCTTCACATCTCCCTCTCCCTCTCTCCCCCTTCCCCTTCACATCTCCCTCTCCCTCTCTCCCCACCTTTCTCTCTCTCCCCCTTCCCCTTCTCATCTCCCTCTCTCTCTCTCTCTCCCCACCTATCTCTCTATTGCCCGCCCTCCCCCTTCCCCTTCTCATCTCCCTCTCTCTCTATCACCTCTCAATCCCTCCCTCCCTTCCTTCCCCATCTCTCTTCCTCCCCCCTCCTAGCTCTCCTCTCCCCTCCTTCTCTCCCACTATCTTGCCATCTCCCTCTCTCCCTCCCTCTCTCCATCTCCCTCCTTTTCTCCCTTCCCACCCCTCCTTCTCTCCATCTCTGTCCTTACCTCTCACCAGCTTCCTCCCTCCCCCCTCCCTCTCTCCATCTCTCCCTCTCACTCTCATTCTCTCCTTCTCCAGCATGGCTTGGCCGTACATCAGCAGTTTTCTGCCTGGCTCGGTTCTGGAACCAGTTCGATCAGCCGGACTTGTCGGTTCGGCTCACGATCCAGAACTACTGGGACATCTTAGAGCATCTTGGAGCAGGAGGTCCGGTTCGTCACCAAGCATGTCTCCACGCCCGGGAATCCCCCGCCCAGCCCGGAGCCGAGGGCCACCGGATCCCCTCGGGATGGTGCCGGGACGCACAGACCTTTGCTGGCGTGCAGGGAGCCCATCTGCAAGCACCGGGAGGACTGCCGCCCCCCCGGGGTATCGTTCCCCAGCGTCACCCAGTACAAGCAACATTACCAACCCTGGCCCATCCCCAGGAGGGAGAACTTCCCCTGGATTATTAATGGCTGGAGACGATCGGGGGCACCTCAGACCGAGGAGACCGAAGAGAGAGGAGCCGGGCAGGACGCTCCGGGGGGCAAAACCAGCTCCTACAGGTCATTTGTTGAGAACAAAGCCAGAGGATTATTAGGAGCTGTGAAACTCAATAATCCCTCTCATCCACAACCAAAGAGTGGGGTTTTTTTAAGGAGAGTTTTTAAAGATAAGCTGGTTCCTTGTTTTCCTGCATCCCGACAGAATGTTTGGGTGGCCCCCCCTCCAGAACCTGTTTCCACCCAAAACTCCAGAGACGTTTTCAAGTACAGAACTTGTCAGCAGTTTGATCAAACCCAATCCATAATAAATCTAGTTACGTGGAGAGTTAGTGAACTGATGAGAGACAATATCCTTACAGGTTGTTAACGTCTGCATTTCTTCCTGTTTGATGATACGTAAAATGGCACATTATACATTTAGATCCATCTTCAGAGTCCTATAATGAGTTAACGAGCAGATTTCCTCTGTTAATATTTACTTACTTGAGTTTTTTATAATTTCGTGATGATTTTAAATGGTTAGAGGAGACTTAAGGGTCAGAAAGCATCAGAAGAGAAAAACACATTCAGATTGTAGGAGTAACTTCTTTATCAAAAATATGGTGAAGCAACTAAATAAATGAAGGCTATTAATCATGTTATCAACATTTTACTTAAATGTATTTATTGAAAGAGGCTTTATCACCTTTCATTTCCTTTTATTGATGACGACAGCCGATCATCTGCGTCGTTTGCTGTTTAATCACTTTGGTGCAAAACCAATCATAGCAGTTTCAACAGTTACTGACGATGTCTAAAGGCCTTGCAAATACTTGAAATAAACCTCTGGTGTGTTCCCAGCTTCCTCCCACACTTTCCCACATGAAAACCCTTCATCGGGTGCAAAGTTGTCAAAGAAAATCTAGACAAGTGAAACTAACTAACTACTAGCGGCGTGCTGCAAAACTCCCCTCCCATGTCCTAAAGCTGTCTCCACAATATGTTGGAACCTGTCTGTTGATGCTAAATGTGCCTGAGGGGGATTTCTTTCCCAATTACAGACATTCCCAATTTCATCATTCACCTGCAAAGCAACAACAGACTCCAAGGTTGGGCTGAAGTTGCTGGTGATATTTGAGTGACCAAAAGAAAATCACTTTCCATCTCCTTTAAAACTGCATTAGTTGGACATCAATTCCAAGTATCTAAACCTGCTCAGCTGTTCTCCTCCCTGCTGAAGTGTCTTCTACCAGATCTGATCATCCTCTACTTCCCCCACAGTGGCGGCTCATCCCAGCAGACCTGAGTCCACATGGAGCTGGACACTCTCCACTCACTCTCCTCTTCTCTCTTGTAGGAAGCTATGGTGAGAACCCAACTTCCCCAAACTTCTCTCTTCTAGGAAGCTCTGGTGAGGACCCAACTTCCCCAAACTTCTCTCTTCTAGGAAGCTCTGGTGAGGACCCAACTTCCCCCAAACTCTTCTCTTCTCTCTTCTAGGAAGCTCTGGTGAGGACCCAACTTCCCCCAAACACTTCTCTCTTCTAGGAAGCTCTGGTGAGGACCCAACTTCCCCCAAACCCTTCTCTCTTCTAGGAAGCTCTGGTAAAGACCCAACTTCCCCCAAACTCTTCTCTTCTCTTCTCTCTTCTAGGAAGCTCTGGTGAAGACCCAACTTCCCCCAAACTCTCCTCTTCTCTCTTCTAGGAAGCTCTGGTGAGGGCCCAACTTCCCCCAAACTCTTCTCTCTTCTAGGAAGCTCTGGTGAGGACCCAACTTCCCCCAAACCCTTCTCTCTTCTAGGAAGCTCTGGTGAGGACCCAACTTCCCCAAACTCCTCTCTTCTATGAAGCTATGGTGAGGACCCAACTTCCCCAAACTCCTCTCTTCTAGGAAGCTCTGGTGAGGACCCAACTTCCCCAAACTCCTCTCTTCTATGAAGCTCTGGTGAAGACCCAACTTCCCCCAAACTCTCCTCTTCTCTCTTCTAGGAAGCTCTGGTGAGGGCCCAACTTCCCCCAAACTCTTCTCTCTTCTAGGAAGCTCTGGTGAGGACCCAACTTCCCCCAAACTCTTCTCTCTTCTAGGAAGCTCTGGTGAGGACCCAACTTCCCCCAAACACTTCTCTCTTCTAAGAAGCTCTGGTGAGGACCAACTTCCCCCAAACTCTTCTCTTCTCTCTTCTAGGAAGCTCTGGTGAGAACCCAACTTCCCCCAAACTCTTCTCTTCTCTCTTCTAGGAAGCTCTGGTGAGAACCCAACTTCCCCCAAACTCTTCTCTTCTCTCTTCTAGGAAGCTCTGGTGAGGACCCAACTTCCCCCAAACACGTCTCTCTTCTTGGAAGCTCTGGTGAGAACCCAACATCCCTCAAACTCTTCTCTCTTCTAAGAAGCTCTGGTGAGGACCCAACTTGTCCCAAACTCTTCTCTCTTCTAGGAAGCTATGGTGAGGACCCAACTTCCCCAAACTCCTCTCTTCTAGGAAGCTCTGGTGAGAACCCAACTTCCCACAAACTCTTCTCTTCTCTCTCCTAGGAAGCTCTGGTGAGAACCCAAATTCCCCCAAACTCTTCTCTTCTCTCTTCTAGGAAGCTCTGGCGAGGACCCAAATTCCCCCAAACGCTTCTCTTCTCTCTTCTAGGAAGCTCTGGTGAGAACCCAACTTCCCCCAAACGCTTCTCTTCTCTCTTCTAGGAAGCTCTGGTGAGGACCCAACTTCCCCCAAACTCTTCTCTTCTCTCTTCTAGGAAGCTCTGGTGAGGACCCAACTTCCCCCAAACACTTCTCTCTTCTAGGAAGCTCTGGTGAGGACCCAACTTCCCCCAAACCCTTCTCTCTTCTAGGAAGCTCTGGTAAAGACCCAACTTCCCCCAAACTCTTCTCTTCTCTTCTCTCTTCTAGGAAGCTCTGGTGAAGACCCAACTTCCCCCAAACTCTCCTCTTCTCTCTTCTAGGAAGCTCTGGTGAGGGCCCAACTTCCCCCAAACTCTTCTCTCTTCTAGGAAGCTCTGGTGAGGACCCAACTTCCCCCAAACCCTTCTCTCTTCTAGGAAGCTCTGGTGAGGACCCAACTTCCCCAAACTCCTCTCTTCTATGAAGCTATGGTGAGGACCCAACTTCCCCAAACTCCTCTCTTCTAGGAAGCTCTGGTGAGGACCCAACTTCCCCAAACTCCTCTCTTCTATGAAGCTCTGGTGAAGACCCAACTTCCCCCAAACTCTCCTCTTCTCTCTTCTAGGAAGCTCTGGTGAGGGCCCAACTTCCCCCAAACTCTTCTCTCTTCTAGGAAGCTCTGGTGAGGACCCAACTTCCCCCAAACTCTTCTCTCTTCTAGGAAGCTCTGGTGAGGACCCAACTTCCCCCAAACACTTCTCTCTTCTAAGAAGCTCTGGTGAGGACCAACTTCCCCCAAACTCTTCTCTTCTCTCTTCTAGGAAGCTCTGGTGAGAACCCAACTTCCCCCAAACTCTTCTCTTCTCTCTTCTAGGAAGCTCTGGTGAGAACCCAACTTCCCCCAAACTCTTCTCTTCTCTCTTCTAGGAAGCTCTGGTGAGGACCCAACTTCCCCCAAACACGTCTCTCTTCTTGGAAGCTCTGGTGAGAACCCAACATCCCTCAAACTCTTCTCTCTTCTAAGAAGCTCTGGTGAGGACCCAACTTGTCCCAAACTCTTCTCTCTTCTAGGAAGCTATGGTGAGGACCCAACTTCCCCAAACTCCTCTCTTCTAGGAAGCTCTGGTGAGAACCCAACTTCCCACAAACTCTTCTCTTCTCTCTCCTAGGAAGCTCTGGTGAGAACCCAAATTCCCCCAAACTCTTCTCTTCTCTCTTCTAGGAAGCTCTGGTGAGGACCCAAATTCCCCCAAACGCTTCTCTTCTCTCTTCTAGGAAGCTCTGGTGAGAACCCAACTTCCCCCAAACGCTTCTCTTCTCTCTTCTAGGAAGCTCTGGTGAGGACCCAACTTCCCCCAAACTCTTCTCTTGTCTCTTCTAGGAAGCTCTGGTGAGGACCCAACTTCCCCCAAACACTTCTCTCTTCAACTTCCCCCAAACTCTTCCCTTCTCTCATCTACGAAGCTCTGGTGAGGACCCAACCTCCCTCAAAACTCTCCTCTCTTCTACGAAGCTCTGGTGAGGACCCAACTTCCCCAAACTCTTCTCTCTTCTACGAAGCTCTGGTGAGGACCCAACTTTCCCCAAACTCTTCTGCAGTCTTTCAAAGTGGCCCGAGGGTCGTCAACATCTGACGGTTGCTTCATTCCACAACACAAAAAGCCATGCAAGAGAAGATCCAAAGACGGACACTTCCCTTTTACTACCGTGTCACGTTGCTTTGCAAACAAATATGCATGGAACAAATTTGAGAGAAGCGTTGGCATTTTGTATTTGCTTTTATAGACACACAACAAAACTGGCTGCAGTGTGTGTGTGTGTGTGTGTGTGTCAGAGAGACATGTATCAACATCGTCTGCTCCTCGAATGAATGACTTGGTTTGTTCTGAGTTTCCAGAAATCGGCTTGAAATAAATAAGTTATTTCTTCTTTATTTCTTCATTTAGTTTCTCATTTCTTAAAAAGTATTGTTCAGTGTCTTGTTTTGCAAATCTATCGTCTCAGAGGAAATTATGCAAGTGAAAACTCAATAAGGTACTACTAACTGGATTCTTCTTTGCAGCTGTGTCCGAGGCGTTTCGGGGCCGGTACCACTTTACCCGTATTATTTAAGAGCTGCCTTCAGGTCTCAGACTTCTTTAAAAACAACTCATTCAGTCCGGGAGGGAAAGATTAACACCAAATGCGGTTATTCTTTGATCACATGATAAAAAGGAATACAAAACTGTTTTGTTTCAGAAGAGTGTCAAAGGTCATGACGAATGCAGGCCTGATCGTCGTGGTGTTGGCAGAACTCCTTTTGTCATGATCTTCACGAGTGAAGCCCCAGAGCTCAACTTTCATGAGTCAGCAAAGAAGGACGTGAGGAAGCTCCGCCTCTAATTCAAACCAAACAGAGCAAAGAGTCCAGCCGTGACGACAGTGAGGTGAGTTTGGTTCAGCAGTGAGAGGAATGGGAAGCAGCGACTCGCTGCTGCAAACTGGACGTCATGAAGACAAACACAAGTCAAATTTACAAGTTTTATTATAAGAATATTGATTAGGGTGTTTTTTTATGTGTGACCTGAAACAGAAATACAACACTTAGGCATTTTCTACGCTAATGTGATTTGGCTGAACAGGTAGTGTAACGTTTGACTTACAATAGAGAACAAACACACCGTTACTGTGGTTAGATAAAAAAATAAAAGATATTGTATCACATATTCCACTGAACACTTAAAAGCTTTGAAATGCTGTAAAACCAGAAGGACATAAATAATGAGGTGTCTTTATTCAGTATCATTTCCCCAGCCTTTCATCATATACATTCCTTCCAGTATTACTGAACACAGACACACAAACCCTGCTGCTCAACACGATTGGGTCTCAAATGGCCTGCTGACTAAAACTGTTCACTACTTTCCACAGTAAACGTGTGGATGAGAGTCAGTCTTCATTCCCTGATGGAAACAGTCCAGGCTCAAAGCGTCACCTGTCTCACGCTCAACCTCCTGGATCACCTCGCCAGTGAGACATCAGATGTTCACCCTCCGTCCTCCTCAGTGGTCCTTGGCCAGGTAACCCATGTGTGTGTTGGTGAGGAAGTCACAGGTGGGGATGCTGCAGACTGCCTGGTGGATGTTCATGGCTGTGATTTCCCTCGGCACTCTGCAAATCCAACAACCACGTCAGGCGCATTCACGTGTGTAAACTTTCCCCTGCCGTCTTACACAACACTTAAACGCTGCAAAATGTAAACATACAGCAGATGAGGAGAGCTCACTTGAAGGTTGTTGTGACTCAAGAAAAGTGTTTGAGGCTCTGAGCTGCAGAACTGTGCTGAAACCGATCACTCAGGCAAATAACCACACCTCCACTTTTGATTCAAGCCTGTCCAATCAAAACCATGAACCGACTCCACCATAGGCTGGAGGTGGTTTGATAAGTGGAACAGTGGAATCAGAGAAGAGCTGACCTGTTGAGAGGGGATTTGGAAAAAGCTCCAGCCAGAGCTTCTCTCAGGATGTCACTGGAAAACTGCTCCGTGGCCTGCAACACACAACAAAGGCCTCACTGCAGTGCAGGCCCTGCGCCGCGCTGGGCGCCATGCGTGTGTTCTTCATGCTGCAGCACCTTCAGGATCATGGCCTCCACCACCGGAGCCAACACGTTCTTCTCCACCTCCACGGGCTGGAAAGTCACTCCAATCTGAAAGGAAACACAGAAAGCGTTGGGGAAATGAAGATGATTAATAAAATGTGATATATCTTCATGTATAAGACAAACTCCTACAAGGTGCATGCTTCAGTACCAGGGCTGCAACTAACAATCACTTTAATAATCAGTTCATCGGTCGATTGATCAAAGAATCGGTTAAAAAAAAGACATTATAGATTATTTAAAAGCCCTGAAGGAATACAATGATGTTTACAATATAAATACATGTATACACGTCTACAAGGCAATTATTAAATCAGATTGAATGTACTTCAGGGACCACATACAGTCCAGGTTCATGTTGAGTCACCAGACTGTATGATGGTGGTGCAAAATAGTTTTCACACTCACTTCTTTGGCTCAGAGGTAAATAGTGATTATTACACACAGTGTTACTGGACGGAGCATCACTGCTGCTCTGACAGGAGAGCCAATGCTCATCTCTCTCTCACACACACACACACACTCACACTCACACTCACACACACACACACACACACACACACACACACACACACACACACACACACACACACACACACACACACACACACACACACACACACACACACACAGGACAGAGGTGTGGGGGACAGTGGTGTGGGGGACAGAGGTGTGGAGGACAGTGGTGTGGAGGACAGAGGTGTGGAGGACAGTGGTGTGGAGGACAGTGGTGTGGGGGACAGTGGTGTGGAGGACAGTGGTGTGGAGGACAGTGGTGTGGAGGACAGTGGTGTGGAGGACAGTGGTGTGGGGGACAGAGGTGTGGGGGACAGAGGTGTGGAGGACAGTGGTGTGGAGGACAGTGGTGTGGGGGACAGTGGTCAGGAGGACAGAGGTGTGGAGGACAGTGGTGTGGGGGACAGAGGTGTGGAGGACAGAGGTGTGGGGGACAGAGGTGTGGGGGACAGAGGTGTGGGGGACAGTGGTTAGGGGGACAGAGGTGTGGAGGACAGAGGTGTGGGGGACAGAGGTGTGGGGGACAGTGGTGTGGGGGACAGTGGTCAGGAGGACTGAGGTGTGGAGGACAGTGGTGTGGGGGACAGAGGTGTGGAGGACAGAGGTGTGGGGGACAGTGGTTAGGGGGACAGAGGTGTGGGGGACAGAGGTGTGGGGGACAGAGGTGTGGGGGACAGTGGTTAGGGGGACAGAGGTGTGGGGGACAGTGGTCAGGGGGACAGAGGTGTGGGGGACAGAGGTGTGGGGGACAGTGGTCAGGGGGACAATGGTGTGGGGGACAGTGGTGTCCTGACCTGTTGAGCCGTCTCACTGACAAACTGAGAGGACACACAGCGCCCGAGGAAGAACTTGGGGTCCACGTCGGCCTCCTGCTCTTCCTCCTTGACCTTCAGCTTGTGGCAGGGGGGGGTCACCGTGACGATGTCCACCGTCTCCTCGTCCACCTCGTCCGGCTCCGTCTTCAGCAGCGCCTGCATCTGCTCCACCCGCAGCACCAGCTCCTCCCAGCTGCTCAGGGTGGAGGGACACTCTGCAGTCACATGACACTGGTCAGTCCTGCTCAACAGTGTGTTAGTGTGAGACTGAGGACGGTGAGAGGACACCGCGAGACGTGGTGGTCAGCTTGGTGTCTCACTGAAAGAGCTCTGGAACTGAAGGCCAACAGCACAGCGCTCACCGGGCTCGTTGTCGATCTGTGTGAGGATGTCCTCCATGGACTCGTCATCGTGTCTGTGTGGCTCGGGGTCTGGCGGGGTGTAGCCCCTCTGCCGGCACCACTGCACCACCTCCCTGGTCTTGGGGGGGGTGAGGGCCTGCAGGCGGGGGGAGCGATCCAGCACGTCCTGCACCACCCTCTTCACTGCCACGGCTCGCTGGAGCTGCACACAACATCCACACACATGTTCAGACTGCCGAGCTGCTTCCAGCCCCGTCGTCTCACGAGTGACCGGAAGGTACAGGTATACACGTCTGGGCTTGTGTTGGCGCGTACTGATGATGTCACCAGGAGCAGGGCTGACTGCGGGGAAGCCCGGGACAAGCAGGAACCTCACCGGTCGAGCTGCAGATGGCTTATGCAGCAAAACTGCTGACACTGCACAAAAAGTGCAGGACAGAATGGAGCCTTACGGAGGTACGGCAAAGCGTACCTGGAGCCTAATCTGGTTCCCGTTTCCACTGCAGAAAGGAGGTTAAAAAGTAGGCGGGGCTTAGAGCTCCTCAGATATGTGATGTTACAACACTCGTAACGGACTGTACCGTCCATTCCAGCACTTTGTGTGGTGGAAACATGAACCGTAACGGACTGTACCGTCCATTCCAACACTTTGTGTGGTGGAAACATGAACCGTAACGGACTGTACCGTCCATTCCAGCACTTTGTGTGGTGGAAACATGAACCGTAACGGACTGTACCGTCCATTCCAACACTTTGTGTGGTGGAAACATGAACCGTAACGGACTGTACCGTCCATTCCAACACTTTGTGTGGTGGAAACATGAACCGTAATGGACTGTACCGTCCATTCCAGCACTTTGTGTGGTGGAAACATGAACCGTAACGGACTGTACCGTCCATTCCAACACTTTGTGTGGTGGAAACATGAACCGTAACGGACTGTATCGTCCATTCCAACACTTTGTGTTTTGGAAACATGAACCGTAACGGACTGTACCGTCCATTCCAACACTTTGTGTGGTGGAAACATGAACCGTAATGGACTGTACCGTCCATTCCAACACTTTGTGTGGTGGAAACATGAACCGTAATGGACTGTACCGTCCATTCCAGCACTTTGTGTGGTGGAAACATGAACCGTAACGGACTGTACCGTCCATTCCAACACTTTGTGTGGTGGAAACATGAACCGTAACGGACTGTACCGTCCATTCCAACACTTTGTGTGGTGGAAACATGAACCGTAATGGACTGTACCGTCCATTCCAGCACTTTGTGTGGTGGAAACATGAACCGTAACGGACTGTACCGTCCATTCCAACACTTTGTGTGGTGGAAACATGAACCGTAACGGACTGTACCGTCCATTCCAACACTTTGTGTGGTGGAAACATGAACCGTAACGGACTGTACCGCCCATTCCAACACTTTGTGTGGTGGAAACATGAACCGTAATGGACTGTACCGTCCATTCCAGCACTTTGTGTGGTGGAAACATGAACCGTAACGGACTGTACCGTCCATTCCAACACTTTGTGTGGTGGAAACATGAACCGTAACGGACTGTACCGTCCATTCCAGCACTTTGTGTGGTGGAAACATGAACCGTAACGGACTGTACCGTCCATTCCAACACTTTGTGTGGTGGAAACATGAACCGTAACGGACTGTACCGTCCATTCCAGCACTTTGTGTGGTGGAAACATGAACCGTAATGGACTGTACCGTCCATTCCAACACTTTGTGTGGTGGAAACATGAACTGTAACAGACTGTACCGTCCATTCCAGCACTTTGTGTGGTGGAAACATGAACCGTAACGGACTGTACCGTCCATTCCAGCACTTTGTGTGGTGGAAACATGAACCGTAACGGACTGTACCGTCCATTCCAGCACTTTGTGTGGTGGAAACATGAACCGTAACGGACTGTACCGTCCATTCCAGCACTTTGTGTGGTGGAAACATGAACCGTAACGGACTGTACCGTCCATTCCAGCACTTTGTGTGGTGGAAACATGAACCGTAACGGACTGTACCGTCCATTCCAGCACTTTGTGCGGTGGAAACATGAACCGTAACGGACTGTACCGTCCATTCCAGCACTTTGTGCGGTGGAAACATGAACCGTAACGGACTGTACCGTCCATTCCAACACTTTGTGTGGTAGAAACATGAACCGTAACGGACTGTACCGTCCATTCCAGCACTTTGTGTGGTGGAAACATGAACCGTAACGGACTGTACCGTCCATTCCAGCACTTTGTGTGGTGGAAACATGAACCGTAACGGACTGTACCGTCCATTCCAGCACTTTGTGTGGTGGAAACATGAACCGTAATGGACTGTACCGTCCATTCCAGCACTTTGTGTGGTGGAAACATGAACCGTAACGGACTGTACCGTCCATTCCAACACTTTGTGTGGTGGAAACATGAACCGTAACGGACTGTACCGTCCATTCCAGCACTTTGTGTGGTGGAAACATGAACCGTAACGGACTGTACCGTCCATTCCAGCACTTTGTGTGGTGGAAACATGAACCGTAACGGACTGTACCGTCCATTCCAGCACTTTGTGCGGTGGAAACATGAACCGTAACGGACTGTACCGTCCATTCCAACACTTTGTGCGGTGGAAACATGAACCGTAACGGACTGTACCGTCCATTCCAGCACTTTGTGTGGTGGAAACATGAACGGTAACGGACTGTACCGTCCATTCCAGCACTTTGTGTGGTAGAAACATGAACGGTAACGGACTGTACCGTCCATTCCAGCACTTTGTGTGGTGGAAACATGAACCGTAACGGACTGTACCGTCCATTCCAACACTTTGTGGTGGAAACATGAACCGTAACGGACTGTACCGTCCATTCCAGCACTTTGTGTGGTGGAAACATGAACCGTAACGGACTGTACCGTCCATTCCAGCACTTTGTGTGGTGGAAACATGAACCGTAACGGACAGTACCGTCCATTCCAGCACTTTGTGTGGTGGAAACATGAACCGTAACAGACTGTACCGTCCATTCCAGCACTTTGTGTGGTGGAAACATGAACCGTAACGGACTGTACCGTCCATTCCAGCACTTTGTGTGGTGGAAACATGAACCGTAACGGACTGTACCGTCCATTCCAGCACTTTGTGTGGTGGAAACATGAACCGTAACGGACTGTACCGTCCATTCCAGCACTTTGTGTGGTGGAAACATGAACCGTAACGGACTGTACCGTCCATTCCAACACTTTGTGTGGTGGAAACATGAACCGTAACGGACTGTACCGTCCATTCCAGCACTTTGTGTGGTGGAAACATGAACCGTAACGGACTGTACCGTCCATTCCAGCACTTTGTGCGGTGGAAACATGAACCGTAACGGACTGTACCGTCCATTCCAACACTTTGTGTGGTGGAAACATGAACCGTAACGGACTGTACCGTCCATTCCAGCACTTTGTGTGGTGGAAACATGAACGGTAACGGACTGTACCGTCCATTCCAACACTTTGTGTGGTAGAAACATGAACGGTAACGGACTGTACCGTCCATTCCAGCACTTTGTGTGGTGGAAACATGAACCGTAACGGACTGTACCGTCCATTCCAACACTTTGTGTGGTGGAAACATGAACCGTAACGGACTGTACCGTCCATTCCAGCACTTTGTGCGGTGGAAACATGAACCGTAACGGACTGTACCGTCCATTCCAGCACTTTGTGCGGTGGAAACATGAACCGTAACGGACTGTACCGTCCATTCCAGCACTTTGTGCGGTGGAAACATGAACCGTAACGGACTGTACCGTCCATTCCAACACTTTGTGTGGTGGAAACATGAACCGTAACGGACTGTACCGTCCATTCCAACACTTTGTGTGGTGGAAACATGAACCGTAACGGACTGTACCGTCCATTCCAGCACTTTGTGTGGTGGAAACATGAACCGTAACGGACTGTACCGTCCATTCCAGCACTTTGTGTGGTGGAAACATGAACCGTAACGGACTGTACCGTCCATTCCAGCACTTTGTGTGGTGGAAACATGAACCGTAACGGACTGTACCGTCCATTCCAGCACTTTGTGTGGTGGAAGCATGAACCGTAACGGACTGTACCGTCCATTCCAACACTTTGTGTGGTAGAAACATGAACGGTAACGGACTGTACCGTCCATTCCAGCACTTTGTGTGGTGGAAACATGAACTGTAACGGACTGTACCGTCCATTCCAGCACTTTGTGTGGTGGAAACATGAACCGTAACGGACTGTACGGTCCATTCCAGCACTTTGTGTGGTGGAAACATGAACTGTAACGGACTGTACCGTCCATTCCAACACTTTGTGTGGTGGAAACATGAACCGTAACGGACTGTACCGTCCATTCCAACACTTTGTGTGGTGGAAACATGAACCGTAACGGACTGTACGGTCCATTCCAACACTTTGTGTGGTGGAAACATGAACCGTAACGGACTGTACCGTCCATTCCAGCACTTTGTGTGGTGGAAACATGAACCGTAACGGACTGTACCGTCCATTCCAGCACTTTGTGTGGTGGAAACATGAACCGTAACGGACTGTACCGTCCATTCCAGCACTTTGTGTGGTGGAAACATGAACCGTAACGGACTGTACCGTCCATTCCAGCACTTTGTGTGGTGGAAACATGAACCGTAACGGACTGTACCGTCCATTCCAGCACTTTGTGTGGTGGAAACATGAACCGTAACGGACTGTACCGTCCATTCCAGCACTTTGTGTGGTGGAAACATGAACCGTAATGGACTGTACCGTCCATTCCAGCACTTTGTGTGGTGGAAACATGAACCGTAACGGACTGTACCGTCCATTCCAACACTTTGTGTGGTGGAAACATGAACCGTAACGGACTGTACCGTCCATTCCAGCACTTTGTGTGGTGGAAACATGAACCGTAACGGACTGTACCGTCCATTCCAGCACTTTGTGTGGTGGAAACATGAACCGTAACGGACTGTACCGTCCATTCCAACACTTTGTGTGGTGGAAACATGAACCGTAACGGACTGTACCGTCCATTCCAGCACTTTGTGTGGTGGAAACATGAACCGTAACGGACTGTACCGTCCATTCCAGCACTTTGTGTGGTGGAAACATGAACCGTAACGGACTGTACCGTCCATTCCAACACTTTGTGTGGTGGAAACATGAACCGTAACGGACTGTACCGTCCATTCCAGCACTTTGTGTGGTGGAAACATGAACCGTAACGGACTGTACCGTCCATTCCAGCACTTTGTGTGGTGGAAACATGAACCGTAACGGACTGTACCGTCCATTCCAGCACTTTGTGTGGTGGAAGCATGAACCGTAACGGACTGTACCGTCCATTCCAACACTTTGTGTGGTAGAAACATGAACGGTAACGGACTGTACCGTCCATTCCAGCACTTTGTGTGGTGGAAACATGAACTGTAACGGACTGTACCGTCCATTCCAGCACTTTGTGTGGTGGAAACATGAACCGTAACGGACTGTACCGTCCATTCCAGCACTTTGTGTGGTGGAAACATGAACTGTAACGGACTGTACCGTCCATTCCAGCACTTTGTGTGGTGGAAACATGAACCGTAACGGACTGTACCGTCCATTCCAGCACTTTGTGTGGTGGAAACATGAACCGTAACGGACTGTACCGTCCATTCCAGCACTTTGTGTGGTGGAAACATGAACCGTAACGGACTGTACCGTCCATTCCAGCACTTTGTGTGGTGGAAACATGAACCGTAACGGACTGTACCGTCCATTCCAGCACTTTGTGTGGTGGAAACATGAACCGTAACGGACTGTACCGTCCATTCCAGCACTTTGTGTGGTGGAAACATGAACTGTAATGGACTGTACCGTCCATTCCAGCACTTTGTGTGGTGGAAACATGAACCGTAACGGACTGTACCGTCCATTCCAGCACTTTGTGTGGTGGAAACATGAACCGTAACGGACTGTACCGTCCATTCCAACACTTTGTGTGGTGGAAACATGAACCGTAACGGACTGTACCGTCCATTCCAGCACTTTGTGTGGTGGAAACATGAACCGTAACGGACTGTACCGTCCATTCCAACACTTTGTGTGGTGGAAACATGAACCGTAACGGACTGTACCGTCCATTCCAACACTTTGTGTGGTGGAAACATGAACCGTAACGGACTGTACCGTCCATTCCAGCACTTTGTGTGGTGAAACGGGGCTAAAGAGTGACAATACGGGCAACCTGGACCTGGAATCTACAATGCAGAGCTGGTAAGAGGGTGCTGTCACTCCTGAAGGCAGTTCAATTAAACTCTTGTCTGTGGAAACTTCTCCTCATCCGAGCAGGGAAAAGTGCTGAAGAAGGGAAAACTTAATAGTTCAGGAGAAAGAAATATGCCAATATTTCATATACTACATTTCAAGAAAGAAAAAACCTTATTTCTGGGGAAAAACGAGTCCTACTGTCTTGTCTTTGGGTTTTAAAAGCACTGAAAGAAGAGATGCAGTGCAGGTAAGTGGAGGTTGATCACAGTTGAACACCAGGACAAAGAAGTCACCTCTGATGCTCTGCGTTTGCCGATATTCCAGGAATAATAATGCTCTGTTGAAGAGGCACAAAATGGATGGGAGTCCTCCGCTGGAAGAAAAAGCAAAATGATGTTAAAACGGTTATAAGAAGACTGGTTTGAAGGCAGTGCATGATGGACTAGCCAACGTACTCTTGTCTGGCACAATGAGAGGGAACTTCTTCACCACGGCCGTCAGCAGCTGCATCATGGTTTCTACGTACTCCGTACTGAGGAGGACAAACAGGAAGTTCTGTCCATACACTGCTTTTATTAGGGCACTAATGGCTCAGCTGCTGGCTGACCACTGTGTCGCTGCAGCTCGGAATCCTTACTTCACGAGGTCATGCGAGGCGGTGTCGGCGCCTTGCTCCTGCTTGACGGTGGTGGCAGCAGACACGGGGGCGTTCAGCAGCGGGGGCAGGGCAGCAGAGACACAAGTCAGAGCACCGGGCTCCGTCTTCACTGTGGAGACACACATTCCATCAGTAGCCGTTGAAGGAGTCCAGCTTCACCACTGGTCCTGCTCAGGAGGACACGTGGACGACTGAGGGACACCTGAAGCTACTGACACGTGACTTCCAACACATCAGAGGAAACCCAGTGAAGACCGTCCACGTCCCGCCTGAGCACACACCTCCTGTTCACCAACTGAGCCACTCAAGACTCCATGGTCACCAGATAAACCATGATCAGTAACACACATACTTTGATCAATACATACCCTAACCCTAACCCAACCTTTTACTCAACTGTTGAACTCTGGACCCTCAATGTGAGAACATGTGTTGTACAAGTCAACAACAACAGTGTGGTGTTGAAGTGGATGTGGAGGAGAGGGTGGAGGAGGGTGTGGAGGAGAGGGTGGAGGAGAGGGTGGAGGAGAGGGTGGTGGAGGGCGTGGAGGAGAGGGTGGTGGAGAGCGTGGAGGAGAGGGTGGTGGAGAGCGTGGAGGAGAGCGTGGAGGAGAGGGTGGAGGAGAGCGTGGAGGAGAGGGTGGTGGAGGGCGTGGAGGAGAGCGTGGAGGAGAGGGTGGTGGAGAGCGTGGAGGAGAGGGTGGAGGAAAGCATGGAGGAGAGGGTGGTGGAGAGCGTGGAGGAGAGCGTGGAGAGAGGGTGGTGGAGAGCGTGGAGGAGAGGGTGGTGGAGAGCGTGGAGAGAGGGTGGTGGAGAGCGTGGATGAGAGCGTGGAGAGAGGGTGGTGGAGAGCGTGGATGAGAGCGTGGAGAGAGGGTGGTGGAGAGCGTGGAGGAGAGGGTGGTGGAGAGCGTGGAGGAGAGGGTGGTGGAGAGCGTGGAGGAGAGCGTGGAGGAGAGCGTGGAGAGAGGGTGGTGGAGAGCGTGGAGGAGAGGGTGGTGGAGAGCGTGGAGAGAGGGTGGTGGAGAGCGTGGATGAGAGCGTGGAGGAGAGGGTGGTGGAGAGCGTGGAGGAGAGGGTGGTGGAGAGCGTGGAGGAGAGGGTGGTGGAGAGCGTGGAGAGAGGGTGGTGGAGAGCGTGGAGGAGAGGGTGGTGGAGAGCGTGGAGGAGAGGGTGGTGGAGAGCGTGGAGGAGAGGGTGGAGGAGGGCCTTACCTTGTGGCAGAGGCAGGGTGACGGAGGAGCTGGCAGGACCAGGGGAGGCTTCGGGAGTGGAGGGACCCCCAGAGCCTGCACACACACACACACACACACACTTACTTGGGGGGAGGGGGAGGGGGAGGGGGGGTATCCCCCTTTGTCTGAGGACCTCAACCTTCCAATAGTATCTCATATCACAACACATGTTCACACCATGTCTTTTCTTTGTCAACACAAAGGAAACTATTAACTATTCTATACTAACTCTCGGTATGGCCTGCCTTGCTAAAAGATATACCATACTCCTTCTACTTTTGCTCAATGGATTTTACTTGCTCAAGAGCACTTCAACATGTGGACAGGTGGTGATGGAAATTCAACTTGCAACCTTGTGATTGGGAGACAACCACATTGCGTAATGAAAGGTCGTGGTTGCCCCCCCCCCCCCTCCTGAAACGTCACGTACTCACTGGATGTACACTCCTTTTGGTTCTTACTTTGTTTTTTCCTTCAGCTTGAAAAACACTGAACAAACACTGATCTTCAAGTTGGCCTGGTTTGTTAAATGTGTTTTGACGAGGCTCCCCTCACCTCTCCCTGCAGGACTGGTGAGGAGAGGCTGCAGCCCCCCCAGGGCCGGGTGAGGAGGGTGTGTGGGGGAGCTGCAGCCCCCCCAGGGCCCGGTGAGGAGGGTGTGTGGGGGAGCTGCAGCCCCCCCAGGGCCCGGTGAGGAGGGTGTGTGGGGGAGCTGCAGCCCCCCCAGGGCCCGGTGAGGAGGGTGTGTGGGGGAGCTGCAGACCCCCCAGGGCCCGGTGAGGAGGGTGTGTGGGGAGCTGCAGCCCCCCCAGGGCCCGGTGAGGAGGGTGTGTGGGGGAGCTGCAGCCCCCCCAGGGCCCGGTGAGGAGGGTGTGTGGGGGAGCTGCAGCCCCCCCAGGGCTGGGTGAGGAGGGTGTGTGGGGGAGCTGCAGCCCCCCCAGGGCCCGGTGAGGAGGGTGTGTGGGGGAGCTGCAGCCCCCCCAGGGCCGGGTGAGGAGGGTGTGTGGGGGAGCTGCAGCCCCCCCAGGGCCGGGTGAGGAGGGTGTGTGGGGGAGCTGCAGCCCCCCCAGGGCCCGGTGAGGAGGGTGTGTGGGGGAGCTGCAGCCCCCCCAGGGCCCGGTGAGGAGGGTGTGTGGGGGAGCTGCAGCCCCCCCAGGGCCCGGTGAGGAGGGTGTGTGGGGGAGCTGCAGCCCCCCCAGGGCTGGGTGAGGAGGGTGTGTGGGGGAGCTGCAGCCCCCCCAGGGCCCGGTGAGGAGGGTGTGTGGGGGAGCTGCAGCCCCCCCAGGGCTGGGTGAGGAGGGTGTGTGGGGGAGCTGCAGCCCCCCCAGGGCCCGGTGAGGAGGGTGTGTGGGGGAGCTGCAGCCCCCCCAGGGCCCGGTGAGGAGGGTGTGTGGGGGAGCTGCAGCCCCCCCAGGGCCCGGTGAGGAGGGTGTGTGGGGGAGCTGCAGCCCCCCCAGGGCCGGGTGAGGAGGGTGTGTGGGGGAGCTGCAGCCCCCCCAGGGCTGGGTGAGGAGGGTGTGTGGGGAGCTGCAGCCCCCCCAGGGCCCGGTGAGGAGGGTGTGTGGGGAGCTGCAGCCCCCCCAGGGCCCGGTGAGGAGGGTGTGTGGGGGAGCTGCAGCCCCCCCAGGGCCGGGTGAGGAGGGTGTGTGGGGGAGCTGCAGCCCCCCCAGGGCTGGGTGAGGAGGGTGTGTGGGGAGCTGCAGCCCCCCCAGGGCCCGGTGAGGAGGGTGTGTGGGGAGCTGCAGCCCCCCCAGTGCACCTTCAGCCCGCCTGCACACAACAGTGGACGTTGCACGTGTGTGTGTGTGTGTGTGTGTGTGTGTGTCCACACAAGGACAGATGAGGTGAGCGTCCGGCCCCCCTACCCGACAGAGCCGCTCCCGTTTTCCCGCCTCCGGCTGCCAAAGCTGCGCTAGCCAGCGACGTGCTGCTGCTTTTAGCCACGCCCACCAACATGTCCGCGCTGTCCCCTTTAGACGTGCTGACGACGGGCGTGTTGGTGACGCCTTTAGCCAGCGTCACCACTGCACCGGAGGAGCCCCCAGCGCTCCTCGCCATGGAGGAGCTGCCGCTACCTTTGAGCAGGGAGGCCACGCTGGCCTTAGGAAGGCCCCCGCCACCAGCCGCAGCGGCGCTGGCGGTTTTAGGCGTGCTGATCACTGCTGCCGGGTTAGCTGCTGCCGGGCTAGCTGCTGCCGGGTTAGCTGCTGCCGGGTTAGCTGCTGCCTGGTTAGCTGTGACCAGCAGAGACTGATGCTGAGAGGAAGACTTCCCACTGTCAGCAGCCTGCAGGGACACAAACACACAAACCGTCAAGATTTACAATCACAATGCAATGTTTTGACTTTGAAGTCCATATTTAAAGGTGCTTAAAAAGAACACTGCCCAGAGAAACGCATCACGTGTAATGACCAGTCCTGTTGCTCATCTCCCAGCTGTCCCTGTCAAAGCTTGTTTTACTTCACACAGTAATATTTACAACTGGTTCTGTGGACTTCCTCTTCTTTATTCTGCTGTTTCTTCTGTATGGGTGTGAAACAAAGGTTATGTACTGAGCCTGTTACTGTGCATGTGCACCCCTCCCCCCCCCCACCCCCCAAAAGCTTTGCAGATCCAGTTCATCGGCACACTGCTGCTGTGTAAAGGAAGCCCTCCAAAGTGAAGACAGTTGTGCAGAAGTGTAAACGGGCCTCAGAGCCAGTGCAGCCTGCAGCCCTCTGTCCAGTACGAAGGACAAAGGCACTGAACCCGAGGTGCTTTCATAATGCAATATTATTAAACAAGAGTCAAATCACATGTCCAGAAGCAGGAAGCAATCTATGGGCACATGATGAGGGATGGATAGACGCTTCCAGGTTGGAGTAAACAAATACATCTTGGCTTTAACATTATACCTTTTCTGAAGCGTCTGAGGCTTTTTTTTAAAAAATGTTTTAATATCCAATGTGTTTTCCTTCAATGGCCCTCATACTCTTCTGTGCATTAGTGTGGGCTGAGAGGACGAACATATTCCTGTTAAAGCTGGAAATCCAGGCCTCGCCTACTCTTGTCTAGCTTTAGTCATTCCATTTGGAAATGTATCGTACATCAAGTGTGTATTTTCACTATACAGTACAACCACTGACGAAGGACGCCCTAAAATCCAAATGCAAGTGTCCCCTGAAGACAGGTGTCCTCTCTCCGGAGGGACGGGTCACAAGGACAAATTGTAGGACAGGAGTCTCAGTACAGGTTGTCCCCTCATCACAGTGTGTTAACAGTTAAATATGTGTCCTCTCAGTACAGGTTGTCCCCTAATCAGAGGTTCTACTGTATAGTATTTTGTGTTTGTGTGCGACAGGGAGTTTGTTTGTAAGGCCACATTTGCATGATGTGGCTCTTTGTCGTCCCACAGTACTTGTTGTAGCTCTTGGTCTCTGACTGGTTGGCCGCCCCTGTTAGAGGATCTCTTTGTTTCAATTCCTTCATTTCAATTTCAACCCGGTGCTAATATGTCCAACACGTCCCTGTTTGTGTTTTCCCAGTGCTCTGTCTTCGTTTGCGTTTATTCCACTTACAGATTTATCAGCAGTAAATGATCTTTGTGCATTAATATATCACTGTGACCTTTAAAAATAAAACTGCAGCATCGTAAATGATTCTTCAATCATAAGAAAGACTCAATATTACTTTGATTGTACCAGAGATGCAAGGAAGCTCGATTTATAAAAACCATTTGGGGAAGCTGCGTGATTACAAACAAAAGAAGCATTTTAGATCCAGGTCCACATGTTTACTTTTGGCTGTGACTCAGAATAAGAGTGAGACTGGCCTGTTGCTGGCTGACGGAGCCCAAGGAGGAGCTGGCAGCCGTGATCACTCCACCGGTCATCCTCAAGGTGGTGGTGCCTGGCTTGGACAAATGGCCGGCTCCCGCCACTGTGACCGTCTTGACAGAGCTGTCTGTCAACTTCACCTGTGAACCCTGGGCGCCGCCCACCACCTGCCAATCAAATGACAAGACGTCCACAGTCACAAACGGTGACAGTGTGAAGGAGCAAAATGAGTGAAAGCCATAAAGAAAACAACTTCTGCAAACATGACTTCCCCTTTGATCAGGTCACATGGAAACCTCTCCACAGCTCGCTATGAACTCTTCATTTATCCTTTTGATCAGGTCTCATGGAAACCTCTCCACAGCTCGCTATGAACTCTTCATTTATCCCTTTGATCAGGTCACATGGAAACCTCTCCACAGCTCGCTATGCACCCTTCATTTATCCCTTTGATCAGGTCACATGGAAACCTCTCCACAGCTCGCTATGAACTCTTCTTTTATCCCTTTGATCAGGCACATGGAAACCTCTCCACAGCTCGCTATGTACTCTTCATTTATCCCTTTGATCAGGTCACATGGAAACCTCTCCACAGCTCGCTATGAACTCTTCATTTATCCCTTTGATCAGGTCACATGGAAACCTCTCCACAGCTCGCTATGAACCCTTCATTTATCCCTTTGATCAGGTCACATGGAAACTTGTTCACAGCTCGCTATGAACTCTTCATTTATCCCTACATTGATTCAGGCTCATGACCATTGATTGGTTCTGACTTCACAAATCTCTTCAGTTGTGTTGGCAGATGTTTTGTTAACATACGTCCACCGACAGTTGTTTCTTTTCTCTCCAATTTAACGGTTAAGTCAAACACATCCCTTCTCTCGCTACCAGCTATTGTTTTTTTTAATAAACACATCTCCAGACATTTCATTGCCAATGAAAAAATCAAACAGAAAACTTCTCCTCATGGTAAACTGGTACCTGGAAAGTGATTCATCTAAATGAAAACCAGAGAAGGAGAATGAAATCCTCAATCAGAAGACTAATAATAACAGAAGTGCTTTTACAAAATGAGGCTGTTGATTTATTCTCCACAGATGAACATGTGACCACGGCACAACACATCTGTTCCTGAGCAGCTTCAAGTATCAACATCACAGATGATACACAGCCATTCCCACACTGGCCTGAGACAAGATGGCCGCCTTCTGTCCCGCCGTCACCCGGATGGCCTGCTGGGGACCCGAGGTAGGTGGCAAGGCCGTGGAGCCGGAGCTGCCCTGCTTCCCCGAGCCCAGCGCTGGCTGGCCCACCAGGAACGTTCCCTGGGGAAGACAGGAAGTGAGTTCACACAGGACATCCATCTTAGTGCACCATGTTACAGCAGAGGTATTGTCTCTTGAAGTACTCTAGGAAACAGTTTTCATAGTGTGTTAAATATAGCTGAGCTAAAATGTACAGATCTTTTGCAACATTTCCCATCCCACTGTAATGAACTGAGAGTAAAATTGATCAGATGCTAAGTACTGTAAGCTTAATAGCTGTTGGGGGAAATGAACACAATGTTTGCTGTATAGACATTGAAGAAGCACTTGTAGGAAAACACAGCAGAGATTGTTACTTCAGACACCTTCATTCTAAAATGTGGGCTCTGTGCTCAGACAGCACTGCTTAAAGCGAACTGCAGGATCAATGCTGCTCTAATGAGTGTGTCCAATGGAGAAGAGATCAGACTGGACCCAACAATCTGAAGTGATGGAAATGACGCTGAGGGGAAACCGAACTCAACTACAATAAAATACACATGAAAACTGTTCACATTATGATTAAACACTGAATACATTGTAGGAAAGGCCTGCAAAAGCTGTCAAACAAAGCCTGCAGAGAAAGTGTGCGCACCCACCTGTGGGGTCTGTTTGAGGATGTAGGACGTGTAGGAGAGGTTGGAAGGCAGACTGCTGGAGGAAGAGGAGGAGGAGGAGGAGGAGGAGGTGTTCTGAGAGCCCCCGGTGCCTGCTGACGAGCTCTGGGACTGCTGACCTGCATCACACACCAGTCTCATCAACAGTCCAACACTAACAGCCTGTCTGGACTGTCAGTGAAGGACTGTGCAGTGCCTTCCAACACCACTTTCTCAATAAAACACAAACAATGAATAATGCAAATACAACAGGCTCAAGAAGGAAGAAGCGCAAGTTCATTGAATATGTCTGGCGTCCAGTTTTCAACTAATCACATACTCACAAACCTAAATGACCACAAAGCAAAGAAGCGACCAACAAGTAAACAAGAAGGCCGTTGCTGGGCTAATCCCCCGCCGGAGGGCTTTATATTTTCTCACAAAGCCAGCTCTAAGGCAGCACACTTGGTACACTAGAGGGTGTTCCATGGGTCCTAGTAGATCATTATGTAGAATCTGAAAGGTCTTCTTCATAAGCTATGTCAAAATACGTCTCCAGAGCCCAAAAGGTGTTTTTTATGCACTTAGTGACCCTGTGACCTGATATGCAAATTAGGTCCTGGTCACCATGGTGCCCCTTCTCCCCAGGTGGAGTGTCCATGTGTGAAGTTTGGTGACTGTGGGCCCAGGAACTGCTGAGAAATGAGGAGAAATGTTTATATGGAAATACATGTATTGTGCAACCATGACGAGCAAACTTCAGACCCTTACCAATCTTCAAGGTCAAGGTCAGGTCACTTGGTGTACTGGAGGTTATCCCTGGAGTGTGTATCATGTGTGTATAACATTTCAGAGCCCTAGCTCAAAAACCTAGGCCTCCAGAGCCCAAAATGTGTTTTTAAGCACTTCGTGACCCTGTGACCTACTTAATATGCAAATTAGGTCAAGGTCACCATAGAATCCCTTCCCCCTCTGAGATGTATCCACATGTGAAGTTTGGTCACTGTGGGCCCAGGGGTTGCCGAGATATAGGTAGAAACGTTCGAACGGACGGACGTACGGACGTACGGACGTACGGACGGAGACTGTTTCAAGATCCCCCTTCGGGGCCTATCAGCCACGGCGGGGGATAATAATTACGTAAATGACCAGTGTAAACACCGAGTGCATATTCCACCGTTTCTTCCCTGTTCCTGGAGAACATGGTTTGTACTTGAGCAGGATTTTCTCTTATCGAAGTAACTTCAGGGTGAACCTTTTCCGTACTGCGATGTTATCCAGTTCTTAATGGGGTAAAACACAGTGGTGACTTACTCTGACCCACTACCCTGCTCCGGAGCAGCTTCTGTCCTGGATAAAACATCAGTGAGTATAAAAGCTCCACCTCCTGAACAATCAGATCTATTCAATCAATCTATTTATTTTGGATATTTACAATGTCTTTTTTCATAATACAATTCCAATTTTAAATATTCTTAAGAAAAAAAAGTTGATTTTTTTTGGAAAAATGGTATCATAATAGCAATGCTATCGTTTATCGCATGTCTAGGACAATTTAGCCTCCAGCCAAATTTGTTATTGTGACCGGCCGAGCAGTCAACTGTGCAAAGATACTGCAATGCTTCTCTAGCAGGTAGGCCTGTTGGGGAGTAGCTAACCTTTCCATTACCAATACCAGTTGCGTTGTTGTTTGGTTTTTGTGTTGAATGACTCCAACTAAATGTCCTCTCACCTGTCAGAGGTTGTTGCTTGGCCAACGCTTGGCACACGTAGTGCTTTTGTGGTGTGAGTGTTTTTTAATGATATTCCCTACAAGAAGCATGTATAAAGTAAAACGTATAGGACCTTCTAGCCTCTGTAACAGGATGTTCTGATCATGATGTGTCCTAGCCTCTGTAACAGGATGTTCTGATCATGATGTGTTCTAGCCTCTGTAACAAGATGTTCTGATCATGATGTGTTCTAGCCTCTGTAACAGGATGTTCTGATCAATAGTATGAAAAGCAGCACTGAGATCTAGCAGGACCAGAACAGAGACCAGGTCTTTGTCTGAAGAGAAGATCATTAGTAACGTTGACCAGAGTCTCTGTGCTATGAGGAACTCTAAAACCTACTGGAAAGACTCGTAAGTGATTTTTGCTGAAATGGTCACAAAGCTGACTTGAAACCAATTTTTCTAAGATTTTAGAAATAAAGGGAAGGTTGGATGTTGGTCTGTAATTTACTAAGACTCCTGGGTCAAGGTGTGTTTTTAACAAGAGGTTTAACACCAGCAACCTTAAAGGCTTGTGGCACATAACCTGTTATTAGAGATAAGTTGATCTGATCTAGTATTGATGTACTAATCACAGGTAAAATATCTTTAAACAGTCTAGTGGGTATTGGGTCTCGTCAGCAAGTTATTGGTTTAGATGAAGCCACGATTGAGTAGAACTCCAGGACTTCTATAGAGTGAAGCTGGATCACTGGAAGTCAGGCTCCACTAATGAATCTAAAGATGTGGTTGGTTGATCTGCGACTGCACTGGGCAGTGGGTCTTTAATTTTATCACTACATCTCTATAGAATTTTGTTATTAAAAACATTTACAAAGTCATTACTGCTCAGAGTTAAAGGGATATGAGGTTCGACAGAACTGTGACTTTTTGTTAGTCTGGCTATAGTATTGAAGAGAATTCTAGGATTGTTCTTGTTTTCTGCTATTAAGGAGGAATCGTAGGCATTTCCTGTTTTATGAAGGGATTTTTTATAGACGAACAAACTTTCTCTCCAGGTTGTTCTAAATACTTCTAACTGAGTTAAGAACCATTTCTTCTCTAGTTTTCATGCTGATTTCATTAGAGTTCAGATGATCATTATACCATGGAGCCATCCTCCTCTGACTTGTTGCTTTTATCTTCAAGGTGCAACACAATCAAGTGTGGGGCGAAGTAAGGCTGCTGGTCCATCTACAACCAAGTCAACCTGAGTAGGGCTGAAGGTGTGGCAGCTGTTTACTGCTGGTCCATCTACAACCAAGTCAACCTGAGTAGGGCTGAAGGTGTGGCAGCTGTTTACTGCTGGTCCATCTACAACCACTCAACCTGAGTAGGGCTGAAGGTGTGGCAGCTGTTTACTGCTGGTCCATCTACAACCACTCAACCTGAGTAGGGCTGAAGGTGTGGCAGCTGTTTACTGCTGGTCCATCTACAACCACTCAACCTGAGTAGGGCTGAAGGTGTGGCAGCTGTTTACTGCTGGTCCATCTACAACCACTCAACCTGAGTAGGGCTGAAGGTGTGGCAGCTGTTTACTGCTGGATCCACGATGGTATTGAAGTCAGTATTGGTGGAGAACTTCCCTGAATTAGTTCCAACATTGTCTGATAGATATCTCTTATATTTCAGTTTGTTTTCAGGGGCTATAAAGCCAGTTAATGTACATTTAAATGATATGAGGAAGTGACCTGACAACAGAAGGTTGTAGGGAAAAACCATTAATTGATCAATGTCAATACTGTAAGTGAGAACAAGATCAAGTGTGTGATTAAGATAATGAGTGGGTTCATTCACCTTCTGTGAAAATCCACTTGTGTCCAGTAATGAGCTAAATGCCATGTTGAGGCTGTCATTGTCAACATCTACATGAATATTAAAGTGTCCCACTATGATGACTTTATCTGAGCTCAGTACTAAAGTAGAGAGAAAGTCTGAGAGTTCAGACAGAAATTCAGAGTATGGTCCAGGAGGACGTCCACTATGACAAGTAGAACTGGCTGCTGGGTTTTTCAGTCACAATGCAGAAGATTTAGAGTGAGACATTAAAGATTCCTGGTTAGTTTTAGGTCTGTGATCGATAAGAAGACTGGAGTTATAAATAGATGCTCCTCCTCCTCCTCCTCCTCCTCCTCCAGTTTCTCCAGGAAGATGGTGATTAACATGATGGGAGGAGTTTCTTCATTGAGGCTGAGATATTCTTCTCTTTTTAACCAGGTTTCAGTGAGGGGCAATACATCAATTTGTGATCTGTTATTAAATCACTTATAAGTAAAGAGTTAGATGATAGTGAAGGAATATTTAACAGTTCACATTTGATTGTTGTGGGATTTTGTTTACTAATAGGAGCAGTTTTGATTTTTCTCAGAGTCCCATGTTCAACTCCTCTCCTGTGGGATTCATCTTGTCTTTGGTAAAATGTCGTGGAACACAAACAGTCTCCACATGAAAGATTTGGATGTTGGAGGGTGAGGAGACAGCAGGAAGAGAGTTTAGTTTTGAGAACACAGATGGTGAGGATGTACTTGACAGAGGAGAACAGTAGGGGGTGCTGCTGCTGCCAACAGCAGCCTGAGGAGTCAATGAGTAAGGACACCGAATCTCCTATTACTAATGTTGTTGGAGAGAAGAGAGGATGAGGAGCAGCTGGTGGATGAAGATGAGGAGATGACCAGGGAGGCTTCCTGCAGGAGTCTACGACGAGAAGTGGAGGTCTTCTGATGAGAAGAGGGTCGCTGGTCTGGATGTCCAGGGGAGACGGAAGCTGCTCCAGTGCTGTTACTCTCTGATGATGAAGAAGATGCAGCTGCTGCAGGCGCAGGAGGAGGGAGGTCCAGTAGGAAGCTGCAGGAGGAGGGAGGTCCAGGTGGGAAGCTACAGGAGGAGGGAGGTCCAGTAGGAAGCTGCAGGAGGAAGGAGGTCCAGGTAGGAAGCTACAGGAGGAGGGAGGTCCAGGTAGGAAGCTACAGGAGGAGGGAGGTCCAGGTGGGAAGCTACAGGAGGAGGGAGGTCCAGTAGGAAGCTGCAGGAGGAAGGAGGTCCAGGTAGGAAGCTACAGGAGGAGGGAGGTCCAGACGGGAAGGTACAGGAGGAGGGAGATCCAGTAGGAAGCTGCAGGAGGAGGGAGTCCAGTAGGAAGCTGCAGGAGGAGGGAGGTCCAGACGGGAAGGTACAGGAGGAGGGAGGTCCAGTAGGAAGCTGCAGGAGGAGGGAGTCCAGTAGGAAGCTGCAGGAGGAGGGAGTCCAGTAGGAAGCTGCAGGAGGAGGGAGGTCCAGACAGGAAGCTACAGGAGGAGGGAGGTCCAGACAGGAAGCTACAGGAGGAGGGAGATCCAGACAGGAAGCTACAGGAGGAGGGAGGTCCAGGTGGGAAGCTACAGGAGGAGGGAGGTCCAGACGGGAAGCTACAGGAGGAGGGAGGTCCAGGAGGGAAGCTACAGGAGGAGGGAGGTCCAGACGGGAAGCTGCAGGAGGAGGGAGGTCCAGACGGGAAGCTACAGGAGGAGGGAGGTCCAGACGGGAAGCTACAGGAGGAGGGAGGTCCAGGAGGGAAGCTACAGGAGGAGGGAGGTCCAGACAGGAAGCTACAGGAGGAGGGAGGTCCAGACAGGAAGCTACAGGAGGAGGGAGGTCCAGACAGGAAGCTACAGGAGGAGGGAGGTCCAGACAGGAAGCTGCAGGAGGAGGGAGGTCCAGACAGGAAGCTACAGGAGGAGGGAGGTCCAGGCGGGAAGCTACAGGAGGAGGGAGGTCCAGACAGGAAGCTGCAGGAGGAGGGAGGTCCAGACGGGAAGCTACAGGAGGAGGGAGGTCCAGACAGGAAGCTACAGGAGGAGGGAGGTCCAGACAGGAAGCTACAGGAGGAGGGAGGTCCAGTAGGAAGCTACAGGAGGAGGGAGGTCCAGTAGGAAGTTACAGGAGGAGGGAGGTCCAGACAGGAAGCTGCAGGAGGAGGGAGGTCCAGACAGGAAACTGCAGGAGGAGGGAGGTCCAGACAGGAAGCTACAGGAGGAGGGAGATCCAGACAGGAAGCTACAGGAGGAGGGAGGTCCAGACGGGAAGCTGCAGGAGGAGGGAGGTCCAGTAGGAAGCTGCAGGAGGAGGGAGGTCCAGACAGGAAGCTACAGGAGGAGGGAGGTCCAGACGGGAAGCTACAGGAGGAGGGAGGTCCAGACAGGAAGCTACAGGAGGAGGGAGGTCCAGTAGGAAGCTGCAGGAGGAGGAAGGTCCAGTAGGAAGCTACAGGAGGAGGGAGGTCCAGTAGGAAGCTACAGGAGGAGGGAGGTCCAGACAGGAAGCTACAGGAGGAGGGAGGTCCAGTAGGAAGCTGCAGGAGGAGGGAGGTCCAGACAGGAAGCTACAGGAGGAGGGAGGTCCAGACGGGAAGCTACAGGAGGAGGGAGGTCCAGACAGGAAGCTACAGGAGGAGGGAGGTCCAGTAGGAAGCTGCAGGAGGAGGAAGGTCCAGTAGGAAGCTACAGGAGGAGGGAGGTCCAGTAGGAAGCTACAGGAGGAGGGAGGTCCAGACAGGAAGCTACAGGAGGAGGGAGGTCCAGTAGGAAGCTGCAGGAGGAGGGAGGTCCAGATGGGAAGCTGCAGGAGGAGGAAGGTCCAGTAGGAAGCTACAGGAGGAGGGAGGTCCAGTAGGAAGCTACAGGAGGAGGGAGGTCCAGACAGGAAGCTACAGGAGGAGGGAGGTCCAGACAGGAAGCTGCAGGAGGAGGGAGGTCCAGTAGGAAGCTACAGGAGGAGGGAGGTCCAGTAGGAAGC
The DNA here is from genome assembly GCF_963422515.1 of Blennius ocellaris. NCBI lineage: Eukaryota > Metazoa > Chordata > Actinopteri > Blenniiformes > Blenniidae > Blennius > Blennius ocellaris. The sequence continues at coordinate 25,042,401 of NC_137659.1, read as the reverse complement.
TACAGGAGGAGGGAGGTCCAGACAGGAAGCTACAGGAGGAGGGAGGTCCAGTAGGAAGCTGCAGGAGGAGGGAGGTCCAGACAGGAAGCTACAGGAGGAGGGAGGTCCAGTAGGAAGCTGCAGGAGGAGGAAGGTCCAGTAGGAAGCTACAGGAGGAGGGAGGTCCAGTAGGAAGCTACAGGAGGAGGGAGGTCCAGACAGGAAGCTACAGGAGGAGGGAGGTCCAGTAGGAAGCTGCAGGAGGAGGGAGGTCCAGATGGGAAGCTGCAGGAGGAGGAAGGTCCAGTAGGAAGCTACAGGAGGAGGGAGGTCCAGTAGGAAGCTACAGGAGGAGGGAGGTCCAGACAGGAAGCTACAGGAGGAGGGAGGTCCAGACAGGAAGCTGCAGGAGGAGGGAGGTCCAGTAGGAAGCTACAGGAGGAGGGAGGTCCAGACAGGAAGCTGCAGGAGGAGGGAGGTCCAGTAGGAAGCTGCAGGAGGAGGGAGGTTCAGACGGGAAGCTGCAGGAGGAGGAAGGTCCAGTAGGAAGCTACAGGAGGAGGGAGGTCCAGTAGGAAGCTACAGGAGGAGGGAGGTCCAGACAGGAAGCTACAGGAGGAGGGAGGTCCAGACAGGAAGCTACAGGAGGAGGGAGATCCAGACAGGAAGCTACAGGAGGAGGGAGGTCCAGTAGGAAGCTACAGGAGGAGGGAGGTCCAGACAGGAAGCTACAGGAGGAGGGAGGTCCAGACAGGAAGCTACAGGAGGAGGGAGGTCCAGACAGGAAGCTACAGGAGGAGGGAGATCCAGACAGGAAGCTACAGGAGGAGGGAGGTCCAGCAGGAAGTCACGGGGTCAGCAGCAGTAGCAACAGCATCAGCCAGGTGAACTGGATCATCACTGGCCAGTGGAACATAAAAGATGGACAAGCTGAGTCCTGGAGGTGAGACCGCTGCACCTGAGCGTCTCTTTACACCACCTCTGACCATGGCGGCTGATGGCTGGGGGTGGAGCAGGAGGAAGACCATGGCTGGGGGTGGAGCAGGAGAAAGACCATGGCTGGGGGTGGAGCAGGAGGAAGACCATGGCTGGGGGTGGAGCAGGAAGAAGACCATGGCTGGGGGTGGAGCAGGAAGAAGACCATGGCTGGGGGTGGAGCAGGAGGAAGTGAGTGAGGACAGGAGGCAGGATCCCACCAACTGTGTCCTGAAGGTCCTGGAAGGTGGTGGTGTTGAACGAGGCCAGATGTTTGGACTGGTCCTCCATGAAGCGAAACAACATGCTGTTTTTCTTCTCCAGGTCCCTGGAGAGACGTCCAATGTCCTCTTTGAGGTCAGTGATCGTCTTATTAGCAGTTTGGAGTGAAATCTAGTCCTCAGAAGACGTGGTCTATTTGAAAGGTGCCTTATAGCAGTAAAGAAAGTAATGAAAGAAGAACAATGGTAGAAAAGGAGAGAACTGGTCGGGGATACAGAGCTGAAGGTGAAGAACCTTCCAGGTTTACAACCTCATCCTGCCTGTTCAGGCAAAGGCTCTGCACCTCCAGTCTGATACAACGAGTCCAGACAATCAGATCAATCCAGAAAAGTCTGATGAGTCTAGAAAGATCCGATGAATCCAGAAGAAAAAGAATGCTCTTGTCTGTTTCTAAGATAAGCTTTGAAATGAACACAAAAGATTTTTCAGTAAGAAAGAGCAAGGCAAACAAACCCAGCAGCATGTGTTTGCTGCTCTGCTTCCCATCAATGAACCAGAGACATTCAGAATAGGTGAACCAGCTTGGTAGGATGAAAACCAGGGTTTAATCCCTGATGTTACCGTGGGAAGAGACAATCCACAGTCCTTGTATAGGCCCCAGGACTCTGGAGAACAACTACAGTCAGAAACAATACACAGCAGTTTCACCACTAAATATTTACCTTTTTTAAGTGGATCCACTCAAACGGTCTGTTTTGGTTTTTTTAAATCAACCTATCAAAGCTTGAGAAAGCTTTATTTGGGCTACAACATTAATTATGTGTACAAACTTGAGCTTAGCCAAATAAAATACAATTAATTATTTTGTAATGAACTGGAAAATGTGAATATCTTACAAGGAAAGCATCAACATCAGCAGGTCTATATTGAAGAAACGGTTTGGCACCTGATGTCAACAAGGATGACGACATCTGAAGCAAATCCTAATCCTAGTACATGTTCAACAGTCAACTCTCCAAAATGTGAGTTCAATATGTCAAGTGTGTGATAAACAGAGTAAAGAAAAGAGGACAGAGATTTGTCACCTGCACTTGAGGCACGGAGGATGGCTCCCTGTGGGATGAGCAGCAGCTTCCCCTTCCCTGACGGGTTCTTACTGTTGGTGGTCAGGTACAGTTTGGTGCCTGGAGGCAGGTTGGCCAGGTTGGCCAGGTTGTTGGCCGGCAGCTGAAGAGTGGCCATCACTGAAAGTACAGAGAGGAGGGTCAGTGAGGAGGTTAGGATACACAACCACATATAGAAGCAAAATAATATTCAGCCCACAACTGTCCATGGTGGCATGAAGAGACTTCTTAAACTGCCAGCTGCCGTTTAGTCCTCATGTTTCAAGTGTGCATTTTATCACACTGCGATTTACCTTATGGTATGTTTGTCATTTGCACATTTGCCAAATTGCAGAAATTATATAAATTAAAATATGCTCAGAAAGGATCTTTGGTCAAATTGTCTTAATGTTTTTCTGTTGGGGCTGTTTTACATTGGGAAACGTTTTGGTTGCACTGTTCAGAGACGTGCAACTTAAACTCAAAAATCAATGCACAAAAGAATTGTGATATTATCGTGAACTCATTTTTGCCATATCGCCCACCCGTACCTACCTTCAAACAAGACTGATAGTTTGTCAATTAGTTATTTCTGAATTGATGGTGTTTTATGGATATTAATGAATAAATAACACATTTATTGATATGAATACTTTTTAATCAGTAAATTATTTAGTTTCAAATATTTTTATTGAAAGTAACAAGTAAATATACAGATTCTCAATCATCGACTATTGAGTGACTGAAAAATGCAACGCGTCTTTGAGTGTCCAGAGAGGTGGCATTCACATTCGAAACATCACTATTATTAGGACATTGTGTACTGTGCTTAATTTTTTCTTTTTATACACGTACAAAAACAAAGGAACGTATGTGGAAAAAATAGGGGGTATCCAGCCCACCCAAGCACCCCTTGACTGCACAATTCAGACGTCTCCAAGATAGGAGTCAATGGTAGCCAAATCTTTTCAAATTCAATCACATTACTGTACATAGCATATCTTATTGATGACACACAGCTGTGTGTCATCAGGAGACACTGCAACACACAGCTGTGTGTCATCAGGAGACATATACAGCTGTGTCATCAGGAGACACATACAGCTGTGTGTCATCAGGAGACATATACAGCTGTGTCATCAGGAGACATATACAGCTGTGTCATCAGGAGACACTGTCACATACAACTGTGTGTCATCAGGAGACATATACAGCTGTGTCATCAGGAGACACTGTCACATACAACTGTGTGTCATCAGGAGACACATACAGCTGTGTCATCAGGAGACACTGTCACATACAACTGTGTGTCATCAGGAGACACATACAGTTGTGTGTCATCAGGAGACACATACAGTTGTGTGTCATCAGGAGACACATACAGTTGGGTGTCATCAGGAGACACTATCACATATAGCTGTGTGTCATCAGGAGACACTGTCACATACAGCTGTGTGTCATCAAGAGACACATACAGTTGTGCGTCATCAAGAGACACATACAGTTGTGTGTCATCAGGAGACACATACAGTTGGGTGTCATCAGGAGACACTACCAAATACAGTTGTGTGTCATCAGGAGACACTGTCACATACAGTTGTGTGTCATCAGGAGACACACAGTTGTGTGTCATCAGGAGACACATACAGCTGTGTGTCATCATGAGACACATACAGCTGTGTGTCATCATGAGACACATACAGCTGTGTGTCATCAGCAGACACATACAGCTGTGTGTCATCAGGAGACACATACAGCTGTGTGTCATCAGGAGACACATACAGCTGTGTGTCATCATGAGACACATACAGTTGTGTGTCATCAGGAGACACTGTCACATACAGCTGTGTGTCATCAGGAGACACTGTCACAGACAGTTGTGTGTCATCAGGAGACACCGTCACATACAGCTGTGTGTCATCAGGAGACACATACAGCTGTGTGTCATCAGGAGACACATACAGCTGTGTGTCATCAGGAGACACATACAGCTGTGTGTCATCATGAGACACATACAGTTGTGTGTCATCAGGAGACACTGTCACATACAGCTGTGTGTCATCAGGAGACACTGTCACATACAGTTGTGTGTCATCAGGAGACACTGTCACATACAGCTGTGTGTCATCAGGAGACATATACAGCTGTGTGTCATCAGGAGATACATACAGCTGTGTGTCATCAGGAGACACTGTCACATACAGCTGTGTGTCATCAGGAGACACATACAGTTGTGTCATCAGGAGACACTGTCACATACAACTGTGTGTCATCAGGAGACGTATACAGCTGTGTGTCATCAAGAGACACTGTCACATACAGATGCGTGTCATCAGGAGACACATACAGTTGTGTGTCATCAGGAGACACATACAGCTGTGTGTCATCATGAGACATATACAGCTGTGTGTCATCAGGAGACACTGTCACATACAGTTGTGTGTCATCAGGAGACACTGTCACATACAGCTGTGTGTCATCAGGAGACACTGTCACATACAGCTGTGTGTCATCAGGGGACACTGTCACATACAGTTGTGTGTCATCAGGAGACACTGTCACATACAGTTGTGTGTCATCATGAGACATATACAGCTGTGTGTCATCAGGAGACACTGTCACATACAGCTGTGTGTCATCAGGAGGCACATACAGCTGTGTGTCATCAGGAGACACATACAGCTGTGTGTCATCAGGAGACACATACAGCTGTGTGTCATCATGAGACATATACAGCTTTGTGTCATCATGCGACACATACAGCTGTGTGTCATCAGGAGACACTGTCACATACAGTTGTGTGTCATCATGCGACACTGTCACATACAGCTGTGTGTCATCAGGAGACACTGTCACATACAGTTGTGTGTCATCAGGAGACACTGTCACATACAGCTGTGTGTCATCAGGAGACATATACAGCTGTGTGTCATCAGGAGACACTGTCACATACAGCTGTGTGTCATCAGGAGACACTGTCACATACAGCTGTGTGTCATCAGGAGACACTGTCACATACAGCTGTGTGTCATCAGGAGACACTGTCACATACAGCTGTGTGTCATCAGGAGACACTGTCACATACAGTTGTGTGTCATCAGGAGACACTGTCACATACAGCTGTGTGTCATCAGGAGACACTGTCACATACAGCTGTGTGTCATCAGGAGACATATACAGCTGTGTGTCATCATGAGATACATACAGCTGTGTGTCATCAGGAGACACTGTCACATACAGTTGTGTATCATCAGGAGACACATACAGTTGTGTCATCAGGAGACACTGTCACATACAGTTGTGTGTCATCAGGAGACACATACAGTTGTGTGTCATCAGGAGACACGGTCACATACAGTTGTGTGTCATCAGGAGACACATATAGCTGTGTGTCATCAGGAGACACTGTCACATACAGCTGTGTGTCGTTAGGAGACACTGTCACATACAGTTGTGTGTCATCAGGAGACACTGTCACATACAGCTGTGTGTCATTAGGAGACACTGTCACATACAGTTGTGTGTCATCAGGAGACACATACAGTTGTGTGTCATCAGGAGACACATACAGCTGTGTGTCATCAGGAGACACTGTCACATACAGTTGTGTGTCATCAGGAGACACTGTCACATACAGTTGTGTGTCATCAGGAGACACATACAGCTGTGTGTCATCAGGAGACACTGTCACATACAGTTGTGTGTCATCAGGAGACACTGTCACATACAGTTGTGTGTCATCAGGAGACACTGTCACATACAGTTGTGTATCATCAGGAGACACATACAGCTGTGTGTCATCAGGAGACACTGTCACATACAGTTGTGTGTCATCAGGAGACACTGTCACATACAGTTGTGTGTCATCAGGAGACACATACAGCTGTGTGTCATCAGGAGACACTGTCACATACAGTTGTGTGTCATCAGGAGACACTGTCACATACAGCTGTGTGTCATTAGGAGACACTGTCACATACAGTTGTGTGTCATCAGGAGACACATACAGTTGTGTGTCATCAGGAGACACTGTCACATACAGTTGTGTGTCATCAGGAGACACATACAGTTGTGTCATCAGGAGACACTGTCACATACAGCTGTGTGTCATTAGGAGACACATACAGTTGTGTCATCAGGAGACACTGTCACATACAGCTGTGTGTCGTTAGGAGACACTGTCACATACAGTTGTGTGTCATCAGGAGACACTGTCACATACAGCTGTGTGTCATTAGGAGACACTGTCACATACAGTTGTGTGTCATCAGGAGACACATACAGTTGTGTGTCATCAGGAGACACATACAGCTGTGTGTCATCAGGAGACACTGTCACATACAGTTGTGTGTCATCAGGAGACACTGTCACATACAGTTGTGTGTCATCAGGAGACACATACAGCTGTGTGTCATCAGGAGACACTGTCACATACAGTTGTGTGTCATCAGGAGACACTGTCACATACAGTTGTGTGTCATCAGGAGACACTGTCACATACAGTTGTGTATCATCAGGAGACACATACAGCTGTGTGTCATCAGGAGACACTGTCACATACAGTTGTGTGTCATCAGGAGACACTGTCACATACAGTTGTGTGTCATCAGGAGACACATACAGCTGTGTGTCATCAGGAGACACTGTCACATACAGTTGTGTGTCATCAGGAGACACTGTCACATACAGCTGTGTGTCATTAGGAGACACTGTCACATACAGTTGTGTGTCATCAGGAGACACATACAGTTGTGTGTCATCAGGAGACACTGTCACATACAGTTGTGTGTCATCAGGAGACACATACAGTTGTGTCATCAGGAGACACTGTCACATACAGCTGTGTGTCATTAGGAGACACATACAGTTGTGTCATCAGGAGACACTGTCACATACAGCTGTGTGTCGTTAGGAGACACTGTCACATACAGTTGTGTGTCATCAGGAGACACTGTCACATACAGCTGTGTGTCATTAGGAGACACTGTCACATACAGTTGTGTGTCATCAGGAGACACATACAGTTGTGTGTCATCAGGAGACACATACAGCTGTGTGTCATCAGGAGACACTGTCACATACAGTTGTGTGTCATCAGGAGACACTGTCACATACAGTTGTGTGTCATCAGGAGACACATACAGCTGTGTGTCATCAGGAGACACTGTCACATACAGTTGTGTGTCATCAGGAGACACTGTCACATACAGTTGTGTGTCATCAGGAGACACTGTCACATACAGTTGTGTATCATCAGGAGACACATACAGCTGTGTGTCATCAGGAGACACTGTCACATACAGTTGTGTGTCATCAGGAGACACTGTCACATACAGTTGTGTGTCATCAGGAGACACATACAGCTGTGTGTCATCAGGAGACACTGTCACATACAGTTGTGTGTCATCAGGAGACACTGTCACATACAGCTGTGTGTCATTAGGAGACACTGTCACATACAGTTGTGTGTCATCAGGAGACACATACAGTTGTGTGTCATCAGGAGACACTGTCACATACAGTTGTGTGTCATCAGGAGACACATACAGTTGTGTCATCAGGAGACACTGTCACATACAGCTGTGTGTCATTAGGAGACACTGTCACATACAGTTGTGTGTCATCAGGAGACACATACAGTTGTGTCATCAGGAGACACTGTCACATACAGCTGTGTGTCATCAGGAGACACTGTCACATACAGTTGTGTGTCATCAGGAGACACTGTCACATACAGCTGTGTGTCATTAGGAGACACTGTCACATACAGTTGTGTGTCATCAGGAGACACTGTCACATACAGTTGTGTGTCATCAGGAGACACATACAGTTGTGTCATCAGGAGACACTGTCACATACAGTTGTGTGTCATCAGGAGACACATACAGTTGTGTCATCAGGAGACACTGTCACATACAGTTGTGTCATCAGGAGACACATACAGCTGTGTGTCATCAGGAGACACATACAGTTGTGTCATCAGGAGACACTGTCACATACAGTTGTGTGTCATCAGGAGACACATACAGTTGTGTCATCAGGAGACACTGTCACATACAGTTGTGTGTCATCAGGATACACATACAGTTGTGTCATCAGGAGACACTGTCACATACAGTTGTGTCATCAGGAGACACATACAGCTGTGTGTCATCAGGAGACACTGTCACATACAGCTGTGTGTCAATATATTGGTTTTTGAATTCATTAAGTTTAAGCAATTAATCAATTACTTGAGAAACTGTTAATGAGCAAATGACAGTTTACTAATGGCACAGGAGACGGAGGATGCAGAGAGCCGAGAAGCAAAGTTCCTTCGTAGCTAATCCCTTTGAGTTCAGAAAGTGGCGACTGGGACAGAAAGGCGGTGGACATCTTGATTGGTCCAAAGGAGGAGGTGGACACCTTCCGGTGCACCACCCTCAGTGATCCAGATCGAGAGCGAAGACCCTCTGGGACATGCCAGCCATGCTAGTGGAGTTTAACGTCTCAGAACCCAATGTGAAGGAAGTTCAGGAGGTATAAAGGAGGCCAGAGCGAGCCTTGCCCCAGGCCCAAGGGCAGTTCCCCTTAAAGGTGTACAAGAGTTGGCATACCTTCTCAGAATGCTGTGGAAATTGCTGTGACTGATTTGGTGTTTGACTGCAGCCTTAGAGATACAGCGTCAGTCCAGGCTGTCATCACGAAGCTCAAAGTGTGGTTGTCCACTAGTGACAACCAGCCAAACCACTTACCATGGCTTCTTTCTCACTTTCTTGTTCATTGGTAGTTCGTATCCTCCTTTGTTTGTTTGCCTGTTGTAAGCTGAATAGTAAATGTAAGCTGTGTGTGTGTGTGTGTGTGTCCCTCACCTCCACCCTTGCCGCCTGACCCGCCGGCTGCCTTGCTGGCGGCCTGCTGACTGGAGATGCCCCCGGCTCCACTGACAATGGCTTTAGCGACTCCCTGAGCGAGAACCTGCTTCCCTCCCATCACCTTGGACACGGAGGGGTTACCCTTAGCAACAACAATCTGTCCGCTGCTAATAGCCACTGGCTTGACCGAGGACTGAAGTGCTGAGCTCACAGGAAGGCCCAACATCTGGAAAAAAAGACCCATGGGGAACTCAGGTTACACAAATACACAGTGGAATACATGGCCAACGATCAGCCACAACATTATAACCACTGACGGCCCTGCCACAGCACCTGGAGTGAGTTTGTTTGATCAGTTGTTTGAACTGCTGCAAACATTGGTGTAGGTTCTGATAGAAAGAATGTGTCTCCACAGCCAGAGTCCAGTCAGGATGCCCCCCACGGACCACTGTGCTACACCAACGCCTCCAACAATGGGCTCGTCATTATGAACCGGGCAGAGAAATATAAGAAGACGTTCTGGTCTGATAAAACCCACGTTGAGGTCTGGGTGAACATGACAGCTGGAGGCACTATGGGGGGAAAGATGCCCAACACAGGTAGTGGGATACTTTTGGGTCAAGCTCTTCTGGGAAACTGTGGATGCTGCTTTGCACGTAGAGCTTACTTTGGCACCAGCCTAACCATTGTTACAGACCAAGGCCATGCAGCCTTCCATGGAAATGTATTCTCTGATGACAGCGATAAAAGCATATTGCAAATGAAGAACTGATACTAATAACCATACTTTGGTGTTTCATGTATGCCTCTTTGTAGTTCTTTCTGTAACAGAATGAACCAAAACACAGCATAGTAGAGAAATTGTAGGAATTAATGAATATTGATAATGAGAATTAAAATAAAAAAACATTCCTCCAAAAGAAAGTCACATTTTTGCTCAAACATTATTAACAAAGCCTGTTCTCAAGATTTGTAGTCAGTGCTGACCAACAGAAGACATTGTGAAGGGCATCTTTCGATAGAACTAAGCTACAATGGTTCAGGCAATCCTGGAGAAACACAGCAACCAGTGTGAGGTCCACTGGAGGCCCCTGCCTCAGGGCCAAGCTGCTTTCACACCTACCTAGTATGAAGCAGGTGGTAATAATGTTGTGGCTGATTAATGTGTGTCTGGATGCCTGACCTTGCTCGACGTGGCTCCTGTGGCCCCTCCAGCCTGCTTCTGAGCCGACACGGAGATCATGTGACCTCCCTTCACTGCCACAAACTGGTGTGCGGCTGTCGCAACAGGTTGCTGCTGGCTGGTTACCATGGAAACCATCTGCTGCGGTGTAGAAACTTCCCCTGGCTCCTGTTTTATGATGACCTGCTCAAAAACAGAACAACAAGGTGATTGAATGAATATTCAACTTATAATTTAAAAACATACAAATGAACAGTGTGAAAGAAGTTATAAGGGCCTCTAAATTTCCAGGAGTCACAGACAGCAGAGAAGAAATATGAATCATTTTTGAAAAACCAGCATCATCATGTATTCATCCAGAGTCACTGACTGAAGCAGAGCTTTCCAGCTCAGTGAAAACATGTTTGCTCTGTGGAGAAAGGTGGGATGGTGAGCAGGAGGCTGTGGAGAAAGGTGGGATGGTGAGCAGGAGGCTGTGGAGAAAGGTGGGATGGTGAGCAGGAGGCTGTGGAGAAAGGTGGGATGGTGAGCAGGAGGCTGTGGAGAAAGGTGGGATGGTGAGCAGGAGGCTGTGGAGAAAGGTGGGACGGTGAGCAGGAGGCTGTGGAGAAAGGTGGGACGGTGAGCAGGAGGCTGTGGAGAAAGGTGGGACGGTGAGCAGGAGGCTGTGGAGAAAGGTGGGACGGTGAGCAGGAGGCTGTGGAGAAAGGTGGGACGGTGAGCAGGAGGCTGTGGAGAAAGGTGGGATGGTGAGCAGGAGGCTGTGGAGAAAGGTGGGATGGTGAGCTGGAGGCTGTGGAGAAAGGCGGGATGGTGAGCAGGAGGCTGTGGAGAAAGGTGGGACGGTGAGCAGGAGGCTGTGGAGAAAGGCGGGATGGTGAGCAGGAGGCTGTGGAGAAAGGTGGGATGGTGAGCAGGAGGCTGTGGAGAAAGGTGGGACGGTGAGCAGGAGGCTGTGGAGAAAGGTGGGACGGTGAGCAGGAGGCTGTGGAGAAAGGTGGGATGGTGAGCAGGAGGCTGTGGAGAAAGGTGGGATGGTGAGCAGGAGGCTGTGGAGAAAGGTGGGATGGTGAGCAGGAGGCTGTGGAGAAAGGTGGGATGGTGAGCAGGAGGCTGTGGAGAAAGGTGGGATGGTGAGCAGGAGGCTGTGGAGAAAGGTGGGATGGTGAGCAGGAGGCTGTGGAGAAAGGTGGGATGGTGAGCAGGAGGCTGTGGAGAAAGGTGGGATGGTGAGCAGGAGGCTGTGGAGAAAGGTGGGATGGTGAGCAGGAGGCTGTGGAGAAAGGTGGGACGGTGAGCAGGAGGCTGTGGAGAAAGGTGGGACGGTGATGTCCCACTTAGAAAGCTGCCAAAGCACTTACTGCTGTTAATACTAGGAGACAACAGGCACTGCTGCTACAGGGGAGGACAGACAGGGACAGGGATGCAGAGAGGGACAACGGGGGACATGGAGGAACAGTGGGAAAGCAGAGCGGGAGGCAGAAGACAGAGATGGACAGAGAAGGGGCAGGGGGGGCAGAGATAGAGGGGGACAGCGGAGGGCAGAGGAGGACAGAGGGGGTATAGAGTGGGACAGAGGAGGAAAGAAAGGGACAGAGGGGAACGGAGGAGAAAAGGGACAAAGCAAAAGGGGATGTGGGTGCAGAAGAGGATAGAGGGGGAGAGGAGGACAGGGGGCCTAGAGAAGGAGTCAAGAGGACACCGGGGAAAGAGGAGGACAGAGGAAGACACAGAGGACAGATGGGGGACGGCTGGCAAGAAGAGGCTAGAGGGGGTGGTAGAAGTGGACATAAGATGGCAAAGGGGAGGACAGAGGAACAGAGGTGGAGAGAGGGGAGACAGAGGAGGACAGGGAGGAGCGAGAAAGGAATAAGGGGGCAGGCAGATGGAGAGAGGTAAAGAAGAGTACACAGGTGGGCAAATTAGGACAGAGGAGGAGACAGGAGGACAGAGGGGGACAGGGGAGGACAGAGGGGGGCGGGTGGATCAGAAAGTGCTTTACAGCTCACCTTCATCCCCGAGGACAGGAAGGTTCCGGTGTGGACCTTAGGAGCTGGAGAGCGAGCTCCCTGAGCTGCACACTGCTTGAAGGAGGGGCTTCCTGTCAAATCAGGCACAAACACACCGTCTGACATTAGAATCACACACGTCTGTAATCTGCTCACTTCTTCCTGTCAAATCAGGCACAAACACACCGTCTGACATTAGAATCACACGTCTGTAATCTGCTCACTTCTTCCTGTCAAATCAGGCACAAACACACCGTCTGACATTAGAATCACACACGTCTGTAATCTGCTCACTTCTTCCTGTCAAATCAGGCACAAACACACCGTCTGACATTAGAATCACACGTCTGTAATCTGCTCACTTCTTCCTGTCAAATCAGGCACAAACACACCGTCTGACATTAGAATCACACGTCTGTAATCTGCTCACTTCTTCCTGTCAAATCAGGCACAAACACACCGTCTGACATTAGAATCACACGTCTGTAATCTGCTCACTTCTTCCTGTCAAATCAGGCACAAACACACCGACTGACATTAGAATCACACATCTGTAATCTGCTCACTTCTTCCTGTCAAATCAGGCACAAACACACCGTCTGACATTAGAATCACACGTCTGTAATCTGCTCACTTCTTCCTGTCAAATCAGGCACAAATACACCGTCTGACATTAGAATCACACGTCTGTAATGTGCTCACTTCTCACACAGCCAGCTGATCATGGAGGATTGTTGTTTCTGCTCCAGAGACAACCACTTTAGACAAAAATGAGCTTGTAGCACATAGTCAACCTCACACTCATGGGGAAGAGGCATCATGTGTGTTGACGTTCCTGAGCTGCTCTCAGCAGGTGTGTATCAACTGCTTCATGTGGTCTACAGTATCTGAAGGGTTCCCACCGTGGTCCTCTTGCTCAGCCAGGCTTTGTGCTGAACTGTGTCATGTGAGTGAGACGGATATTGTGCTGATGCATTTAGGTACAAATAAATATAATCCGACCTCAGAGTTTTGTACGAGAACTATACAGCTATGTTCAGAATAATAGCAGTCCAACATGACTAACCAGATAAATCACTGTTTTTGGTATAAAACATAATAATAAATGGAAAATAATTGACCAGCAGGTGTAGTAAAGTCAGAGGAACCAACAGACCCAACTTTGATGATGTGAATACTCCTGGGTCTGTGTAATTGACTAATTAAATAAAAGGGGCATGTTCAAAAAACTAGCAGTGTGGAGTTCAATCAGTGAGATCATTCATTATGTGAAAGAAACAGGTGTCAATCAGGTGGCCCTTATTGAAGCCAGCACATGTTGTGCAGGCAATTCTCTGTGAAAACTGATGAAAGATGGCTCGTGCCAAACATTGTTCAGAAGAAAAGCGTGCTTTGATTAAAAAGTTGATTGGAGAGGGGAAAATGTATAAAAAAGTGCAGGAAATGATCGGCTGCTCAGCTAAAATGATCTCCAATGCTTTAAAATGGATAGACAAACCAGAGAGACGTGGAAGAAAACGGAAGACTACCATTGGAATGGACCGAACGATAGTCAGAATGGCAAAGACTGAGCCAAGGGTCTGCTCCAGGGAGATCAGAGACGGTCTGAAGGGACCTGTGAGTGCTGGGACCATTAGAAGATGCTATGTGAGGCGAATCTACCAGCAAGAAGCCCCCGCAAAGTCCCACTGCTGCAAAAAAGACATGTACTGAAGAGGATTGCATTTACCAAACATCATGTCGACTGGCCTCTGGAGAAATGGAGAAACATTTTGTGGACTGATGAAAGAAAGATTGTTCTTTTTGGATCCAAGGGCCGCAGACAGTTTGTCAGACGACCCCCAAACCCTGAATACAAGCCCCAGCACACTCTGAAGACCGTGAAGCATCATGATATGGGGCTGTTTCTCTTACCATGGTGTCGGGTCTTTATATCGCATACCAGGGATCATGGATCAATGTGGATACATCACAATACTTGAGGAGGTCATGCTGCCTTATGCCGAATGTGAAATGCCCCTGAAATGGGTGTTTCAACAGGACAATGACCCCAAACATAGCAGTAAGCAGCCAAATCTTGGTTCCAGACCAACAACATTGAGGTTATGAGTGGCCAGCCCAATCCCCAGACCTTAATCCAATTGAGCACTTGTGGTGTGACATAAAATTTGCTGTTTCTGAGGCAAAACCCAAAAATGCAGAGGAATTGTGGAAGGTTGTCCAATGTTCCTGTTCAGAGGTGCCAGAGGTTGGTTGACTCCATGCAGCACAGATGTGCAGCAGTTATCAAAAACAGGGGTTATTCAACGAAATATTAGTTAACTAATTGTCAGGATTGCTAAATGTTAATATTTTTTCAGTTTATTTAGTAAATATTTGAGTTTGTAATGAGAAATGCTGACACTGCTATTTTTTTGAACACAGAAATATCACCTTTTCCTTCATATTCTGTAAAGTAATTAAATATTGATACTTTTTTCTTCATGATTAAGGCACACAGTGACAGGTTGGTTGGCCACCCCTGCTATTTCACCTGCAGTGACCATGTGTTGTCAGGATTACTCAGCAGGGCTGTTGAAGCCCACATCTGGCTGCACTGTCCACACTTCCAGAGACTGCCAGGCAGGACTGGTGAGCCAGTGGCTTCACCCACATCAACCTCATCCTACCTAGCCATTTAGTTCCCTTGCTAAAAGCTGACGTCCAGATTATAGACAAGCTTCCTCCACTAACTGATGGAACTTCAACGACCATAGTCACAACATCACGCGCAATCATGAGCATGGAATTTTGTGACTTCACTCAACTGACTTGATAGTTTCTATGATAGTTCAAGATTTATCAATTCAGTGATTTACCTTCACCTTTCTTCGTGTTTTTTAAAGGACTGCTGTGCAGCATGTGCATTGCTCATCAGCCTCCAAGACCCTGGCCTCACTGACACTGGTCCCACCCCTACGCTGTCAGAAACTCCTAGTGATCACCATGGTAACCTCTCTTAATGCTGGCTCATGACACAACCTCATGTGAGAGTCACATATGGAACAAAAGAGCAGCATGAGGACAGGGATGGACATTCCTGAAAGAAAAAAGAGGAACCAGGGAGGACAAGAGTGAACAAAGACAGTGAAGAGGAGAGTGAAGCAGCTGCAGAGAAGAACCCAAGCAGCCAGAGTCAACTCTCTAAGAAGTGGCGGTTTGGCTGCAGACGCTCATGTGACGTGAAGCTGTGACGGAGAGTGTACCTGTCGGGGCAGCGGAGGACGAGGCCATGCCGATCACCTGGCCGGGCTTGTCCACGATGATGTAGGGGTTGTTGAGCACAGACGAGGTGCCCTGCTTGCCGTGGGCAGGGTTGCAGGAGGTGGGTGTGCGGGGCAGTGGGGAGTGGCTCGGCGTGGAGATGGGGGACCCTGGAGGGAGCAAGCACACGGGCTGGAAGGTGAACCACTTACGTTGGAGGGGGGGTTGGAGCAGGACATGGAAAGCTGCTCGTTGAATAGTGTTGATGGAGGAATCATGTGTTTTCAAGAGGAAGTGATAAACTGATAAATGTCATCCTGTTTTAAGACCAGCTCACCCACATGCTTCGTTCTGCCTTAGTTTACTTTAATGAAGGATGTCCGGGGAAAGGAAAAGGGATTTTTTTGGGCTTGTCTTTTCTTCTGTTACAATATCTCTAGGGCTTTCTAAAAACAAACCCACACTGGAGCTTGGCTACTACAACAAACACAAAATCATTTGACTTCAACTGAGCAGTAAAAGATCCCAGCAATTACTGCATTGATTCTAACTGTACTGAGTGGTGGAACATCCAGTCTGCCAATGTAAATATCAACCATAGAAATAAAGTAACCATGAATAGCTTCTATATAAATCAGAGTACTGCCAACATTAACCCGTGAATTAATTCATTTATTGATTTAAAACTGTTAACTCGTCAAAACATTTTTTTAACAGACTTAACGCCGTTTTGTTTAGTGCAGTCAATAGATCAATACCGAGCAACAACCGGAAAACATTAAGGCAGAAAGTACAATTTAAGAAGTTTCCTGACGGCTGTTGGAGAACAACAGTGAAAGTCATTTGCACACTTTGTAATGCAGCACAAGTAAAGAGTACAGAAGTAATTGTGCGGTAAAACAGCAGGTTGCCATGGTGACTGACCAGCAGCCACACTGCTACAGCTGGAGGAAATACTTCATTTCTCCTCCCTCTCTTTCATTTCTGGACATGTGTGTTTGTGCCGTTACATTCATTCAAAGCTAAAGGGAAGTTATACAAATCGTGTTTGAATGTAAATATATTTTCTGTTTGTTTAGTCTACATTAATGTCATGTTTGCCATGAACACATATGCATCACAAGCTTCAGCCTTAAGTAGAAATACTATTAGATTTGCTATTAATTACAGATAATTGTGATTAACTTGTTAATTTCTTTCAAATAGATGTTTAAGTCATAAAGAGGAAAAGAAGAAAGGGGATAAAAAGAATTGCTTGTTGTTTCTATAGGTAGTTGAAGTCATACAGGCAGTTGGAAGACAGAGTGAGTGAAGGCCGCCACACACTACAACATGGTCGGGCTGGTTGCTGGTTGCTGGTTTCACAGGCCCACTGTTGGCTGTCGGGGAATCATGTGATTTTCCTGTGGTGTGGGGAGAGTAAAGAGTGGCCTTGTCGGGTCTGGGACAGACAGATTGGAGGTGGAGAACATGTCGAGTATTTGCCTTGACAACTCCTGCAGTGGGTGTCCGGTGTCCTGACACTGTGCTGCAGCCACAGCAGGAGGCCCCCGGCTCCATAATGACATGACTTGATATTCATTCACTGGACAACAGAAATGGACTTCACTTTATTATTCCTCACTGCTCTTCTTGAACTTCATCATTTCACTTTGTTTTGAGGTTGTTCCTCAGTGCCAATGCATTTTGTGTTGGAATATCAATTCATCAGCGTGACGGCAGATGAATTCATGTTTCTGCAGTTATATATATATATATATAAGCTCATTATTACAGATGAACCCTCATGGAGCTAAACAGACTTGGAACAAGTCAAGAACCAGAACAAAAACAAAGCCTCAGTGAGCAGGATGTATTTGACATCAAAAAGACTCCTCAAACATCTGTCTCTGCTCTGCTGGTGTGAGAACTCCATGAGGGCGGGACAATCCACACCAATCAGGATATTGTCAAAATAGGCAAATCCTTTTCCAAGAGATGTGATTGGTCAGTCATTCTCTCCTCCGGAGTTAAACATCAGAGTATCCCGGTAAGAAGTGGATCTGCTTGGCAGTACAGAAACCACAGGGTTAATCCTGAAGTTCCCTCGATGAAGGAACATCCTGAGTCGTCATATAGGCCCCAGGTTGATTTGTGTCAGCGTATGTTTTTTCATCTCCATGCCGTGCTTTACACTGAAGTCACGTTTGACTACATAGAGCTATATAGATAGTTTAATAGAACATATGCTGCAGAACCAGTTAAGCATCTGGTAGTTCCCACCACACTATCAGATCTACATCCGGGGCCGAGCCCGTCCAGTGTTGGTATCGGTTCCCAGATGAACGTAACTCACGGATGGAAAATTCCAATCCAGCCTGCGGAGGTTCCCCTCATGAAGCGTCCTCTCTGCTTCTGCTGAAAGGAGGCCACGTTTCTGTTCCTGCTCTGCTGGCTGCAAAATGTGGCCTGGATTTCCTGAGCGTCAGCGGGTCTCAATGAAACGCGAAGTAATGAGTCAGGAAATCCTTTCCACAGTTTGCAGTCAGCTCAGCCTGCTACTACTGAACGTGCTATCCCTGCTAGCCCACCTTTCATGACATCATGACAACACGTCGCTGTTTGGGCACTGCAGAGGACGGACGTGGATGTTTGTAAAGGCGTAGTACAGCGAGGTGGACGCTCTGAACGCCAGCTAGCCCAGCAGAGCAGCTCCCTCCTCCGCCCACACTAAACACCTTGAAAATACTCCCAATCATTTGTGTTGCGTTAGAACTGTAGAAATTGTGCTGCGTTGCTAAAGAATTTCTCCAGGGATTAATAAAGTGATTGTGAGGTTTTAAACATAGAACTGGTTTATTATGAGATGATGACGTCACTCAGACCCCCACATTGCCCAAATGGAACTAAAATAGTTTGTACTGCTTCCTTTTCTTTCCTTATACTAAGCTGAAGTTGTCTTTTGAGAGAAAATGTGCATACATTCGTACATTTATACTTTACTGTAGAGACCAGTTTATTACAGCCTCATATAAAATCAACAATAATGAAAATAATACAATTAAAGCAAACACATCTCTATCAGAATAATATCTGTATTGACAGATATTGAAATGTGGGTATCGGGACCGGAAATCATCCCTAATCAGATCAGAAGAGGAAGACCTTGTGCGATCGGTCTTTTGTGCTCATCAAGTGTGTGATCTCTTGATCTGTGAAGATTTTAAAATCCTGCAGTGTGCCAGGCTCAAGGCTGTTGTATTTCTTGTAGTCCATAATCACTTTGAATTGCTTAACTTTAATTGTCAGTGATTTTGATTTTAAATGCTAAAAACCTGCTGGATTCATTTTAAAAGTCACAGGAACTAGCCATGCTCAGCATCAGCTGCTGTTGATAAATACCTGAAATGATTTTGCAGCTCATGGTGATGGGTTGGAAGGACTTTCCAGGAGACTCGGCTGGACTCAGTGGCTGGCCCTGTGGAAGTATCTTACAGCTGGCTGTGATTGGCTGGAAAGCAGAGTTGCCATGTGAACCCAGAGTGACCTTGTCCCCGGCTTTGAGTCTAGTTGGAGTGCACTCCCCAGCAGCCAGGTGTGCAGACCTGCCCAGCTGTGCTTTGATGGAACCTGGAGAACAGAGGACAGTAAAGGTGAACAAGTCATTCAACTGGACTCTTTCAGATGCTACCTTATCATTCAGAATTTAAATGTTTCTCCCACAACACTACATGACATCGGGGGTGTCAAACGTAAGGCCGGGGGCCAAAGCTAGCATGTAAATGACTCCAATCCAGCCTGCCAAACCAAACTGGTAACATTTCACACAAAACGTTCATTTCTTTGAAAGATCATTTCCAAAGAGTAGCAGACACAACACAACACTGAGACCTGAGTTGAGACGTCAGTGATGCTGCCATGCAAGCTAGCACCTTCCTTGGTCAGAGCCATGCTGTCAGGTGTTCCACCAAAAAGAAGGTGCAGTTAAAACGGAATAAAGAAAAGTGTTCAATCCCCTCAGTTGAAACTCAAAATGGTGAAATCACTTGTGACCCTCAGGAAATAAACACTACTTTCAGAGAATTTTATAGAAAACTTTACTCTTCACAAATTGACCTTCACAATCTGAACTAGAGACTTTCTGAGCAGTTGACCTCCAAAATTAAAAGACGAACAGATCCAAGGCCTGGAAGCTTCTGTATCAGTAGAAGAACTGCATGAAGCTCTCAAGCTCCAGGACCTGATGTTAAAGCTCCAGGACCTGACGGTAAAGCTCCAGGACCTGACGGTAAAGCTCCAGGACCTGAGGGTAAAGCTCCAGGACCTGATGGTAAACCTCCAGGACCTGATGGTAAAGCTCCAGGACCTGACGGTAAAGCTCCAGCACGTCTGATGGTAAAGCTCCAGGACCTGACGGTAAAGCTCCAGGACCTGATGGTAAAGCTCCAGCACATGTCTGATGGTAAAGCTCCAGGACCTGGTGGTAAACCTCCAGCACATGTCTGATGGTAAAGCTCCAGGACCTGGTGGTAAAGCTCCAGGACCTGATAGTAAACCTCCAGGACCTGGTGGTAAAGCTCCAGGACCTGACGGTAAAGCTCCAGCACCTGATGGTAAAGCTCCAGGACCTGACGGTAAAGCTCCAGCACATGTCTGATGGTAAAGCTCCAGGACCTGACGGTAAAGCTCCAGGACCTGACGGTAAAGCTCCAGGACCTGATGGTAAAGCTCCAGGACCTGAGGGTAAAGCTCCAGGACCTGGTAAAGCTCCAGGACCTGATGGTAAACCTCCAGGACCTGGTGGTAAAGCTCCAGGACCTGATGGTAAACCTCCAGGACCTGATGGTAAAGCTTCAGCACATGTCTGATGGTAAAGCTCCAGGACCTGATGGTAAACCTCCAGGACCTGATGGTAAACCTCCAGCACATGTCTGATGGTAAAGCTCCAGGACCTGGTGGTAAAGCTCCAGGACCTGATGGTAAAGCTCCAGGACATGTCTGATGGTAAAGCTCCAGGACATGACGGTAAAGCTCCAGGACATGTCTGATGGTAAAGCTCCAGGACCTGACGGTAAAGCTCCAGGACCTGACGGTAAAGCTCCAGGGCCTGACGGTAAGCCTCCAGGACCTGACGGTAAGCCTCCAGGACCTGATGGTAAAGCTCCAGGACCTGATGGTAAAGCTCCAGGACCTGATGGTTAAGCTCCAGGACCTGATGGTAAAGCTCCAGGACCTGATGGTCAAGCTCCAGCACACGTCTGATGGTAAACCTCCAGGACCTGATGGTAAAGCTCCAGGACCTGATGGTTAAGCTCCAGGACCTGATGGTCAAGCTCCAGCACACGTCTGATGGTAAAGCTCCAGGACCTGATGGTAAAGCTCCAGGACCTGACGGTAAAGCTCCAGGACCTGACGGTAAAGCTCCAGGACCTGACGGTAAAGCTCCAGGACCTGATGGTAAAGCTCCAGGACCTGACGGTAAAGCTCCAGGACCTGACGGTAAAGCTCCAGGACCTGACGGTAAAGCTCCAGGACCTGACGGTAAAGCTCCAGGACATGTCTGATGGTAAAGCTCCAGGACCTGACGGTAAAGCTCCAGGACCTGACGGTAAACCTCCAGGACCTGACGGTAAAGCTCCAGGACCTGACGGTAAAGCTCCAGGACCTGACGGTAAACCTCCAGGACCTGCCGGTAAACCTCCAGGACCTGCCGGTAAAGCTCCAGGACCTGACGGTAAAGCTCCAGGACCTGATGGTAAAGCTCAAGGACCTGACGGTAAAGCTCCAGGACATGTCTGATGGTAAAGCTCCAGGACATGTCTGATGGTAAAGCTCCAGGACCTGACGGTAAAGCTCCAGGACATGTCTGACGGTAAAGCTCCAGGACATGTCTGACGGTAAAGCTCCAGGACATGTCTGACGGTAAAGCTCCAGGATCTGACGGTAAAGCTCCAGGACCTGACGGTAAAGCTCCAGGACCTGATGGTTAAGCTCCAGGACCTGATGGTAAAGCTCCAGGACCTGACGGTTAAGCTCCAGGACCTGATGGTTAAGCTCCAGGACCTGATGGTAAACCTCCAGGACCTGATGGTTAAGCTCCAGGACCTGACGGTAAAGCTCCAGGACCTGATGGTTAAGCTCCAGGACCTGACGGTAAAGCTCCAGGACCTGAAGGTAAAGCTCCAGGACCTGACAGTAAAGCTCCAGGACCTGATGGTAAAGCTCCAGGACAATACAAGGTCCCTCACAGAGTTCATTACACAGGACAAAGGATGTTCAAGATGGTCTCAGTTCCCCTAACATATGTTCAAACTGGATAGCTGATCTCCCTGACACCTGTCTGCACTGTGATCTCCTTGATACCTGTCTACACTGATCTCCTTGATACCTGTCTACACTGTGATCTCCCTGATACCTGTCTACACTGTGATCTCCCTGATACCTGTCTACACTGTGATCTCCTTGATACCTGTCTACATTGTGATCTCCCTGATACCTGTCTACATTGTGATCTCCCTGATACCTGTCTACATTGTGATCCCCTTGATACCTGTCTACACTGTGATCTCCCTGATACCTGTCTACACTGTGATCTCCCTGATACCTGTCTACATTGTGATCTCCCTGATACCTGTCTACATTGTGATCCCCTTGATACCTGTCTACACTGTGATCTCCCTGATACCTGTCTACACTGTGATCTCCCTGATACCTGTCTACATTGTGATCCCCTTGATACCTGTCTACACTGTGATCTCCCTGATACCTGTCTACACTGTGATCTCCCTGATACCTGTCTACATTGTGATCCCCTTGATACCTGTCTACACTGTGATCTCCCTGATACCTGTCTACACTGTGATGTCCCTGATACCCCATGCAGTCAGCCAGTCACTAATTGGGTGCTCATCAACTTCATCTTCTTCTCCTCAGCCTGCAGAACCAGCAACCACAGTTAGCAGGAGGTGCTAACTACAGGAGAAGACACCAGCTTCCCTCCAGCAGGACAACAACTGAACTCCTTCAAGGAAGTGGGAACAACAACTGGGCTTTACCTGAGATTAGTTAAACCTGATGCTATGATAGAACTGTTTAACTTTATGAAGATGTGTTGATTCTATTACAGTGATTGAGTTCTATAGATAATGATATTAGGAGCAGTTATCAACCTGTAAACCAACGTTAGCTCTGCCACAGACACAGGGTCTGCATGCTAATCTTTGCTTTACTAACTAGTTAACTCACAATCCTACACATCTCACATCAAAGACAACATCACACAGTAACTGAACACGTTCTGACGACTCCTGACGTTTTACAAAACAAGTCTCATTCACATCAACTCATTCTAGAAATGGTCCTTTAGCAGAGACACACAGGAAGCAGACGCTAAAGACTAGCTTCCATGTTCCATTGTTCTCCAGCACATGGTGGAGACCCAGGACAACTCACTCACTCACACACTCACACACTCACACACACACACTATCACACACACACTCACACACACACACAAAGACGTACACACATAAGAATATCACATAAGACCAATCACAGAAGGCTGTTTAAAGCGCAAATGTCTGGTTTCTGAAAAGTATGTTCATTTCTATGCACCCAATCCTGTGTCTTTGCATGAATGACTGGGTCTTAGCAGCGTGGAGGCCATCAACCTGTGGTACTGCTCAGCTTAATGGGAGCCCAGGTAGCTTTGATAGCAGCCTTCAGGTCATCTGCCTTGTTGGTCTGGTGTCTCTCACCGTCCTCTGGACAAGAGCCCAGAGATTGTCTCTGGGGATCAGGTCAGGACAGTTTGCTGGACAATCCAGCAGACTACCACCATGGTCACTGGACCAGCTTCTGGTACCTTTGGCAGTGTGGGCAGGTGCCAAGTCCTGCTGGAAAATGAAATCAGCATCTCCATAATGCTTTCAGCAGAAGGAAGCATGAAGTACTTCAAATCAATAAGTTTCCTGGTAGATGGCTGCTGCATTGACTGTGGACTTCAGAAAACACAATGGAGCGACACCAGCAGATGTCAGCAGCCCAAATCATCACAGATTGGGGAAACTTCGCATTGGACTTCCAGCAAGGTGGTTTCTGAGCCTCCCCACTCTGGGACCTTGAGTTCCAAATGATACGCTAAAATTCCTTTCATGAGAATAAAGAACTTTGGACAACTGACCAACAGTCCAGTGCCCGTATTAACGAAGCGTCTCAGAGAGCTTCTATCGTAGACTAAAAGTTCCTTAACAAGGAAGTCTTAGCTTAAAGTGACTCAGGAAGTGTCTCAGAGCACCTCTTAGCAAGGAGTTGACAGCAACTTTTATCTTAGTGGGGAGGAGTGGTTGACCTGTTGCTCTGTATGATGCAGTCTGCTGAGAGCTGATTGGTTGTTAGAGAGGAAGATGCTCTGTATGATGCAGTCTGCTGAGAGCTGATTGGTTGTTAGAGAGGAAGATGCTCTGTATGATGCAGCCTGCTGAGAGCTGATTGGTTGTTAGAGAGGAAGATGCTCTGTATGACGCAGCCTGCTGAGAGCTGATTGGTTGTTAGAGAGGAAGATGCTCTGTATGATGCAGCCTGCTGAGAGCTGATTGGTTGTTAGAGAGGAAGATGCTCTGTATGATGCAGTCTGCTGAGAGCTGATTGGTTGTTAGAGAGGAAGATGCTCTGTATGATGCAGTCTGCTGAGAGCTGATTGGTTGTTAGAGAGGAAGATGCTCTGAGCTCCTTGTCCGTATCCACAAAGCATCCTAAGGCTGAAAGTAGCTCGTAGTGACGTCACTCTTAAGAAACATCTTAGAATTCCTAGAAATGCAAGTCTTTTCTTAGAATTGTTCCTTACTAAGATCAAAGTAATTCACAAAGCATCCTAAGCCCTCAGAGCTCCTAAAGGTGGAAAACCACTAGACGTAGTGAGGAGGACTTTTAAGAAGCCGAAGAGTTCCTTAAACACACAAGATGGGGGAAATAGAAAGAGAAAGGAAAGATTGTGCTTGCTTTTGTCTCTGTCTGATGTGCTGTTCCTGTTCTGCTCCTTTAGCAAGGACCTTTTGTGGAGGGTGTCAATGACTGTCTTCTGAACATCTGTCAAGTCAGCAGTCTTCCCCAAGATGGTGAAGTCTGAGGGACCATTTAAAGTAGAGGTCTCAAACTCAGACCCTGGAGGGCCAAAGCCCTGCATATGTTCTGTCTCCCTTCTTTACACCTGAATGTCCTGATGGCTCACCACCACCTTCAGCACAAAGCCAGATAAGGAGCCGCTCGCTGCAACCAGCCATGTTGAAGCAGGGAGACGTGAAGACATGCAGGGCTGTGGGCCTCCAGGATCTGAGGCTACATTTTAAAAAAAGACTGATATTTCTCTGCGTTTGGGCCTTGCACATAAACGAAGCTTCGACTCGCCACAAACGATAATTCCTAAAAACTCGGGCCACAGTGGAGATTTTGAAAAAAATCAATGTCTCTGGTTGCATCTAAAGGGGTTTAGGTGGATATTTGGATATGCCTCCACCTCTGACTCTGGTTTCTGCAAAGGTTCTTCCTGTTAGAGGGAGTTTTTTCTCTCTACAGTCGTAAACAAACCTGCTGCTCATGTGGATCTGTTGGGTTTTTATATTTTCTCTGTTAAAAGCACCGAGAAATGAATGTGTTGTATTTGGTGCTATATAAATAAAGTTGAACTCAATTTATGTCACAATTTGTGATGTCATGTTTTGTTTTTTTCCAGGATTCTAATTGGATACCATGGTTTCATGCTTCTTGCTACGCTGCCCCCTACAGGTTTGGAACACTCAGATCAGCTTTGAACCAGCTGTATATGCAGTCCGTATAAATGATTTTTGTTTTTTAAAGGTAGCGGGGGAAACATCAGCCTTAGTAAAAACCCATGTACATGCAAACGTGGCCTGACTTGGAGACCCCCGACCTAAGTCCTCAGGAAACCTTTGCAGGTGTTTTGAGCTGATGAGCTGATTAGGGTGTGACACAATGAGTTTCCAATAGAGACCATTTGCACAATATCAAAACTTTCTGAAACACTGAATTTTGGGTTTTTATTATCTGTAAGCCATATCCATGAAAATTACAAGGAAAAAAAGGCTTGAAATATTTCAATCTATGTGTTATGATGTGTGATAATATACGACTTTCCCTTTCTAAAGTGACTGACAAACAATATTTAACTTTTTCACAATATTCAATGTATTTGAAATGTACCAGAACACCTTGAAGAAAAGAAGCTGGGCCGCTCTATGACTCCGTTCTAGTGTAAGTACCAGCACATAAACGAGCCCTAACTCATACAAGTGTCTGTCTGGGGTTGAGTCTGACACATTCCTTCATACCTTTGTCTCCAGCGACGTGGTGTGAACTGGGGGAATGAGCTGGTCCATAGGCCGGCGGGGGGCTGGCAGCTCGGGAGGACAGCTTGGACGAGGAAGGCTGAGGAATGAAGTCGTCCCCGAGAGAGTCCCTGTGGAGCTCCACATCAACCACCTGGGACACACAGCCCACCATCAGAGGGAAACCCAAGACAGGAGAAAGGTGCTCGATGTCTCGGACTTACAGTTTCTGCCCCGAGAGTCTGGAGTCCAGTATATGTTCTGTCCAACTGCAGGAGACGGAAAGATGGACAGCACCAGACTGGATTAATGGATCCTCAGTGACTCGATGCTTTAAACTGCTGAATGACATGTACGTGACCATTGACACATCTGGAGTTTCAGTTGTGGAGTTACTGGGTCTTTCAACACAGTTGACCAACACACACCTAAAAGAATGATTGAGAATTTCTGGCACTTCATCAAGTTGTTTGATCTCATTGACAAGATGGTGGCGACTCTGTCCATAAGTAATTATGAATCCTGTGTACATGAGTACTGGGTACACTTTCAGCCAATCACGTTCCAACTCACTCTAGCGGTGTGCTCAAGTAATGCAAACGAATGGGAACCAGCAGAACATCAGTATTTAACCTTGACATTGAAACACCATGAAGCAGTTCAAACAATAATGATAAATGATGGATGGAGTCATTTGTAAAGTTGTTCCTTTCATTAAAAACAACTACTTTTACTGTGAGTACATTTTAAATGAGCCACTCTTTACTTTTACTTGAGTAAACTTTTAGACTGGTATTTTACTTGAGTAATTCTATCAAATGAATCGTACTTTTACTTGAGTAATTCTATCAAATGAATCGTACTTTTACTTGAGTAATTCTATCAAATGAATCGTACTTTTACTTGAGTAATTCTATCAAATGAATTGTACTTTTACTTGAGGTACGGAGCAGTTCGGAAGCACTAACCCCGACCGAAATTTTGGGTCGTGTCTCCACTGCAGAGAGGAGCATGAAAAGTAGGCGGGGCTTATGAGCTCCACAGAAATGTGACATTATAACAGAAAAGAACGTTGTCAGATGTAGATCTTATGAATCCTCTGTTGTTGTTTAAATTCTCCACTTTGCACTGTTATTTTTTGCAGCGGGAAAAAAAAAAAGTAACTTTTTGCAGCAGTCATTTTTTGCAGCGGAGAGCTGCAGCCGCAACTTCCGTGTTTGTTGTGAGAGAGCGAACGCTCGGCCGCTTGCCGGCGACGTGCCCCGCACTCGAGCGCTGGGGGGCGGGGCAAGTGGCCGGAGCGTTCCCCCCGGTTGGCTGAGGCACAGACACGGGAGTCTGAGGAGGTTCTCCACTCCGGCGCTGATCGCGGTCCGGCAGCTCAGCGCCGGAACACGGAGGCGCCGAGCTCCGAGCTCCTTTTCATGGCTTCCGCGGTCCGTCCCCGCGATAAAGCGCCACTGACCGCGGCTGAACAGAACGCTGACCGCCTCTGGGAAGCGGAGCTGCCGGAGCGCAGTCAGCGCCGGAGCCCAAAGCTCCAGACTCCGGTGTCCCGGACGCGCACCAGCGCCACGGCGAGCGCTATGCTGCAAACAGAAAACTCCAACGCGATGCAAAGTCCCTCCCCCAGGTCTCCCCCTGCCTCAAGTCGCTCTTTCACAACAAACACTAAAGTTGAGCAGCAAAGAAAAGAAAAGGAAAATAAAAACAACCAGAGCACAGCTGACCACACTGACAGCAGAGGATTCATCCAGCCAGCACATTAAAATATTGAGGGCGTGTAGTAAATCACTGACCAATCAGCAGACAGCAGCTCAACCTCAGACCCATTCCATGGTCCTGGTACCCCAACGGATGGGGAGCGGAAAAGTGGTCGCCTTTGGAGCGGTCTGGAGCGGTTTAGACCACATTCCTGTCGTGACATGCGAACCGGAGCGGTTTAGACCGGTCTAGGCCGGCACTCTTTGTGCGGTGGAAACGGGGCTTTACTTGAATAGAATGTTTTAGTATTGATTCCACCTCTGGTAATTGGTAATCACCTGGAACTAGCGAGTTACTTCCAGAAGCCGGTTACTTTTAAACATGCTGTCAAATCAATTGGCTGAACCCTTTTTCAGCTTGCAATTTCACTAAAACTTGGTAAATTAATCAAGTTGATTTAAAAGAGACGTGGAGCTCAATGAGTCGGTCTCACGTCAAGTTATAGTTAGCATAGATTTAACTAGTAAAAGGGTTATTCCCAACACTGACTCGTCACCATTCCAGTGCAACACACTGAATACCAGTTTTCCTCATGATGTGTGAAGTGTCTTCTTTCAGCAGTTTAGTATTGTATAGATCAATTTGGAGCGTGGAGCAGAGGCCGCTGAGGGGCATGATGGGAAGGCAGGACGCGGGCTGACCTTCAGCTGGTGGATGATGTCGATGCGTTTGTTGCGAGGGTCTTTGAAGTGGATCTGGATCCTCACAGGAAACTCCCCCCAGCCACGGCGGGTCAAATGGAACGGAGGCTCGCTGAGAACACACACACACACACACACACACACACACACACACACACACACACACACACACACACACACACACACACACACACACACACACACACACACACACACACACACACACACACACACACACACACACACACAGTCCACTAAGCTGAAGGGCTCTCGTGGTCTTGTGTTAGCATGTGGAGGGTTTAAGCCCACCATAGCACATTGCGAAGAGACTGAAGTGTTTATTATCTTCATTAAACTGATGCTGAGTCAACAGTGTCTGGCTTCACTGTCACTAGGGGGCAGTGTTCATTCAACATCTCCACAGCAGCCTGCTTACTGGTAGTTGTGTGTGTAACATAGAGCGGTTTGATGTTGATCTTAAGGCTTGTCTTAATGGCCTCTTTTATAAGTTCTATTAGCCAAACCAGTATCGGTACTCTCTGTGCTACACGACCAGAGGCCTGGCAAACTGCTCACATGTCATAACATGAGATCAGCACTAAGTGACTCTCACCACATGAAACACGTGCTCGCTGCTATAACTCAAGGAACAGCCCCCTGACTAGTGCTTCCAAACAGAGAATGCCACTGGGTACAGACCTGACTTCCACCAGGTCATTGGGTTTGTAGCTGGGATGCAGGAAGAACCAGACTTTCTTCACAAAGTGGTCGATGCTGGGCTCTCGCCTGGAGCCTCGGACGTACACCATCCACTTGTGTGTGGACTGATCGTTCTCCTCACGCTTATCAGGGGGGATGTACCTGAGACACACACACACACACACAGTTAGCATGAGACACGTATGGTGTACGGTGGTTAAAGACAAAGAAAAGCAAACAAGGACACGTGGGAGAAAGCAGAGGAGCAGGAGGAAAAGGCTCAACCCTCCACATGTCAGAAGAGGAGGGGTGACACTGGATGGACATAGTAGAATTCTGAGAGTGACAAGTTCTCCATTGGGGTTTCTACAGGAGCAGCTGTCAGTCTGCAGTCCACCTGACTGCACAAGACGAACGACAACCTCACTCAGCCTGGACATCTACGGCACAGGATGCATGGAAATATCCTCCTGTTTCCAAGAAGTCTCACGTTGAAACACTGAATGAAGGATTGTCATTTCCCAGCCGGAGCCTGGGAGCCTGGCCCAGAGGGCAATGAGGTCAAACAGCTGAAGCTTTGTGGAGGTTTTTCAAGCCTGCTCATGTAAAGACAGTGAAATATGGCTCCTCACTCAAACGCAAGAAAAAATACCTGGTGAAAGATCATCAATTCCTCCTTTGCTTATCATAACTAACACCTATGTACGGATGAAAAGGAGAAAAGTGCCGTTTGGTTCCACAGCAGGTCACGTGTGTGTTCCAAGCAGTCACCAGTGGAACAGACATGCTGGAAAACAAAAGTCCTGCCAGATATTTAAAGCTGAAAATGTATTGGTAAAAGTGATAGAAGTTCTTATCATAGCACCACTCTTGACAATTCTACAGCTTTGAAACCAAAACAAAGGCAGCCGTATATTCATATGAGGGTTAATCTCCACTGCAGGAACCACAACCTCTTTGTTTCACTGATTCATCTCAAACCCACACATTTGAACGTATTCTCCAACATTTTGACTCTTTTCTGTAATCCTAAAATAAAACTGAATCACAAAGTGTTCAGAGTAAAGCCACATGTGCAAACTAAACACAGAAATGCTATAAAGTAGATAGATAAAACCATTGAGTTGATAGTGCTCACCACTGTGAAGCCTCTATTT
This sequence comes from Blennius ocellaris, assembly GCF_963422515.1. Taxonomy (NCBI): domain Eukaryota; kingdom Metazoa; phylum Chordata; class Actinopteri; order Blenniiformes; family Blenniidae; genus Blennius; species Blennius ocellaris. The sequence goes on along the minus strand of NC_137659.1, from coordinate 25,012,250 downwards.
ACCAACATAAGACAGGAGATCCTAGAGATGTTTCATTTGGTAACTGTGTGAACATGGCCAAATAAAGAATATGAAGAAAACACAAGAGCTGCCAACATCTTTGCTTGTGACAGTGTGAACAGAGGAAGACAGGAGTGAAAGGTGATCTGCTGCTGGGTTTGAGTGTCACACACTTGGAAACATTCCCCACTACGATGGTCTTCTTGGCATAAAGCCTGGAGGCTTCGTCTGGCGTGGTGTGGTACGTCACCCTGGGCTCCGGAGCAGACGGAGGCACGCAGAACGTGTCCTGGAACAAACACCACAAACATGCTGCTGATACACATTTCTGTCACATCTGCCGACTGATTGTATGGGAATCTGTTGGGAGTGATGACGACTCCATTGTAATCCAATCATCTCATCTGGTTAACGAGTCCAAATTCCAGCACTTTGTCTCCCACAGTCAGAAAGATGACCCTTTGAAATGAATCATGTCGACTTTTCTGGACGGCCTACGAGCCTGTCTGCCAACACAGACACCTTATTCAGACGCGCGAGGACATCACATGATGTTAACGTTCTTACAATTTACTCTTTTGCCCCAGAGGAGGTGTTTCACAAGAGAAGGTGTTTTTGGTTTTCTCCTTCTGCTCTATGGTCTCCAGGTACGAATCAATTATTCAAACCTGTGTTCACCTTATTCAAAAAATTTACTTTAACCCTTAAAATGCCTGTTGGCTGCACAACATATCTCAAATAGATGTGATTAAGACATCAGCATGACACGAAAGCTGCATGAGCTGAGATGAAATAAGCCACAACTTTTTCCCAATGCTTATAACACGAATGTTTTCAGGTTAACGGGCTTCATGCCCCAGAGTCTACTTCCGCATGTACATACACACTGTTTTTAGCCTCTGCTTCTCCAAAACTGGCCTTGAGAGTGACATTTCTGCTCTCGGTGAGCTCGTCTTGTGCTGCTCTGTGCAGCTCCAGCAGCTGACTGTGTGAATGTTGCGTTCAGGTGCATCATGTAAACTAGAGTGCTGGACTGCGGCTGAGAAATCTTCCTTCTCAGAATCACAATCAGCAAATGACCGAGACAATACTTTAGCAACAGAGACAGAACACTTGGTGATTGTGTCTCGCCTGCCACTGTGAATGTTGCGTTCAGGTGCATCGTAAAGCCGACGTGTTGCATCCTCGGCTGAGAAATCTTCCTCCTCAGGATCACGATCAGCAAATAACCAATAAAATATTTTATCAACAGAGATAAAACGCTGTGTGATGACGCATCTATCTCTGTGCAGCTTGGCAGCAGCAGCACGACGCAGCCTGTGTGCAGGAATCTCCTGCACTAGGAAAGACACATTTGTGAGAATTAATGAAAATATGAGCAATCCCCGTGTTCCTGCATCGTTGCACTATTACAACGTGGACACCTGCAGCTTATCGTCAAGTGCGGCTTATATATGTTTTCTGGGGGGGGGTTGTTTTTTTAATTTGCAGGTGTGGCTTAAATTCAGGTGTGCTCTATAGTGAGGAAAATACTGTCATTGTTTTTCCTCAAGTATATGAATTTTGAGATCATCTGGAGCCAAAATCGTAATTGCAATTAGAATGTGATTGATTGAGCTGCCCTATGTCCCATTGAAAACATGTTTCCTGCTTTCTGTCACATTTGAGTTTCGTTGTAAGGAAACGAAGAGAGATTTCACATTACTGTTGTTTTTTTGCCATATCCAACTTTTCTCTTATCCATCAATTTAGAGCTCTGCCAGGTGGCCCAGGACATTCTCTCTTCCTCATGAGCTTTAACAGCCAAAGTGACCAGCAAGGAAAGAAAAAGTTCAAATAGGAGGATGGTGGAACATTTTCTATATTCTTTCCACGTTGTTCATTTACATCAGCACGTCTTTTAAAGTGATGACCTGTGCCTGTCGTACTCACTTTCCCGTTGTTTCTCCCTGGCCGGCGCTCTTCTCGCCACGCTCTGTCCCCACTCTTCTCGGCTCCGTCTCCTTGTGAGAGGCTCTCGGACTCGGAGTGGACCACCGAGGGCGTCTCAGAACCCTGCTGGAGGGGGGAGGAGGAGCGGGAGGGCGACTCCAGGAAGCGGCGGATGGCGGGGTGGTTGAGCACGGCGGGGTCGCTCCTGGAGGCGAGCTGGGACACACAGGAGGTGTGAGCATTTCTGCTGTAGCGGCACATCCACTCACAGGACACAGGACTGGAGGTACCTCTGGTAACTTGCTAATCCCAGCACTGGCATAGTAGTTGGCCACGATGCATGCTCGCAGCTTGTCCATCATCCTCCTGGCTTCATTCAGCCGCTTAAACACGAATAAAAGACAACAAATGAAAAGACAAATTCTGCCCAACTCTCACAATGTCATTTATATCGCACACTAGAAACACACTTATATAAAAAAAAACTTCCAGAAGTACTTTCTGTGTGGAGTTTTTGTGTTCCTAAAGTGTGCGTGGGTTTCCTCATAGAGTCCAAAAACAACAATAATTTGCCCCGAGGGAAATTGAAGTTGTTTGTCTGAGTGTGTTTGTCCTGTGACAGACTGGTGACCTGTCCTGGGTGCAACCTGTCCTCGTCCACAGGAGGCCGGGAGCAGCTCCAGCACCCCTCAGCTGGATAAGTGGCTTACAAGATGGATGGTGGATGGATGGATGGACGGATGGATGGACGGATGGATGGACGGATGGACGGACGGACGGACGATCAAAAGCAGTTTTATAGATGGGAGAAGTTCGACAGGGACCAATGTGGAGGTCAGAGACCTTTTCATTTGAATTGTGACAAAACAAAATATGTGGGGATGAAACGGTCACATCTGGAATTAAAACTAAAGCTGCACGATACAACATCATGTTGTAATGAGAAAGCAAACTTCAGTTATTAAACTCACTTGGTTCAGAGTGTCAGTGTGAGCCTTTTGTGTTGCTCAGTGTTTTTAGCACTATCAATCAGCTGCATGTGGAACAATTCTTCAGTGTAGCAGTGTCAGCGGCCGTTACATATCATTTCAATCAAAGTCATGTAAAAATAACTATTAAAGAAATGCTCCAGAGAAGTTTGTGTTCTCACACTTCCTGGTGCATCCCAGCCCAGTACTGGTCCAGGAGGAGTTGAGGACCTCCTTAATATACTGGTTATTATTGGGGTGTTCAACTATTGGTTCTGGACTATTTAGCAACTGGAGATGCAGCACATTATTTGAAAATGTTTAGGTGGTATTTTTCACTTATTTTCAAACATTTTAAGCTTCAGAATTGAACAAGAGCAGATGACTGACTAAAGGTCTTCACAGATGATGAGAATATTGTGCTGCAATCAGAGATGTGATCCTGAATGTGAATCTCGACAGAAGGTTGAAGTTAATCTACAGTTTCACGTCTTTCTGATGATTTAAACGGAAGTTATTGAAACATAAATGAAAGCGTCCAGGTTTCTGTGAAGATGTGATACCTGACTGATCACATCTATCTCGTGCTCCTTGTTCTTCATCTCCAGAGAAAACTGCTCCCTGATGATGCTCTCCATCTTCTGCACTGTGGCTTCTCGAGCTGGCAGGACAGAGAGAGAAGTAAACAAACGTTGAAGCCCAGACAGCAGCTGGATGGAGACAGATGTGCTTCACAGCAGCTGGATGGAGACAGATGTGCTTCACAGCAGCTGGACTCACCGTCGTGCTCAACAGCTTTGTTCCTCTTACTGCTCTGGACCTGAGAAACCTCCTCGTAATCTGGATCATTGTCCTGGATCTTCCTTTTAATTCCTGACATGTCTGGATATGAGGGACAAAACGTGGATGAGAGGAGACATGTGGACATTAGCAGCCAGCCAGGCTAGCAAACTTTCACACAGCTAATGCTAACTGCTACATTAAACCAGGGCAGATGTTTGAATAAATACCAACCAAGCCTTCACTGTAGGCGCTTTTACAATCAAATAATGACCGCGGGACAGTCGTGCTACTTCTGGAAACACCACATTACTGCTTCGGCCCCGTTAGCAACGTTAGCTCGTTTGGCTAAAGCTGCCGATCGAGCCTGTATTAAAATGCAAACTTACTGGAACACCAAGTGTGTCGCTACGGGGTTTTTTCTGGAAGAAGTGTGTTTTAATTCAAAGCCAGCATGTCCTTCGCGTTATTGTCCTGCATTCAGTCCCTCGGTAGATCAGGAGCTGGGAACACAAGTGTAAACAGTTCGCACGGCGCTTCAGCAGCGCGCCGCCAGGGGGCGCTGTGCTACGGCGTCCTTCTCGTGCCAAAAACACAAGCGCGTCAAAACTGTCATCGCGCGCTGCTCGGACACTTTCTGCGCGCGCGCGGTGCCTTGTTGTGCGCGCGTGGTGATTTTCTGTTCGCTCGGCGCCTCCCGACGCGAAAACATGTGACAATAGTCCCGGACGTCAGTGCTGCCTTCGTTTTCAAAATATTCAATAAATCGTATTAGAAAAGGCGTGCGTGCGCGGGGCGGAGGGTGCGCGCACCGTGCAGTAGTATAGTATAGTATAGTATAGTATAGAACTTGCTCCTCCACCTTTATCAAAACTGAACAAAAATGGGCTCAATCGTTAGTGCTGGTTAGTCCTGGTTAGTGCTGGTTAGTCCTGGTATGTGCTGGTTAGTGCTGAAAGAATTATCGTTCGTGCTGCTTTGTTTTTAAGACAAAACAGTTTATTATACAGTGATGACGTCACGCAGCCCCCCCACAATGTCCAAATGGAACCAAAAGAGGTGTCAATGGTTAGTGCTGGTTAGTGCTGGTTAGTGTTGACAGAATGATGGTTTGTGCTGCTTTATTTGTTCAGATAACAGTTTGTCTCCCATGTCTCTGGACATGACTGTCAGTCCCCTGCTTGAAGACGTCCAGGCTTCTTTGTTCCTTCCTCTTGTCTCAACTTCATGCTTATGAACCCCAGTTCTCCTTTCTGACCTCCACGGCATCTTCCCTTGGAAACCTCCACCTGGTACTTCACAAAGACCTGGAAATAAAGACTCTTTACAATCTGATTATTGTTGTGTGTGAGTCTGTTTTTGGGTCTTGTCCTTTGGGTTTGTGACAAGAACAAGTTTAATATGAAACTATAACGTCACACAGCCCTCCACATTCTCCAAATTAAGTAAAAACAGTCCACATATTATTGACTGCATTATTTATACTCCATTACGACATAGACAGTCATGCCCAGATATATTGGGAGAGAAACTGTTCAAGTTAAAGGACCACATTGTCTATATTCCATGTTCCAGTCCCTCCTCTGCTCATGTGGATAAGAATTTAGGTGATCCAGTAGAAACACTCACAACTAGTGAAATTCTAGTATTTCTTGGACTGAGCTGACGTCACCTCTCATGATGGTGGTTCTCAGCTCCTCCACCTCCTCCACCCTCACGGAGACTGCAGCCCAGCCCACAGCCGCCTCCTCCACCCCCTGGGTGACGTAGCCAGCAGCTCAGCTGGTAGTTGTAGTAATGTACTGACACATCTCGGCCCTCCTTAGTCTTTTATTGTGGGAATAGCAGCAGGTTTCAAGAGGAGCTTCTGAGGAAGTCCAGTTTCAAAGTACCGTAGTTCTGGAAGCTTCTTTGGTGAAGAGTCGCTCACAAACAAACATTGTTTGTGGAAAACAACAACAAGTCCAGCCACATTGGCCGCTGTGCTTCTTCTTCCACAAGACAAATAGTGAGGAACCATACTGGTACCTGAAAACACATTTTCTCCAGTGGACATGAAGGTGAAAACACATTTTCTCCAGTGGACATGAAGGTGAAAACACATTTTCTCCTGTGGACATGAAGGTGAAAACACATTTTCTCCAGTGGACATGAAGGTGAAAACACATTTTCTCCAGTGGACATGAAGGTGAAAACACATTTTCTCCAGTGGACATGATGGTGAAAACACATTTTCTCCAGTGGACATGAAGGTGAAAACACATTTTCTCCAGTGGACATGAAGGTGAAAACACATTTTCTCCAGTGGACATGAAGGTGAAAACACATTTTCTCCAGTGGACATGAAGGTGAAAACACATTTTCTCCAGTGGACATGATGGTGAAAACACATTTTCTCCAGTGGACATGAAGGTGAAAACACATTTTCTCCAGTGGACATGAAGGTGAAAACACATTTTCTCCAGTGGACATGAAGGTGAAAACACATTTTCTCCAGTGGACATGAAGGTGAAAACACATTTTCTCCAGTGGACATGATGGTGAAAACACATTTTCTCCAGTGGACATGAAGGTGAAAACACATTTTCTCCAGTGGACATGATGGTGAAAACACATTTTGTCCAGTGGACATGATGGTGAAAACACATTTTCTCCAGTGGACATGAAGGTGAAAACACATTTTCTCCAGTGGACATGAAGGTGAAAACAGATGTGGAACAACAAAAACAGCAGTTCAATGTGAAGCAGCAGAGACTGAGATGTGGGCGTGTCTTGTTTTGGTTTCTCCTCATGTCAATCTTCCTGGAGGCGGGGCTTCTCCAGCTCTGTGACGTCATCAAATAGAATCAAGGTGTTGAGCTCTACAGTCACACACTACGATCAAGAATCCCGAGCTAATTAGCTGGTTTCCGTGCACTTTTGACCCCGCCCTTGGCTCACGAGTACAGTAGGGGGCGTTGCTTAGCAGCAGGTGGCCGGCACAATAAAACTTCCTGCGGGAATTCTCTAGTTACTGTTATTATTGTATTAGTAGTCAAGGTGGTTGTAGTAATAATTTTAGCCTGGGATTTTCAAAACTTGTGTTGAGGGTCACATGAAAAAGCACTCTTAAGCGTAAAAACCAAAAAAGGAAGTACAAAACCAAATATGTAATTATTGACACACAGAGAGACAGAACTACAGGGAGAGATTTACAGTTTGTTACTGTACTACTTTGTTACTTTTTAAATGCCACAACTGTTTCAGTGCTGCATTTGTTTCTGTTCTCTCATTCGTTCATTCATTGTTTTTAAAATTGTGGTCTGTTGTATTTGAAGTATAACAACAGCTATATAAATGAACATATTAGTACCATTGTGTAATTGTTGTTATAATGAATGGATTCACTCACCAATGAGTAAAGGGACAGTGATGGGATGAAGTGTCCTGTCGTCTCAATCCTGAGGCCAAGATGTTCATCAGAACGTCTGCTTCTTTATTTCAGTGACCAGAGGTGAAGAACACTCCTCCGCTAAATCCTCCACTCTTCTTGCCACAGTATTATCTGACAGCATCACTTGCTTTAAGGTGCGTTTACACATCTGAGTTACCAATATTATTTTCCTGTCATTCCCGCCACATTGCTGGTATTCCATGTGACGTAATGCAGCTGAATTTAGTTCTAAATTCCTGATATTCCTGGAACATCTTTTTGGCCAATAGGTCTTTTAAGAATATTGAGAATCACCTGTATTTGTGACGTTTGCAACTGAGCGTGTGGATTAGTTGTGATGTGTGTTGATGCGCTAGACAGCATGACAGTAATATAGTTATAGTTATATATAGTACTATATATAGTTTCCAGTAATATTTGGAATGAGAAAACTTCACACCATTGTTCCTTCATTCACTTCACACATGTATTGATTTGGTGCTGTAATGAGCCTCATAGTGATGCTGAGTCTGCAATTCTACTGTTGCTGATCTCCCTTGATTCAACATAACCATCAAGTCAGTATGTTATAATCTGTTCTTCCTTTTGAATGTCCTGCCGACACACAGACACACTCAAACATACTTCCTTTATTTTATTGTTTAGGCTGATTTTGTTTTGTCAATTTGTATGTCACACTTTTTGTAAAAAGATAACAGCAATTTCTTTAAAAAAAAAAGAAAAACTGAACAGCAAACTTCCCTTTTGTTCATTCCAATAGGATTTTCACCCTTTTATGGCTCGAACCATAAAAATGTCTTTCGAGAATCCGACTCTAATAACAATCCCTTGCATTCCAATAGGGTTCTCACCCCTAACAATAAACCCAGCCATTTCAATAGGGTCCTTGCAATTTCACTACAATAGGGTCCAACTGGTGAACTCGTAAGTTCACCAGTTGGATACATCCCATTTCCCAGTTGGGAACATTCACATGACAACAATAAGTTTTTCCAATAAAAATCTGTTATCAAAATGTAAACAAATGTAAAGGCCAAACTGTGGTTATGATGTCATATATGCTTCTGGGAATGCTTACAAAGCTCCCACTTTCCCGGTGGGAAGTTCCCATTTGGAAACAGTGTGGAGACGTCGTCTAACTGGAAACTTACTGTGAGATGAAATGTATATGCGAGTGTGGCACATGCTGTACTTAACTTCTATGCTTCTTTGACTTGAAGGAAACAGGAAGAACGTTTGGTACACAAACAAACGTTTTATTGATGTTTCTCATACAAAAGCCCTCCATTACATTTCAACGTACTGCGGTTCATACAATTGCACTTGTTAAAAAATGTAATCAAACAAAAATCCCGAATAGCTTTTTTTTATGGAAACGATCCCAATTGAATTCCCACTCTTACTAAGGCAAATACAGGGGAGCAATGAAAGCTCAACGCTGAATCCAATCCAATCCAACGTTGGGACCTGCAGTTTGCATGTCGGAATCACAATATCTCAACAACACACAACCCCAGAACTAGTCCAAACAAGAAAAGAAAACCAGAACAGATGTTATATCATCAGTTGAAAACCATATGTAAAAACCTCTACATAGCAATAATAAAAAATCAGAACAGGGCGGTTCTCTGGCCTGATTTGGGTAAATACTCATTGAAATCACAGAAGCACACATACATAACTCTCTCGTTCTCACTCTGAAGCTTCCTTTCCTCACCCACATACCAAGGTCGTCTGCACAACTGTGCACGTGAGCCTGGAGATGCTTTCTTTTCCAGCCCAAACATGAAGTCGTCCTCAGGGAGAATTCCTGGAGGAAGTTTCGTGGACGGGCAGACAGGAGCTCACTCATTGGTGTTTTTATAGCACACTGAGGTTTCCTAGAGATCCCGGTTGTTTTCCACTCTGAGAGGCCAACGCCGCCGCTCAGCGCTCCAACCACCAGCAGGAGCTGTGGAGCTTCTTACTTTCTCCTCTGTATGTCACATGAAAGCAAGGAACATTTACTGATACAGTAAAAACCAAAAAAGGAAAGAAATCATCATAAAACTCCACTTTTAACAGGCCTCTGTGCACAAGTGGATGTGTTTGTTACAGAAAACACAACGTGGCAGCAAGAAGAGAGGAAGTCACACACAAGTAAAACATATTCATTTTATATTCACAGCAATTTCTCTCGTCTATCAAGTCCAACTGTCGTAAAAGGAGACTTTTACTGACCGTGAGCCACTCTGTCTAAATCTGCCATCGACCAACGCCACTCCAGCTGGCCACACACACACACACACACATACACACACACACACACACACACACACAGAGGTATCTACGGTCACCCCGAGGTTGTGTGTGCAGGTGAGAGGTGCCAGCATCAGTGTGAAGAGTTGAATCAGACGATTGAACCGCTCGGCTCCAAGTGTGAACAAAAGGTCTCACACACACACACAAACGCCACTTGTTCAGCGTCGTCTTTGAGTTTGATCCACAAAGGCTTCCCACATCGACAAATATACCCACCAGCCCAATCAGCTCACATTAGCGTGAAGCCACACACAACACAACACTCAATGTAAAAAAAGTACAAACAAGCATAACTTAAAGAAATAGAAAAATAAAATGTCAGTGATGATGATGAGAATGACGCTCCAACACTCCAAAGCGGGGTGTGACAGCACAGGGGGAGCAGGGAAACAATGGGAATCATGGGAAGTGGGGCCAGCTGATGAGTCTGCAGCATCTACCTCCGATTCAAATAGATCTCTCTGTATTCAATTCTATTCTATTCATATAGTGCTAAATACAACACAGTCAACTTTTCATTCATGTCCACTACTCTTCAGGTTTCTTGATGCACGACAAGCTTCCAAGTGTTGGATAATCCACAATCATCACTGCAGTGAAAGAGTAGAATGACATGCATAAGATTTAAGCCATGTCTTTGTTTTAAAGCTACAAGAGCCACTACAAAGTGCTCATGCTCCACAGCTGCAGCTTACAGACCTCAACCACATTAGAAGCAAGACATTTAAGAGGAAAGGCCAAAACTAATGTTTTCCAGTAGTTCTGTGCAGCTCCCATGTTTATCTGTTGTCATATTTGTGACAGCTTGTTGGAGAGCAAGTGGTCAAGTGTTTCTTCTCCACCTGGCCTGTATTAATGCATTGACATGGAGTGTGGTTGATCTGAGCTTTCACATTCACCTCTGTTTGTTCTCCGGCCCTTTCCACCAGAGAGAACCAGGTTCTAGTTCAGGCCCAGTTCTCAAATGAGCACCGCCAAAGAACCGGTTCTTTTTCCACAGTTAGCCAATTGTGAGCCACGTCATTACGTCACTCCAAAACGTGACACGTCACTGATCAGCTCTGACGGTGCTCATAGAAGAACCAGGACACAGACTGTATTCATGGTCTGGTCCGGGTCACTGCATCTAGTCTGTCCTGAACCTCAGATTCAGACCAAAGAGACAGAAAACGTTGAGTCTCCTCGTCACTCTATTGGAGTTTTTTCATGTCCGTCTTGTTTTAGTCCGGAGCCCCTAGTGGCCAGAGAGGGAAAATCATAATAAATAACTTGTGAATGAGCTTTGAGATTATTTTTCACCATGTGGGCATTACAGTGTGAATTTCTGCTTCTTTCACTTTATTTCTGGATTGTCTGAATTAAAAGCTTCATCATCAGGAGGAATGGAGGTGTAGAATGATAGAACGACGCTCTACAGCCGTTTAGAATGGAAACCTACGTAAATGATTAAAGTTCTCTTTCACATGAAGACATTAAAAGACTTGTTTTATGGTTAAAAAATATCCAAGCTTTCATTTACAGTCGTATGTAGTTTGTTTTTAGTTGCTGATGGACCAAGTGTCGCTTCATTCTAAAGTTCTGTTAGAAAATATGAACGGAGGTCTTGTAGCGGAACACAATGTAGCGGCAACAAGACATGAAAGTGAAGTTAGTTACAATGATGCTACGATGAAAAGCGTGAAAACAATGGAAAACTGTTTCTAAATTATAGATCTCATGGAGGCTCTAGAGAGCTGCGGCGTCACGATCAAGGATTAAATGATCTGGTTCCCTCGTATTATTCACTTCAGGAAGCGACTTATTATATCGTTCCCACACTTTAAACTTTGTTCTCGATGAGCCCTTCAGGGCTCCATGTTCATTGTGGTTTTCAGAAAGCCGGTTCAGCGTCTCTTCCGCCTTGCAAGTAGCTCCAGCGGTAACTCCGCCCCCACCTGATGATACGTCTGGCTCTGGCCTGGTTCCTCTCTGGCCTGGTTCCTCTCTGGCCCAGGAAGGTAGTGGAGCCAACGTAGCACCGGGTTCACTCCTGCTCAGAAGTGGTTTTGGTGGTGGAAAGACAAAGACCTGGGGCTGAGTCTGGCCCTGGACCAGAAGTAGAACCTGGTTCAGATGTGGAAGCCTCAGCTCACATGGTTCCTGTACCTCTAAAGAGTGATAACGGCACACTGCTGGGGAAGTTTCCCATTAGACTGAGGATCAGCCTGCTATTAGAACCAGGAGAAAAACACTCCTATTCAGAGCTTGAGCCATCTTGAAGTCATAAAGCATGCAGCTGATATACAATCGACTTTCATTTAGAAATGTTTTAACTAGCATAATAAGGTATTTCTTTAACAATTAGATACTCTCAAACTGATAACGACCCTGACTACTCCTCAAAAGGTTTATCCGCAGTAGCAGTTCTGACTCTTTCACAATGTGCCTGTTTCTTCTTTCCCTCTTTAAACCGATGTCATTCATTCTCAGCCGTTTGGACTGTTCTTGTTCTCTAGCTCTCGCTTGGCAGTGTTTTTAAAAATGGAATCATATCAAAACAAGAGTTCCCTGCAACATGCTGGATGGACTAGACGTCTGGGGTGAGGATGTTGCTGCGTATTCCCACCATGGCCCATACGGGGCGACTGGTCATGAGGGTCAGGTGGGGCTGTGGCCGACCTGGTGGCCCCAGACAGGACGGCAGGCAAAGTATGTAATGAAATCTTTAAGACTATCGGCACTGTTTTATTGTCTGAATTGCGCTTTCTGCTAAATTGTAAAGAATTTGTGTGTGAGGATTTCAGTACACGATTGTTGTTCTCTCTCTTGTGGCTTCAGGATGAGTCCTCCAGATCCACCCTGGGGCTTTTCCACCACACAGAACCAGCTGCTAGTTCGGGGACGGGGCCGGATTTAGCAGTTCTGTGTCTTTCCACCACCAAAGCCTCGGCCCATTAGGGGCTTTGGTGGCTCTAAATTTAGAAGTTCAGAGCTGATTGGCTGGAGCCACTGTCGGCACTGCTTGACGGGAACAGAGGGAGTCGTGACAAATACCAGCTGATGTGCAGCGAGAGCAAACCTTGAAGAATCGCAATGAATGAAGTTGATCATTTACTGTGTGAAGTGTGAAACTCTTGCTTGAGGACAGTTCAAAAGTAGAAAAGTTGTGCACACCCCTAATCGTGGCATTCAATAGTGCTGAACTGTGCTGAACTAGACCTGAAAGAAAGTCTGGCCCCTGTATTTACATGTAGAAATGCCCCTTGTGCCATGTGGGGGGAGCAGAGCAGTGGATGCTGCTACTGACACAAGAAGGTACAGGCTAAGTCCTGAGGCTTCCCTCAGGACTGCAGGAACAGGACCAGACCGACATGATGCTACATGATGCTGTCTGCAGGTAAAGGAAGCCTTATGTCTGTGCTTGTGAGTTCTTGAGCACGTGTCCGTTCGGGACTATGTCCGGTGGTACTTGTCGTTGTAGCGGTGGATGGTGACACAGCCGTGGTAGGAGATGGGTCGGGGCATGGCGGCCACTCCTGTGATGATGCCGGTGGCGGGGTCGTAACACAGGATGGTGTCTGTGGCCTCGCCGGTCTCCCCTCTGCCCCCCAGGATGAAGATCTTGCCGTTGCACACAGACATGCCACAGCTCTCCTGCAGGCAGAGGACAAGGGTTGAAGACCGGCGGTCGTCCCTACCAGCCGGTATGGTCTCAGCTACGTACCTGCTTGGTGAAGGTGTGGACCACGTGCATCCAGTAGTCCTCTGCAGGGTCGTAGCAGAAAATGGACTTGGTGAGACCACCACAAACGTAGATCAGGTTGTTGAGGGACACGGCTGTGATGCAGCGCTTTGCAATGGGGATACTGGCTCGCAGTAACCAGATGTTGGTCTCTGGGTCGTAGCACTGGACCTGGCAGGTGAAGGAAACACACTCAATACACACTGTCAAAACATCACACAGTACCTTCATCACTGAAGACCCTCACTACAGACACACTGAAGACCTTCATCACTGAAGACCCTCACTACAGACACACTGAAGACCCTCACTACAGACACACTGAAGACAGAAGACCCTCATTACAGACACACTGAAGACCTTCATCACTGAAGACCCTCACTACAGACACACTGAAGACAGAAGACCCTCACTACAGACACAATGAAGACCTTCATCACTGAAGACCCTCACTACAGACACACTGAAGACAGAAGACCCTCACTACAGACACACTGAAGACCCTCACTACAGACCCACTGAAGACCTTCATCACTGAAGACCCTCACTACAGACACACTGAAGACCTTCATCACTGAAGACCCTCACTACAGACCCACTGAAGACTGAAGACCCTCACTACAGACACACTGAAGACCTTCATCACTGAAGACCCTCACTGCAGACACACTGAAGACAGAAGACCGTCACTACAGACACACTGAAGACAGAAGACCGTCACTACAGACACACTGAAGACAGAAGACCGTCACTACAGACACACTGAAGACAGAAGACCCTCACTACAGACCCACTGAAGACCTTCATCACTGAAGACCCTCACTACAGACACACTGAAGACCTTTATCACTGAAGACCCTCACTACAGACCCACTGAAGACTGAAGACCCTCACTACAGACACACTGAAGACCTTCATCACTGAAGACCCTCACTGCAGACACACTGAAGACAGAAGACCGTCACTACAGACACACTGAAGACAGAAGACCCTCACTACAGACCCACTGAAGACCTTCATCACTGAAGACCCTCACTACAGACACACTGAAGACCTTCATCACTGAAGACCCTCACTACAGACACACTGAAGACAGAAGACCCTCACTACAGACACAATGAAGACCTTCATCACTGAAGACCCTCACTACAGACACACTGAAGACAGAAGACCCTCACTACAGACCCACTGAAGACCCTCACTACAGACACACTGAAGACCCTCACTACAGACACACTGAAGACCTTCATCACTGAAGACCCTCACTACAGACACACTGAAGACCCTCACTACAGACCCACTGAAGACCCTCACTACAGACACACTGAAGACCTTCATCACTGAAGACCTCCAAGCAATCCAACATTGGCTCATGACATCATTAATTAAATAAAGAAATAATTACGTTTTTTGTTTTTTTGTTTTTTAAATACAATTTATTGGTATTTTAATGAATTAATAACAGATGTATGTATTTAATTCCAATTTTTAATGAATTAATGACACATTTAAGTAATTGTTTATTATTTAATTTTTGCATGTTTCGTCCTCCATAGTGAAACTTTCATATCTGTTTCCCACCTTGTCTGAACAGGTCTCGTCATCCGGCCCTCCTCCAATGACGAAGAGCTTTCCAGCACAGCTGGCCACAGCTGGAGAGCTCACCGCCTCCTTCATGGGCGCCACCTCCGTCCAGCGGTTGGAGAAGGAGTCGTAACACTCCGCGCTGCTCAGGCGACTCTGCCCATCGTAACCCCCTACTGCATAGACCTACACACACACACACACACACACACACACACACACACACACACACACACACACACACACACACACACACACACACACACACACACACACACACACACACACACACACACACACACACACACACACACACACACACACACACACACACACACACACACACACACACACACACACACCATTATTAAACACATGAGTGAACATCTTCCAAAGTTCAGCCTCCTGTCAAAACGGGTCTAAATCTGATCTACTAATAGTTAACAGACAGAAATTAACTGTTTTTTTTCCCTTTGGGTGCAGAATGTGGAATATCTGCTAGGTGGAAGAGGAGGTACATTGATCAATGACTATATATTAGTACCTCAGCGTTGTTTATGCTTACATCTGTTTTGAACATGTTTGAAAAGAATCAGGATCGTCTTTATTGTCATTGTCAGGTACAATGAAATTGCATAGAACGTTTGGGGGAAAGAAGGACAACAAGAGGTGAGGGGGGGGGGGGGGGTCAGATTACAGACTGTGCTCTAAGGAGACAGTCTGTAATTGGGAAAGAAATCCCCCTCAGGCACATTTAGCATCAACAGACAGGTTCCAACATATTGTGGAGACAGCATCAGGACATGTGAAGGGCAGTTTTGCAGCCCGCCGATAGGAGGAGGTGTAAATAAATGTCTATGCAGAGAAGCGTTTCCTCCGCTGACTCACCTACACTTTATCACAAAACATTTTCTTTCAGTATTGCGATTGCGACCGATCACCTCTCATACATTTTGTTTTCCTTTTTCTTCGGCAAATGTATCAAACTTATTTGCTGTCGCTGTCCAATATGCTTAATAGTGTGATCCTTTGCTCCATAAACTCCACATTTATGGATTGTGGATCAATGTCCTCATGACAGTGTAAATGATAGCGTTCCAGTTGGATCGTTCCTTCATAGGCCCAGTGTGAAACATGCAGACCCTCGTCTGAACGCTCCAGTGTTCACGCTGGGTTGACATTGAACAAGGCTATCAAAGCTCACATGCACACAGACACTAAATCAATGTGCTGTGTGATACTGATGTTTATATTGCAGGTTATTAGCGTGAGCATTAACACTAGTGCCTGCGTCAGCACTGAGAACTGGTTTTTCAGGTCTATGGGAGTTGATGTACTGAACAGTCCTCGTTATTGTGATGCTGCTCTTCTTCCTCTGTCTGTAAACACTGACCAGCACCACTGCAGACACTTCTGCAAACACCCAGCATCATTTCCCATTTCCCCAACTGACAATGTCTCCAGCCTCACTGTTTCAGGTGGACTCACTTCATTGCTGCCAAATGTACAAATGTTGAATGCTCAATACATTTAAATTGTTAAAGCAACACAAGTAAGAATGCCGTGTGCTGAAGTATCTTTGTAACATATCTGATCATCCCAGCGTGGAAAATGCAAACATTTTGATACAGAAACTAGTTTAGAATGGTGCTCATTGTAATTGATTTACTATAGTATTTTGCCTTAATGAAATCTTTCCATGAGTGGGAAAACAGAAGAGAAAAGTTGTTGAGTTAAAATATTAATGAAAAGTAACAAGCAACAAAAAGTATTGCCCTTCTGAATGTCATTCAGGAAGAAAACCTTTGAAAAACAATGGTTTTACATTTTCTATTCAAGCCTTCTTCCAGAGAAATGACGTGTCAGGAATCAACACCAAGCAGCTCTACTGGTTATTACGAGTCAGAGCTTCTGCGTTATCCACATCCGCATGGAGGAGAGAGCAAACAAAGAAACCTGACCTCAGTAAGAAACAGGAGGACCATTACACATGTTGTGTTTGGTAAGGGAAACTGGTTTCTGCCAAATGAAACCATTGTTAAGATTTCAAAGAGGCTCTACACTTAAAGAAATTGTTGGACAGAGAGAAGTTGATAAAGACATTTTGATTAACGAAGGCCTCTTTTTCTACACATTCTATTTCTTACTTGACAGCCTTTAAATCTACTTTTCCCTTCCTGTAGTATCTTTGCTGTAAGAGGCTGAAAAGTCAAATGTTGTTTTCAAACTCAAAACACAATTGTATTCATTTTGTTACGGCTCATAGAGCAGAAGAGCATTGAAGCAGTATAAGACTGCTCTGTCACTTCGTCCTTTAACGGCAAACTCACACGTCTGAGTCATAACGACTGCAGAGCACATGAAACAACTGTTGTGTGACACATTCAAAGCAGAGTTTAGCATCTGTCAACATTGGCAAAGCTTCAAACCTCTGAAACAAACTTGTGGGAGATTGACAGGTGTGCTTTCTTCATTTGTCTTCTCGGTTCCCCAGCTTGTGCTCGATCTATATTTAAACCTGTGACGCCACATGGAATCACTGGAAATAGCAGCTGTGTTACAATTAACTATGCATTGTGCATCAGGTGACTGGTTGAGAGGAGTGAAGAAGATTTGACCAAGTTTGAAAGAAAACACAGAGAGAAATGCCGGCAGGGTGAAGTGAAGAAGCCTCTTCTCAGACGTGACGCAGTCATTCAGATACTGCAGGACCATTTAACATTTTCCTATTTAGGTACATGTTTAAGTATTGTGTTAAGTTGTTACTATGGTTACTGTAAAATGTCTCTTTTAGAGATTGAATCTTTACATATATACAATATAAATGACAGTGGACTTTTTGGGGTGTCTGTTACAAAGGGTTAACAGGTTTTGATGATGGATTTCAAAAGGCTCCTGCAGCGTGAAATAACCTTTAAACAGCCCTAAGAGCTACATTTTCCCACTCCAAAGTATTTGAGCGAGTTAAACCAGGTGTGAAACACAAAGGAATGATGAAGGTGTTTTGAAATCATTTGTAGTGGTTGACCTGTTCATGTTCCACTTCCAGTGACCAGACACTGGTTAGTAGGAAGAGTCAAAGCAGAGGAGAGGCACTGGTCACGTCAAGGAGAGGGGAGGGTTCAACCCTCACCAACTCCAGGCCCTTTTCACATGATCTCCCTGCTGAAGTCGTACCCAACACTGACTTCACATGTATGGCTGTCACCTTGGCACTGAGCCAGACGTGCTTCTCAAGTCTCACTAACTGCTGAACAACCCCACTCCAGCTGCTTTTACCACCAACTGAATGATCAAATGTTCCAGAGGACAGAGGAAGAGCCAAGTGTGGTCAGGCCAGTCAGACAGAGGCTGATCCATCATGATAGGTGAGAACAGCGTCACCACGTCGCCAGAACAGGGGGAGGAAAACAAGCCCTGACCTATTTTAGAGTAAACCGTATGGAAGCAGGACCAACAGGATATCATACACAGCAGGACACCAACGTGTGTGTGTAGAAAGTGTCCATGATCGAGGTTTAAAGTCCCAGAATTACAGCTCAGAGGACCTGGAGAGTCAGGTCTGCACACGCACTGGTGTGTTTGCTCTCAAAACAAGCCTGGGGTTCTCTGAATATGCAAATTATGGCAAAAGACGCATTCAGTCTGCACAGAATACCTGAAGGTGTGTGCATGCTTATTATGAAGGCTTGTTTACAACTGAAGTATCAGTGCTGTTCTCCCAAAAGGGAAATTACAGAGTGAAAGAGGAAATGACAGACCAAAGAGGAGGAGGAGGAGGAGGAGGGGAACTGAGATCTGAGGGGGAAACACAGCAGAGATACACACATTCTCAATGGAGAACACAAAACCAGTCAAATACAGTCCAAAACAAGTAAGAGGCAGTCCTGAGAAGTTTGATCTAACGTTCTGTTGTCTTAATTCTGTCACATCTCTTCTAATTGATCCGTTTGAAAGGAGCAATGTGTCTGAAAAGCTGCAGGTCAGGTTCAACTTTCTCCACCAGTTATGTTTAAATGCATACAAACACAAATGTGTTCAGAACGTTGCAGGTTTGTTAATGTTTCTAAATGTTCAGATAGGCTCATCTTTATTAACGACTGAAAAGCAGAGCGTTCTAAAATGCTTTGAAAGATGGATTGATGTGTCGTTTGAAATTAGACCTGATCTACCTTTTGTTTGATCTAAACTCAGACTCACTGCCATTTCCAGTAAACCAGCCCCCAAACACATTCATTTCCTAACCTCTGCTTGTAATTCATGTTCATAAAATGTCCTGTCATTCACTGTCTGTTTAAAAGGAGAATCATTTCATCACTGAGGCCTCTCTCCAACTCAAACAGGCACAATTGTTGTAATGTGCATTATAAAGCTACTGTATTTTAATGAAGTGAAATTCTAATGCAGCCCAGCTAAGACATGTAACAGCAGCCATCACTGGTGACGTGGTAGTTAAAGACTGGAAGCCTATAAGCAAAATAATAAACCTTAAGACTTATTGTAGTACATGATGGTGCTGCAAAAGTGTTTTCACTTTCTATCATTCTATCTAAATTCTGTTTTCTGTCATTCTATAGACTCGTTTACTTGTTTTGAACCTTTGACCTCAACTCACTTCTTCACTCTTCTTTGACTCAGAGGTAAATACTGATTTTTACACACAGTGTTACTGGATGGAACATATCACACACACACACACACACACACACACACACACACACACACACACACACACACACACACACACACACACACACACACACACACACACACACACACACACACACACACACACACACACACACACACACACACACACACACACACACACTCAGCTCTCCACCCTGAGCCGTGACTCAAACAGTAAATCTCGCTGTGCCTCAGGTCACAACATTCAACTGGTAATGTGTTTCCATGTTGTCATGCTTGTATTCAAATGTTCACACGATCGCTGGTTTGTGTTGCTGACAGTTAATTCAGAGACAACTAACTGTAAATAACAGAAAACATAATAACAGAAAACATATAGCTAACAAGTCTCTGAAAGGTCAGATCGTTCAAACCAAACATTTAGCTGTGACACTGCAAACAAATACTTTATTTTAAACAGTTTTTTTTCAGTTGCCAACATTAGATCTGGGATGTTGACAAACCAAAACAGAAGAATAAACTCAAACCTATTTTCCATTCAGTAAAATAGAAAAGTACAAACTGTTCTATCCCGAGCCCTTGTAAAATGAAAGAGATTTTAAAATATCTCTTTTGTAATATATTTACATTATACAGTTTATAATTATGAATAGCATATAGGAAATTACTAGAAAAAAAACAGGATTGGACAGGAAAATACATCCAAAGCTTGCATTAAACACTTTACATAACTTCTTACGTTGAATTAAAAAAAATATATATATTATATATATATATAAATATATATAGCTTTTTTTCAGCATTGATTTTGAATGCTCATAAGCTGCACTGTTGACATATGAAGCAGACTTTCCTTCTACATCTCGGGACGCCCTGAGGCGTCCCGAGACGTCTCGAGATGTCCCGAGACACCCTGAGGCGTCCCAAGACATCCTGAGACACCCTGAGGCGTCCTGAGACGCCCTGAGGCGTCCCGAGACGTCCTGAGACACCCTGAGGCGTCCTGAGACGCCCTGAGGCGTCCCGAGACGTCCTGAGGCATCCTGAGGTGTCCCAAGATGTCCCGAGACACCCTGAGGTGTCCCAAGATGTCCCGAGACACCCTGAGGCGCCCCAAGACATCCTGAGATATCCTGAGGCGTCCTGAGACGTCCTGAGGCGTCCCGAGACGTCCCAAGATGTCCTGAGACACCCTGAGACACCCTGAGGCGTCCCAAGACATCCTGAGACGTCCTGAGATACCCTGAGGCGTCCCAAGATGTCCTGAGGCGTCCCGAGACGTCCCAAGACGTCCCGAGACACCCTGAGGCGTCCCAAGACATCCTGAGACGTCCTGAGATACCCTGAGGCGTCCTGAGACGCCCTGAGACGTCCTGAGGCGTCCCGAGACGTCCTGAGACGCCCCGAGACGTCCTGAGGCATCCTTGCTCACCTTTCCCAGCAGGACACCCATCTTGTGTCTCCAGCGGCCTTTGTTGAGAGAAGCAACTCTGATCCACAGGTTGAGCTGTGAGTTGTACATCCACACATCTCTGCTGTTGATCCGGCCGCCTGAGAAGAAACACAAAGGGACTTCAGAAACATTCAACGATGAATATCTACTAAGAAAACACTATGAGCACTGGTGTTTTCTGGCTGGTGATTCTCATGCATTTATTAAAGGAAGCTGTGTTTGTTTATGTGAACTGTCTTCTTGTAGCTGAGGGAAACTCCAATCTGACTCTGACCTGCACAGACCTGTTCACTTTACTGGGCAAACAAAGGACGTGTGCAGGAAAAAACCTTTAAGACGTGTGCACAGGTGCTGGATAACCCTTTCATTCTGAGTAGTAAAATAAACACACACATGAAGATCAAGCAGAGCTACATGGTGAGAGGTAGTCATTGCTAATACTGTACAAACACTTTACTCACGAGCTCACTGAGCAACCCCCCCCCCCCACACACACACACACACACACACACACACACACACAAACAGACACACACACACACTGTATCATAGATGAGAGCAACAAGTGACGCAAATAAACCAAAGGTTCAGTAACAATGTTATTTCACACAGGGACTTTAATTGATCCCATGTTGGTCATAAAAGAAATCAGATGATGAATATTCACACATCTGAGTTTCATCCCCTAAAACACTCTGTGGTGTTCTGATGGGTGTTTGTGTGGGTTGTTATATGGAGTCATTTAAAAGGTCAGCTGCCCGGCTAAACAAAGCTGCTTCACCTAATTAGTGTGGAATTAGTGTAAACTCCCTGAAATACCAGTGGGGGAGACACTAGAGTCAGGAAATAACATACATCCAATCCAAACTACTGAGGGGATGAATGCTCAGAGAGAGAGAGAGAGAGAGAGAGAGAGACAGACAGTCTGCTGCCCCCAAGGCTGGTTGTAGAACATTTGCATGTCAGCAGCGTGTTGAGGGTGGAGGCACCACGTCAAACAGTCTTGTTAAAAAGCAGAGCTTCTTTGAGGAGGCCTTTTCACTCCCACTGGTGCAGAGAGAAGGTAATAACTATGGTTAAGCAAGAACAAGGTGAAACACTGGGAGGACCTAAAATATTCAGTCTACAGTTTTCCTGACAGTTGCGCATTGTTGACATTTACAGACAATTTTACTACGAACTCTAATGAGCTTGTTCAGTGTTGTAAAATTCTCCAGTACAAGGTGGCCACTCCGGACCAAGACTTCTGTCATGTTTCCTTCTCACACAGAACACAGGCCTGGATGGAGTCCAGGTCAGAGAGCGTCGTTCCCTCACACTTCCATACTGTGTGGAACTTGCATGTTCTCCATGAGCATGCAGGCCGTCTGGGTTCCAATAACATTTCATTGAGGTTCATTACCGATACGGTTCTCTGTATGTCAGCCATGAATCACAACGTCAGCTCCCTACTATCTTATCTCAAAGAAGAAAAGAGAAGATGGATGGATGAGTATTTGGGACTTTTGCTGACGGCAGCTCGTTCAGGTATTTCTACCAGCTCCAGAGAGTGGAGGGCCAACGTACTGAGACCCACCGAGGTATTTCTACCAGCTCCAGAGAGTGGAGGGCCAACGTACTGAGCCCCACCGAAGTATTTCTACCAGCTCCAGAGAGTGGAGGGCCAACGTACTGAGATCCACCGAGGTATTTCTACCAGCTCCAGAGAGTGGAGGGCCAACGTACTGAGATCCACCGAGGTATTTCTACCAGCTCCAGAGAGTGGAGGGCCAACGTACTGAGATCCACCGAGGTATTTCTACCAGCTCCAGAGAGTGGAGGGCCAACGTACTGAGCCCCACCGAAGTATTTCTACCAGCTCCAGAGAGTGGAGGGCCAACGTACTGAGATCCACCGAGGTATTTCTACCAGCTCCAGAGAGTGGAGGGCCAACGTACTGAGCCCCACCAAAGTATTTCTACCAGCTCCAGAGAGTGGAGGGCCAACGTACTGAGCCCCACCGAAGTATTTCTACCAGCTCCAGAGAGTGGAGGGCCAACGTACTGAGATCCACCGAGGTATTTCTACCAGCTCCAGAGAGTGGAGGGCCAACGTACTGAGATCCACCGAGGTATTTCTACCAGCTCCAGAGAGTGGAGGGCCAACGTACTGAGATCCACCGAGGGCGAGACGTTAGGAGAGTTTAAAGGTTTAAAAAGTTTAAAAAGGACATTGGTCACGTTCTAGATTCTGGTGTGTTGACTTGTTCAGGAGGGGTGGGGAGGAGGGTGGGGGAGGGTGTGTTGACTTGTTCAGGCAGAGCGGTGAGGGGCTGTTGACTTGTTCAGGTGGGGTGGGGGTGAGGGGGTGTTGACTAGTTCAGGCGTGGGGGTGTTGACTAGTTCAGGCAGGGGGGGTGTTGACTTGTTCAGGCGGGGTGGGGGAGGGAGGGTGTTGACTAGTTCAGGCAGGGGGGGTGTTGACTAGTTCAGGTGGGGGGGTGTTGACTAGTTCAGGCAGGGGGGGTGTTGACTTGTTCAGGCGTGGTGGGGGGGGGGGGGGGGGTGTTGACTAGTTCCGGCGGGGTGGGGGGTGTACGTTGATGCTGTGCAGCTTGTATAAAGTGTGTCTGAACAGGAAACATCACAAAGAAAACAGACAGTTGTTCTAATCAACCTTCTCTTGGGTTGTTTATTTCAGAGCATCTTGAATGCAGCACATTTGACTGGTAGCTTGTGTTCCTGTGAGCTCACTGCTTGAAGTGAGATCATTTGAATGTTGTTTCTGAACCAGGGGAGGCCGACAGCACATTCGGTTCCTGTTAAATTGTCGTCTACATTAGCTCAGGTCCACACTGGCTTTAAACAAGAAACCACTGACAGTACCCATCTTGAGCTGAAAGCTCCGCTACATCCTTTCCTGAAAGGAAATCCCCCCAACATGTGCTGAGTCGACGTGGAGGTGGGACCCGGCTGAAACGCCAACAGGAAATGAGAGAAGAGCAGAGCGGCCAATGACGGAGCTTCACAACATCGTGGCTGGAGAGTGCATCCAGATGTTGCTCTCATAGTTCCCTTCACTTCCAACTGGCTGAGGATTTTAAAATAACACAGGCCTCTACTGCCTCTCCATTATGAGGAGAGACGGAGCGAAGGAGAGAAAGAACTCCCGACAACCAAAGAAGAGACCGAATCACACCATGAACCCAGTTATCAAATCCCTTTACGACTTTAATCCTCACGAACACCAACATGCTGAGAAATGCTGAGCATGTCTGTGTTGGTCCCTTCAACGGTCAGTACCTGGTTTCTATGTTGGTCCCTTCAACGGTCAGTACCTGGTTTCTATGTTGGTCCCTTCAACAGTCAGTACCTGGTTTCTATGTTGGTCCCTTCAACAGTCAGTACCTGGTTTCTATGTTGGTCCCTTCAACAGTCAGTACCTGGTTTCTATGTTGGTCCCTTCAACGGTCAGTACTTGGTTTCTATGTTGGTCCCTTCAACGGTCAGTACCTGGTTTCTATGTTGGTCCCTTCAACGGTCAGTACTTGGTTTCTATGTTGGTCCCTTCAACGGTCAGTACCTGGTTTCTATGTTGGTCCCTTCAACAGTCAGTACCTGGTTTCTATGTTGGTCCCTTCAACGGTCAGTACTTGGTTTCTATGTTGGTCCCTTCAACGGTCAGTACCTGGTTTCTATGTTGGTCCCTTCAACGGTCAGTACCTGGTTTCTATGTTGGTCCCTTCAACACTCAGTACCTGGTTTCTATGTTGGTCCCTTCAACAGTCAGTACCTGGTTTCTATGTTGGTCCCTTCAACAGTCAGAGCCTGGTTTCTATGAGTTTGTTGAACGCCAGTTTAAAACCGGCGTCAGCAGCAGGACCTCACCTGACACCAGGATGTCGTTGCGGAGTGCACACACAGCGTACTCAGACTTGGTGAACTCGGGTAGTTTGGCCAGAGATTTCCATTCTCCTGTGACGGGGTCGTAGCACTCCGTGTAGGGCAGGTTGAAGCCCCCCACCCGCTCACAGCCCCCCACCACCACGATCACCTCGGAGTAGCCAGTCGACCTGAGGACAGAGGAAAACACGTCTGAAGCAATGATGAGAAACACAAACAAAGCCAAGGCAGACTGTTGTAAAACGATCCATCTGTGGGCCTTCATATTGATACTGGAGGGGCTTCTGATGGCAGAAATGTGGGTAAAACCACAGAAACATCCTAACTAACCATCAGAACGAGGCTTCAGGACAGACACACACGCGACACTCTAATACAGGGGTGGTCAATCCTGGTCCTGGAGGGCCGCAGCCCTGCAGGTTTTAGACGTCTCCTCACATCCATACAGCAATTAGTGGCTCCTTGTCCAGCTTCCTGCAGAGCCTCATCATGACAACAGGTGTGTTTGAGCAGGAAACATCTAAAACCTGCAGGACTGCGGCCCTCCAGGACCAGGGTTGCCCACCTCTGGTCTAATAGAATGTCCATGCTGACAAAGCTTTCCATCCACAAATGTGTGGATGTGTTGGTGTTTTCCAAAAGAATATTGAATTTTAAATTAAACACAACAGAAATGTACTCCGGGCTCCAGTCCAGCTCTATTTTCATCATCTCAAGGTTTTCCTTCCTATTCCGTGAAGCAAACGAGATACAACCACATTCTGTGTGGAGGAGCTGCAGCTTCTTTCTTTTTGCACAAGGTATTCCATCCAGTTCCTTTTGATAAACGAGTTGAGCAGATATGCAGCTCTGCATGCTACCATGCATGTATCTGCTGGCCTTGTGTATCAGACAGCTGTAGAACTTTTGAATTGTTTTAGGTACTGGCTTACATGGAACATTGTTCCCTGGAGAAGAATGAGGCATGTCATGTGAGCAGGGAAACATTTTGCCCTCCGAGCAAATGGAGTCAACAGTGAGGAGGACAGCCGCCTGATTGGCTGCCTGACATGAACAGATCTGCCTGGATACAGATGATGCCCACAAAGCACGCCGTTCCTACATTCACCCTCTAGTCAGGCCCACAAAGCACTCCGTTCCTACATTCACCCTCTCATCAGGCCCACAAAGCACACATCTCCTATATTCACCCTCTCATCAGGCCCACAAAGCACACCGCTCCTACATTCACCCTCTCATCAGGCCCACAAAGCACACCGCTCCTACATTCACCCTCTCATCAGGCCCACAAAGCACACCGTTCCTACATTCACCTTCTCATCAGGCCCACAAAGCACACCGTTCCTACATTCACCCTCTCATCAGGCCCACAAAGCACACCGCTCCTACATTCACCCTCTCATCAGGCCCACAAAGCACACCGCTCCTACATTCACCCTCTCATCAGGCCCACAAAGCACACCGCTCCTACATTCACCCTCTCATCAGGCCCACAAAGCACACCGTTCCCACATTCACCCTCTCATCAGGCCCACAAAGCACACCGCTCCTACATTCACCCTCTCATCAGGCCCACAAAGCACACCGTTCCTACATTCACCCTCTCATCAGGCCCACAAAGCACACCGTTCCCACATTCACCCTCTCATCAGGCCCACAAAGCACACCGTTCCTACATTCACCCTCTCATCAGGCCCACAAAGCACACCGCTCCTACATTCACCCTCTCATCAGGCCCACAAAGCACACCGCTCCTACATTCACCCTCTCATCAGGCCCACAAAGCACACCGTTCCTACATTCACCTCCTCATCAGGCCCACAAAGCACACCTCTCCTACATTCACCCTCTCATCAGGCCCACAAAGCACGCCGCTCCTACATTCACCCTCTCATCAGGCCCACAAAGCACACCTCTCCTACATTCACCCTCTCATCAGGCCCACAAAGCACACCGCTCCTACATTCACCCTCTCATCAGGCCCACAAAGCACGCCGTTCCTACATTCACCCTCTCATCAGGCCCACAAAGTAGACCTCTCCTACATTCACCCTCTCATCAGGCCCACAAAGCACACCGTTCCTACATTCACCCTCTCATCAGGCCCACAAAGCACACCTCTCCTACATTCACCCTCTCATCAGGCCCACAAAGCACACCTCTCCTACATTCACCCTCTCATCAGGCCCACAAAGCACACCGTTCCTACATTCACCCTCTCATAAGGCCCACAAAGCACGCCGTTCCTACATTCACCCTCTCATCAGGCCCACAAAGCAGACCTCTCCTACATTCACCCTCTCATCAGGCCCACAAAGCACGCCGTTCCTACATTCACCCTCTCATCAGGCCCACAAAGCACGCCGTTCCTACATTCACCCTCTCATCAGGCGCACAAAGCAGACCTCTCCTACATCCACCCTCTCATCAGGCCCACAAAGCACACCGTTCCTACATTCACCCTCACATCAGGCCCACAAAGCACACCTCTCCTACATTCACCCTCTCCTCAGGCCCACAAAGCACGCCATTCCTACATTCACCCTCTCCTCAGGCCCATAAAGCACGCCGTTCCTACATTCACCCTCTCATCAGGCCCACAAAGCACACCTCTCCTACATTCACCCTCTCATCAGGCCCACAAAGCAGACCTCTCCTACATTCACCCTCTCATCAGGCCCACAAAGCAGACCTCTCCTACATTCACCCTCTCATCAGGCCCACAAAGCACAATGCTCCTACATTCACCCTCTCATCAGGTCCACAAAGCACAATGCTCCTACATTCACCCTCTCATCAGGCCCACAAAGCACACCGCTCCTACATTCACACTCTCATCAGGCCCACAAAGCACACCTCTCCTACATTCACCCTCTCATCAGGCCCACAAAGCACACCTCTCCTACATTCACCCTCTCATCAGGCCCACAAAGCACACCGCTCCTACATTCACCCTCTCATCAGGCCCACAAAGCACACCTCTCCTACATTCACCCTCTCATCAGGCCCACAAAGCACACCATTCCTACATTCACCCTCTCATCAGGTCCACAAAGCACGCCGTTCCTACATTCACCCTCTCATCAGGCCCACAAAGCACAATGCTCCTACATTCACCTCTCATCAGGTCCACAAAGCACAATGCTCCTACATTCACCCTCTCATCAGGCCCACAAAGCACACCGCTCCTACATTCACCCTCTCATCAGGCCCACAAAGCAGACCTCTCCTACATTCACCCTCTCATCAGGCCCACAAAGCACAATGCTCCTACATTCACCCTCTCATCAGGTCCACAAAGCACAATGCTCCTACATTCACCCTCTCATCAGGCCCACAAAGCAGACCTCTCCTACATTCACCCTCTCATCAGGCCCACAAAGCAGACCTCTCCTACATTCACCCTCTCATCACGCCCACAAAGCACACCGCCCCTACATTCACCCTCTCATCAGGCCCAGGAGCAAAGCAGCTGCTCTGCCTGGTAGTTACACAGCCTGAGGGCTTTTCATCAGGTTTCTCTCAGCACCGGCTTCGTCCTTTATTTCAACACACACACACACACACACACACACACACACACACACACACACACACACACACACACACACACACACACACACACACACACACACACACACACACACACACACACACACACACACACACACACACACACACACACACACACACACACACACACACACACACGGAGGAGCTACCGTACAGGTAAGACAACAAGAATCACCGTTTCAAGATTGCACATTGTTGCGTCACATGTTTTTCCCTTTCAGCCCAGCAGTGTGTGTATGAACTTGTTTTTCCTCCTTCATTATCATTTCCATTTCAAAATATGGCTACAAAACAAAGCGTAGTCAATGACACACTTGTCTGCTTGGCACAATAACACTCCCTGTCTCAGTCACGCACATGCTCACACAACAATAACAGCAGAGAGCACACAGTTCAGACACTGTAGCCTGCAGCTAATCCTGGAGGATCGGTCTGGCTGCTCGCCAAGCTGCTGGACGTCTTTACAATAATATCTCACATCAACACGGCTAACGGTTTGAATCAAACAATGCACACAGAAAACGAGAATCTACTTTGTAGGTGTCATGTGACTCCACTCTGAAGTGTGGGCTGGACGTCCTCTGGGGGGCGCCACACTCACACAGCGTCACAGCAGCAGGAACTCCGCAAACTAAATATCTGGAGGATAAACTATTAATCACTTCATCTCAACACACTATGTTATTGGAAGTGCGAGCCTCATGAAAGTGATGTAAATCCAGACGTTCAAGCAGCAGCAGACTTCCCTGATATTTAAAAACATCTAAAACAGGAAGAGTTCATTGCATTTTGGTCAAAAAATAAAGACGATGACTTTTCCATGTGACAGCGGGTGAGACGGCCTGAGCGTTGAAGAGGCTCACCAGACGCGCCTCCTCTCACCTGCGAGGTTGGGTTCTGGGGGACATCATCTCGTTCCCCAGCACATGGTAGCGCCGGGCCTCGTGGAGCAGCAGGTAGCACTCCGGGGCGTTCTGGATCAGCTGGTCGCCCTCCACCGTCTGGACGAAGTAGTTGGGGTGCAGCAGGGGCAGGCGGACGTGCTGCAGCAGAGCCTTCAGGATGGGCCTCCTCTGCTCCACGCTGTGGTACACCCAGCGCATCACCGCCTCAAACACCACCTCTTCTTTCCCGATGGACAGCTCGTCACTGTCGATGTACTCTTCCAGCTCCTCGGTACGCAGGCCCAGGAACTCCTCGTGCTGGGCCACCTCCGAGAAGTTGGCCAGGGCATAACTGCGGCAGCGGCTGGCCAGCTGCTTTAAAGAGTGGGCGTCGGCAAAGTGCTGGATGCCCAGGCAGTTGCAGGGGTCCAACTGGTCCTCCAGGAACTTTGCACAGGCGTCACGCAGAGTGCCGATCTGGAAGAGGCTGGAGGTCTCGAACAGGAACTGGACGTTCTCGGTGGTGATCTTGGCCTTGCCGGTGTAAACGTAGGTGAGGAAGGAGTCCATGGCCTCGGCCAGGATGCCGTTGATCTCTACCAGCATCTCCCGGCTCTCGCGGTGGTCGTTGCAGAACATGGCTCTGAAGTAGGAGGAGCAGGCGGACAGCACGGCGCGGTGGCAGGGGAACTCCCGGCCCTGCACACTGATCACCACGTCTGTGAAAAGACGGCAGTCGCGGAACTCATTGAAGACCTGCAGGATGCCGTCAGAGTGGGAGGAGCCGGAGCAGAAGTCCAGGACGTCCTGGCAAGCCAGAGTTTTGGACTCCACCTCAAACACCTGAGGACAGAAGGACATGAGTTCATGGCTTTAAGGAGATGGTATACATCAACATCAACATCATACATCAACAATGTACGACGTGCAGATGGTTTGTTCGCTGCACCTTGCGCTTGATAGCTGGTGAGTCTCTGATCCCAGAGTCCTCTCTGTTCATCCTCCTACCAAGAATCAACACCATGGCTCCTCCTTCTTTCAACTTCAAAATGAGCTGAGGATGGAAAGGAAATGACATCATAGCATTAGAGCCTGACAGCAGAAGATGATCCTCCTGGTAGGAGGAGCAGAAGAAGACATGAGTCGAGAGTCCAGAGGAGAACATTCACCACAAAGTGTACAGAGAGGAAGTGATCAGCTTCAGACCGTCACACTTCCAGAAAACAACTGTGAGCTGAATGTGCCACTTCCTCCAGGCAGATGTGCGCAGCAGGAAACAGTTGTGGCCTGGGGCCATGGCGCCCAGGAGAAGGAAGATGACAAAGAGAGGAGGCGGACCGAGGTTGAGCAACATGTCAATCAGGTTTGTTTTGACCACAATGGGGCAGGAATACCGTCTGACAAATCCAAAGTCAGGCTCCTGATAACCTGCAAAACCAACTCTTTCTATTTGTTTTCCAACATGGAGGTTTTTTAAACTCGTATCTCTTAAAAACAAAACAAAACACGCATGCATGAAATACAGCTGCATGAACACAGACAACACAACGATGAAAACATGAGGAAGCTTGTCTCTGAGCACGGCCACGGGGGGAAGTTGGCTCAGTTCATCTCACTTATTTTTAACTCCACGTATCAGAAGAAGTCGTGTCGAGCAGAGGACAGCTCGCCTTCTCCATTTACTGTAAGACGAACAGCTCAAACACACAAGTACACTTCTAACTCTTCAGCAAACAGCTCATCAAACAAACATTAGGAATGGACTTTATAAAAGCAGGCAGCTTCCTGTTGGTAAATGTCGACAAATACAAGCACTTCACATTTTCATTACTTTGTTAGTGACGCAGGACAAACTAAGACAAAACAACAAAACAAAAAACAAAAACACATGAAGCATAAAAGAGGCCAAATACTCCGGTTCGATAAACAAAGGAGTTTTGCGTCGTGTCGACGGCTGGCCATTACACGCTTTAAAAACAGAGAAAACTCCAGCTTGACTTGACCAATTCACACCAAAGGGCTTAAAGAATCCCATGAAACTAAAATAGAGTACTGCCATGGTAATGACAAAGACAGACCTGGTGCAGAACTTTCCAGATGCAGTTTCCTCTTCAAGTGAGTCACAAAACAAAACACAAAAAACCCAATATAGACTAAATAAGTCTGTGTCCTAAGATTAAAAACCCAACATCTGTTATAATTTCACTCCCAGAATGGATATGAAGCATTTGAGAGGCTGAAGCGCAGCCGCTGCATTTTGATTTGTGGAAAAACACAAAGACCTCCAAGTATCTGCAGACTGTAAACACAGACAGCCTTTATACTGTCAGCGGCTGCCCGTGGCCGCGCTGCACCCTGGGTAATGTAGTCCTGTCTGCTCGCGCCGCTGCCATCTCTTCATCCATAGAACTACAACTCCCACCGGCCGTGGCTCTCCACGTGGCTCCTCTTTGTTTGCAAACAAACTTTAAGGCGAAGAAAAAGTTCACGACTGTTTTCATAAGACGCTCGAAACACCAACCGTCTCGACGGTTTTTTAACGTGTCGCGAAACACTTGTTACAACGCTGTTGTTTAGACGTGCTCGTGAAAACACGTCACGTAAACAAAACAACCTGTGGCTGTTTATAGAATATAATAAAGTGTCATGTGATCGTGTGTATCAGAGAGCAACAGCAGCATTGTGCCGCGAGGAGGAAGGAGGAGCCGAGCGAACCGGGAATGTCACAACTTCCTCACCAGGTTGCAAAATACTTCCAAGAGCTCCACGTTGTTCCAAGAACGTCTGCACGTGCTTCATGTAAGGATGGCAGCACGTGAACATTACCTGTTCATACAGCACACCGACACTACTGCCTGTACAGTGTTTATATTACAGTACTCTGATAATACGATGGGGATCAAGTATTAGAACTATGTAACGGCCCATGTTTATGCTACAGAACAACCGAGTGAAAGTGTGTCACCTGTTTGAAGGCGAGTCGTCCTGATCCCTTTGTTTCAAAAGTATAAAAAAGGTGGAGTATGAGTTAAAACAGATGAGGAGGTAGAAATCGGCAACCTTCCGTTGATACAAAACAGGACTCGGTACCAACTCGCACAGATGTGCGTCAACGAAGAGGAAATTAAATTAAATGAGCCATAATGCATACCTTAAAAAAAACAGAGCATTTACATTTAAAATACTGTTAATAAAACTGAGCGTTGTACTTGCATTTAAAACCATGTTGTAGCGGTTAAGTTTGTTTCTTATGAGGATACACAAAGGAAAAATAATTGTGAATGACACCATTCTTACTCCTAGGAGCTACAGTAACACATTCACTTCTGTTTCTTTCTTTTTTATTGAACTATTACTGTTGTTTGTAAACAAGTCTTTTTATAGTCATAAACATAGCATAGTCTTGATTCTTAATAAAGAGATTATTTATATTTTTAACATTTGACTTTTAAACCTTTTAATTTGTGTTTTTGTGTTTGCTTTGTTTGATTGTTTTGTTGTTTTTTAATGTACCCGAGCTTGAAATAAATCTATATCTATAGTATAGTTTATACATTTGTAACTTTTCCCATCATTGCTATTGCCTAATGGTGTATCACAGCAACACTTTGGAAACCTGCCCAACAAACGTGTCACTAGATTTATGTCTACTCTGAATCTTCATAGTATTGATCCAATGTGACTCACTTGAAGTAAGATGGACTTTTCCAAAATGCAGGTGTCCTAGTCATGATATAAAAAACATTTTAAAAACTCCAGTGTTTTGTTTTAATTTAACAAATGAATGACTCATTCTAAGACCTCTTCCAATGTGTGACACTGCTATCTTTTGGCATTGAAGGGTTAATGGTGCACATGTTGTGATTGGCCCTCCAGATGCTGCTATAGCAAGGTTGCTTTTGTCACTACCTGCCAACAGAAATGTACATAATCATTTGAACAGTTGATAGTACAATTCAAAACCGCCTGAATGAGTGACAATATTGCACACAAGCTTGTTTTTGACTTTAGATACCTACAATTCCAGTATACAAACCATGTAATCAGAGAAGGCCTCGCAGGAGATGAACATTGTCAGTGTTTAAGTGGACTCCACACATTTTTGTGGAAAGTAGGTAAATGAGTAAGTTTCATAATGCATCATGGTACAAATCACTATCAGAGATTTGTAGTTACAATAAAATTAACAAACAATCCAAAGTGCAGTATTGTTCCATGGATCAATACACAGTGTGCACAAGCAGAGTGACGGTTCCATTTGTATTTTTGTACAACTTACAAGGCAGTCACACATGGAGGCCACATGTTAGAACCAAGCTAACCTCCTGCTGTGCTGTAGCTGCAGGACAGACAGGGGAGTCCCTCTACCGTCCTCCTACTGAAGCTGCAGGACAGGCAGAGGAGGCCCTCTACCGTCCTCCTGTTGTAGTGTAGCTGCAGGACAGACAGAGGAGTCCCTCTACCGTCCTCCTGCTGCAGTGTAGCTGCAGGACAGGCAGGGGAGTCCCTCTACCGTCGTCCTGCTGCAGTGTAGCTGCAGGACAGACAGAGGAGTCCCTCTACCGTCCTCCTGCTGCAGTGTAGCTGCAGGACAGGCAGGGGTGTCCCTCTACCGTCCTTCTGCTGCAGTGTAGCTGCAGGACAGACAGGGGAGGCCCTCTACCGTCCTCCTGCTGCAGTGTAGCTGCAGGACAGACAGAGGAGTCCCTCTACCGTCCTCCTGCTGCAGTGTAGCTGCAGGACAGGCAGGGGAGTCCCTCTACCGTCGTCCTGCTGCAGTGTAGCTGCAGGAAAGACAGAGGAGTCCCTCTACCGTCCTCCTGCTGCAGTGTAGCTGCAGGACAGGCAGGGGAGTCCCTCTACCGTCCTTCTGCTGCAGTGTAGCTGCAGGACAGACAGGGGAGGCCCTCTACCGTCCTCCTGCTGCAGTGTAGCTGCAGGACAGACAGAGGAGTCCCTGTACCGTCCTCCTGCTGCAGTGTAGCTGCAGGACAGGCAGGGGAGTCCCTCTACCGTCCTCCTGCTGCAGTGTAGCTGCAGGACAGACAGAGGAGTCCCTCTACCGTCCTCCTGCTGCAGTGTAGCTGCAGGACAGGCAGGGGAGTCCCTCTACTGTCCTTCTGCTGCAGTGTAGCTGCAGGACAGACAGGGGAGGCCCTCTACCGTCCTCCTGCTGCAGTGTAGCTGCAGGACAGACAGAGGAGTCCCTCTACCGTCCTCCTGCTGCAGTGTAGCTGCAGGACAGACAGAGGAGTCCCTCTACCGTCCTCCTGCTGCAGTGTAGCTGCAGGACAGACAGAGGAGTCCCTCTACCGTCCTCCTACTGAAGCTGCAGGACAGGCAGAGGAGGCCCTCTACCGTCCTCCTGTTGTAGTGTAGCTGCAGGACAGACAGAGGAGTCCCTCTACCGTCCTCCTGCTGCAGTGTAGCTGCAGGACAGGCAGGGGAGTCCCTCTACCGTCGTCCTGCTGCAGTGTAGCTGCAGGACAGACAGAGGAGTCCCTCTACCGTCCTCCTGCTGCAGTGTAGCTGCAGGACAGGCAGGGGAGTCCCTCTACCGTCCTTCTGCTGCAGTGTAGCTGCAGGACAGACAGGGGAGGCCCTCTACCGTCCTCCTGCTGCAGTGTAGCTGCAGGAAAGACAGAGGAGTCCCTCTACCGTCCGCCTGCTGAAGCTGCAGGACAGACAGGGGAGTCCCTCTACCGTCCTCCTGCTGCAGTGTAGCTGCAGGACAGACAGAGGAGTCCCTCTACCGTCCTCCTGCTGAAGCTGCAGGACAGACATGGGAGTCCCTCTACCGTCCTCCTGCTGCAGTGTAGCTGAAGGACAGACAGAGGAGTCCCTCTACCGTCCTCCTGCTGCAGTGTAGCTGCAGGACAGACAGAGGAGTCCCTCTACCGTTCCTCCTGCTGCAGTGTAGCTGCAGGACAGACAGAGGAGTGCCTCTACCGTTCCTCCTGCTGCAGTGTAGCTGCAGGACAGACAGAGGAGTCCCTCTACCGTCCTCCTGCTGCAGTGTAGCTGCAGGACAGGCAGGGGAGTCCCTCTACCGTCCTTCTGCTGCAGTGTAGCTGCAGGACAGACAGGGGAGGCCCTCTACCGTCGTCCTGCTGTAGTGTAGCTGCAGGACAGACAGAGGAGTCCCTCTACCGTCCTCCTGCTGCAGTGTAGCTGCAGGACAGGCAGGGGAGTCCCTCTACCGTCCTTCTGCTGCAGTGTAGCTGCAGGACAGACAGGGGAGGCCCTCTACCGTCCTCCTGCTGCAGTGTAGCTGCAGGAAAGACAGAGGAGTCCCTCTACCGTCCGCCTGCTGAAGCTGCAGGACAGACAGGGGAGTCCCTCTACCGTCCTCCTGCTGCAGTGTAGCTGCAGGACAGACAGAGGAGTCCCTCTACCGTCCTCCTGCTGAAGCTGCAGGACAGACATGGGAGTCCCTCTACCGTCCTCCTGCTGCAGTGTAGCTGCAGGACAGGCAGGGGAGTCCCTCTACCGTCGTCCTGCTGCAGTGTAGCTGCAGGACAGACAGAGGAGTCCCTCTACCGTCCTCCTGCTGCAGTGTAGCTGCAGGACAGGCAGGGGTGTCCCTCTACCGTCCTTCTGCTGCAGTGTAGCTGCAGGACAGACAGGGGAGGCCCTCTACCGTCCTCCTGCTGCAGTGTAGCTGCAGGACAGACAGAGGAGTCCCTCTACCGTCCTCCTGCTGCAGTGTAGCTGCAGGACAGGCAGGGGAGTCCCTCTACCGTCGTCCTGCTGCAGTGTAGCTGCAGGAAAGACAGAGGAGTCCCTCTACCGTCCTCCTGCTGCAGTGTAGCTGCAGGACAGGCAGGGGAGTCCCTCTACCGTCCTTCTGCTGCAGTGTAGCTGCAGGACAGACAGGGGAGGCCCTCTACCGTCCTCCTGCTGCAGTGTAGCTGCAGGACAGACAGAGGAGTCCCTGTACCGTCCTCCTGCTGCAGTGTAGCTGCAGGACAGGCAGGGGAGTCCCTCTACCGTCCTCCTGCTGCAGTGTAGCTGCAGGACAGACAGAGGAGTCCCTCTACCGTCCTCCTGCTGCAGTGTAGCTGCAGGAAAGGCAGGGGAGTCCCTCTACTGTCCTTCTGCTGCAGTGTAGCTGCAGGACAGACAGGGGAGGCCCTCTACCGTCCTCCTGCTGCAGTGTAGCTGCAGGACAGACAGAGGAGTCCCTCTACCGTCCTCCTGCTGCAGTGTAGCTGCAGGACAGACAGAGGAGTCCCTCTACCGTCCTCCTACTGAAGCTGCAGGACAGGCAGAGGAGGCCCTCTACCGTCCTCCTGTTGTAGTGTAGCTGCAGGACAGACAGAGGAGTCCCTCTACCGTCCTCCTGCTGCAGTGTAGCTGCAGGACAGGCAGGGGAGTCCCTCTACCGTCGTCCTGCTGC
This sequence comes from Blennius ocellaris, assembly GCF_963422515.1. Taxonomy (NCBI): domain Eukaryota; kingdom Metazoa; phylum Chordata; class Actinopteri; order Blenniiformes; family Blenniidae; genus Blennius; species Blennius ocellaris. The sequence goes on along the minus strand of NC_137659.1, from coordinate 24,975,691 downwards.
AGTGTAGCTGCAGGACAGACAGAGGAGTCCCTCTACCGTCCTCCTGCTGCAGTGTAGCTGCAGGACAGGCAGGGGAGTCCCTCTACCGTCCTTCTGCTGCAGTGTAGCTGCAGGACAGACAGGGGAGGCCCTCTACCGTCCTCCTGCTGCAGTGTAGCTGCAGGAAAGACAGAGGAGTCCCTCTACCGTCCGCCTGCTGAAGCTGCAGGACAGACAGGGGAGTCCCTCTACCGTCCTCCTGCTGCAGTGTAGCTGCAGGACAGACAGAGGAGTCCCTCTACCGTCCTCCTGCTGAAGCTGCAGGACAGACATGGGAGTCCCTCTACCGTCCTCCTGCTGCAGTGTAGCTGAAGGACAGACAGAGGAGTCCCTCTACCGTCCTCCTGCTGCAGTGTAGCTGCAGGACAGACAGAGGAGTCCCTCTACCGTTCCTCCTGCTGCAGTGTAGCTGCAGGACAGACAGAGGAGTGCCTCTACCGTTCCTCCTGCTGCAGTGTAGCTGCAGGACAGACAGAGGAGTCCCTCTACCGTCCTCCTGCTGCAGTGTAGCTGCAGGACAGGCAGGGGAGTCCCTCTACCGTCCTTCTGCTGCAGTGTAGCTGCAGGACAGACAGGGGAGGCCCTCTACCGTCGTCCTGCTGTAGTGTAGCTGCAGGACAGACAGAGGAGTCCCTCTACCGTCCTCCTGCTGCAGTGTAGCTGCAGGACAGGCAGGGGAGTCCCTCTACCGTCCTTCTGCTGCAGTGTAGCTGCAGGACAGACAGGGGAGGCCCTCTACCGTCCTCCTGCTGCAGTGTAGCTGCAGGAAAGACAGAGGAGTCCCTCTACCGTCCGCCTGCTGAAGCTGCAGGACAGACAGGGGAGTCCCTCTACCGTCCTCCTGCTGCAGTGTAGCTGCAGGACAGACAGAGGAGTCCCTCTACCGTCCTCCTGCTGAAGCTGCAGGACAGACATGGGAGTCCCTCTACCGTCCTCCTGCTGCAGTGTAGCTGAAGGACAGACAGAGGAGTCCCTCTACCGTCCTCCTGCTGCAGTGTAGCTGCAGGACAGACAGAGGAGTCCCTCTACCGTTCCTCCTGCTGCAGTGTAGCTGCAGGACAGACAGAGGAGTGCCTCTACCGTTCCTCCTGCTGCAGTGTAGCTGCAGGACAGACAGAGGAGTCCCTCTACCGTCCTCCTGCTGCAGTGTAGCTGCAGGACAGACAGAGGAGTCCCTCTACCGTTCCTCCTGCTGAAGCTGCAGGACAGACAGAGGAGTCCCTCTCCCGTCCACCTGCTGTAGCTGCAGGACAGACAGAAGAGTCCCTCTACCATCCCCCTGCTGCAGTGTAGCTGCAGGACAGACAGAGGAGTCCCTCTACCGTCCTCCTGCTGCAGTGTAGCTGCAGGAAAGACAGAGGAGTCCCTCTACCGTCCTCCTGCTGCAGTGAAGCTGCAGGACAGACAGAGGAGTCCCTCTACCGTCCTCCTGCTGCAGTGTAGCTGCAGGACAGACAGGGGAGTCCCTCTACCGTCCTCCTGCTGCAGTGTAGCTGCAGGACAGACAGGGGAGTCCCTCTACCGTCCTCCTGCTGCAGTGTAGCTGCAGGACAGACAGGGGAGTCCCTCTACCGTCCTCCTGCTGCAGTGTCGCTGCAGGACAGATAGGGGAGTCCCTCTACCGTCCTCCTGCTGAAGCTGCAGGACAGACAGGGGAGTCCCTCTACCGTCCTCCTGCTGCAGTGTAGCTGCAGGACAGATAGGGGAGTCCCTCTACCGTCCTCCTGCTGTAGCTGCAGGACAGACAGGGGAGTCCCTCTACCGTCCTCCTGCTGCAGTGTAGCTGCAGGACAGATAGGGGAGTCCCTCTACCGTCCTCCTGCTGAAGCTGCAGGACAGACAGGGGAGTCCCTCTACCGTCCTCCTGCTGCAGTGTAGCTGCAGGAAAGACAGAGGAGTCCCTCTACCGTCCTCCTGCTGCAGTGTAGCTGCAGGACAGACAGAGGAGTCCCTCTACCGTCCTCCTGCTGTAGCTGCAGGACAGACAGGGGAGTCCCTCTACCGTCCTCCTGCTGTAGTGTAGCTGCAGGACAGACAGAGGAGTCCCTCTACCGTCCTCCTGCTGTAGTGTAGCTGCAGGACAGACAGAGGAGTCCCTCTACCGTCCTCCTGCTGCAGTGTAGCTGCAGGACAGACAGAGGGGGCCCTCTACCGTCCTCCTGCTGTAGCTGCAGGACAGACATGGGAGTCCCTCTACCGTCCTCCTGCTGCAGTGTAGCTGAAGGACAGACAGAGGAGTCCCTCTACCGTCCTCCTGCTGCAGTGTAGCTGCAGGACAGACAGAGGAGTCCCTCTACCGTTCCTCCTGCTGCAGTGTAGCTGCAGGACAGACAGAGGAGTGCCTCTACCGTTCCTCCTGCTGCAGTGTAGCTGCAGGACAGACAGAGGAGTCCCTCTACCGTTCCTCCTGCTGAAGCTGCAGGACAGACAGAGGAGTCCCTCTCCCGTCCACCTGCTGTAGCTGCAGGACAGACAGAAGAGTCCCTCTACCGTCCCCCTGCTGCAGTGTAGCTGCAGGACAGACAGAGGAGTCCCTCTACCGTCCTCCTGCTGCAGTGTAGCTGCAGGAAAGACAGGGGAGTCCCTCTACCATCCTCCTGCTGCAGTGTAGCTGCAGGACAGACAGGGGAGTCCCTCTACCGTCCTCCTGCTGCAGTGTAGCTGCAGGACAGACAGGGGAGTCCCTCTACCGTCATCCTGCTGCAGTGTAGCTGCAGGACAGACAGGGGAGTCCCTCTACCGTCCTCCTGCTGCAGTGTAGCTGCAGGACAGATAGGGGAGTCCCTCTACCGTCCTCCTGCTTAAGCTGCAGGACAGACAGGGGAGTCCCTCTACCGTCCTCCTGCTGTAGCTGCAGGACAGACAGGGGAGTCCCTCTACCGTCCTCCTGCTGCAGTGTAGCTGCAGGACAGATAGGGGAGTCCCTCTACCGTCCTCCTGCTGAAGCTGCAGGACAGACAGGGGAGTCCCTCTACCGTCCTCCTGCTGCAGTGTAGCTGCAGGAAAGACAGAGGAGTCCCTCTACCGTCCTCCTGCTGCAGTGTAGCTGCAGGACAGACAGAGGAGTCCCTCTACCGTCCTCCTGCTGTAGCTGCAGGACAGACAGGGGAGTCCCTCTACCGTCCTCCTGCTGCAGTGTAGCTGCAGGACAGACAGAGGAGTCCCTCTACCGTCCTCCTGCTGCAGTGTAGCTGCAGGACAGACAGAGGAGTCCCTCTACCGTTCCTCCTGCTGAAGCTGCAGGACAGACAGAGGAGTCCCTCTCCCGTCCACCTGCTGTAGCTGCAGGACAGACAGGGGAGTCCCTCTACCGTCCTCCTACTGAAGCTGCAGGACAGACAGAGGAGTCCCTCTACCGTCCTCCTGCTGCAGTGTAGCTGCAGGACAGACAGAGGAGTCCCTCTACCGTCCTCCTGCTGTAGCTGCAGGACAGACAGGGGAGTCCCTCTACCGTCCTCCTGCTGCAGTGTAGCTGCAGGACAGACAGAGGAGTCCCTCTACCGTCCTCCTGCTGCAGTGTAGCTGCAGGACAGGCAGAGGAGTCCCTCTACCGTCCGCCTGCTGCAGTGTAGCTGCAGGACAGACAGAGGAGTCCCTCTACCGTCCTCCTGCTGCAGTGTAGCTGCAGGACAGGCAGAGGAGTCCCTCTACCGTCCGCCTGCTGCAGTGTAGCTGCAGGACAGGCAGAGGAGTCTCTCTACCGTCCTCCTGCTGCAGTGTAGCTGCAGGACAGACAGAGGAGTCCCTCTACCGTCCGCCTGCTGAAGCTGCAGGACAGACAGAGGAGTCCCTCTACCGTCTGCCTGCTGTAGCTGCAGGACAGACAGAGGAGTCCCTCTACCGTCCTCCTGCTGCAGTGTAGCTGCAGGACAGACAGAGGAGTCCCTCTACCGTCCTCCTACTGTAGTGTAGCTGCAGGACAGACAGGGGAGTCCCTCTACCGTCCTCTTGCTGCAGTGTAGCTGCAGGACAGACAGGGGAGTCCCTCTACCGTCCTCCTGCTGAAGCTGCAGGACAGACAGAGGAGTCCCTCTACCGTCCTCCTGCTGCAGTGTAGCTGCAGGACAGACAGAGGAGTCCCTCTACCGTTCCTCCTGCTGCAGTGTAGCTGCAGGACAGACAGAGGAGTGCCTCTACCGTTCCTCCTGCTGCAGTGTAGCTGCAGGACAGACAGAGGAGTCCCTCTACCGTTCCTCCTGCTGAAGCTGCAGGACAGACAGAGGAGTCCCTCTCCCGTCCACCTGCTGTAGCTGCAGGACAGACAGAAGAGTCCCTCTACCGTCCCCCTGCTGCAGTGTAGCTGCAGGACAGACAGAGGAGTCCCTCTACCGTCCTCCTGCTGCAGTGTAGCTGCAGGAAAGACAGGGGAGTCCCTCTACCGTCCTCCTGCTGCAGTGTAGCTGCAGGACAGACAGGGGAGTCCCTCTACCGTCCTCCTGCTGCAGTGTAGCTGCAGGACAGACAGGGGAGTCCCTCTACCGTCATCCTGCTGCAGTGTAGCTGCAGGACAGACAGGGGAGTCCCTCTACCGTCCTCCTGCTGCAGTGTAGCTGCAGGACAGATAGGGGAGTCCCTCTACCGTCCTCCTGCTGAAGCTGCAGGACAGACAGGGGAGTCCCTCTACCGTCCTCCTGCTGTAGCTGCAGGACAGACAGGGGAGTCCCTCTACCGTCCTCCTGCTGCAGTGTAGCTGCAGGACAGATAGGGGAGTCCCTCTACCGTCCTCCTGCTGAAGCTGCAGGACAGACAGGGGAGTCCCTCTACCGTCCTCCTGCTGCAGTGTAGCTGCAGGAAAGACAGAGGAGTCCCTCTACCGTCCTCCTGCTGCAGTGTAGCTGCAGGACAGACAGAGGAGTCCCTCTACCGTCCTCCTGCTGTAGCTGCAGGACAGACAGGGGAGTCCCTCTACCGTCCTCCTGCTGCAGTGTAGCTGCAGGACAGACAGAGGAGTCCCTCTACCGTCCTCCTGCTGCAGTGTAGCTGCAGGACAGACAGAGGAGTCCCTCTACCGTTCCTCCTGCTGAAGCTGCAGGACAGACAGAGGAGTTCCTCTCCCGTCCACCTGCTGTAGCTGCAGGACAGACAGGGGAGTCCCTCTACCGTCCTCCTACTGAAGCTGCAGGACAGACAGAGGAGTCCCTCTACCGTCCTCCTGCTGCAGTGTAGCTGCAGGACAGACAGAGGAGTCCCTCTACCGTCCTCCTGCTGTAGCTGCAGGACAGACAGGGGAGTCCCTCTACCGTCCTCCTGCTGCAGTGTAGCTGCAGGACAGACAGAGGAGTCCCTCTACCGTCCTCCTGCTGCAGTGTAGCTGCAGGACAGGCAGAGGAGTCTCTCTACCGTCCTCCTGCTGCAGTGTAGCTGCAGGACAGACAGAGGAGTCCCTCTACCGTCCGCCTGCTGAAGCTGCAGGACAGACAGAGGAGTCCCTCTACCGTCTGCCTGCTGTAGCTGCAGGACAGACAGAGGAGTCCCTCTACCGTCCTCCTGCTGCAGTGTAGCTGCAGGACAGACAGAGGAGTCCCTCTACCGTCCTCCTACTGTAGTGTAGCTGCAGGACAGACAGGGGAGTCCCTCTACCGTCCTCTTGCTGCAGTGTAGCTGCAGGACAGACAGGGGAGTCCCTCTACCGTCCTCCTGCTGAAGCTGCAGGACAGACAGAGGAGTCCCTCTACCGTCCACCTGCTGTAGCTGCAGGACAGACAGAGGAGTCCCTCTACCATCCTCCTGCTGCAGTGTAGCTGCAGGACAGACAGAGGAGTCCCTCTACCGTCCTCCTGCTGCAGTGTAGCTGCAGGACAGACAGAGGAGTCCCTCTACCGTCCTCCTGCTGCAGTGAAGCTGCAGGACAGGCAGAGGAGTCCCTCTACCGTCCTCCTACTGTAGCTGCAAGACAGACAGAGGAGTCCTTCTACCGTCCTCTTGCTGCAGTGTAGCTGCAGGACAGACAGAGGAGTCCCTCTACCGTCCTCCTACTGTAGCTGCAGGAAAGACAGAGGAGTCCCTCTCCCCTACACCTGTTGTAGCTGCAGGACAGACAGAGTAGTCCCTCAACCGTTCACCTGCTGAAGCTGCAGGACAGACAGAGGAGTCCCTCAACTGTCCACCTGCTGTAGCTGCAGGACAGACATCAACCTGTCCTCTCCTCTATAGCTGACATCAACTTGTCCTCTCCTCTATAGGTGAAATCAACCTGTCCTCTCCTCTATAGCTGACATCAACCTGTCCTCTCCTCTATAGCTGACATCAACCTGTCCTCTCCTCTATAGCTGACATCAACCTGTCCTCTCCTCTATAGCTGACATCAACCTGTCCTCTCCTCTATAGGTGACATCAACTTGCCCTCTCCTCTATAGCTGACATCAACATGTCCTCTCCTCTATAGCTGACATC
>NC_137659.1:24966156-24969059 GCF_963422515.1 Blennius ocellaris | reverse complement strand
CTCCCCTCCTGTTCTCTCCTCTCCCCTCATCCCCTCCTCTCCTCTCCTCTCCCCTCCTCTCCCCTCCTCTCCTCTCCCTTCCTCTCCCCTCCTCTCCCCTCCTCTCCCCTCCTTTCCCCTCCTCTCCTCTCCTCTCCTCTCCCCTCCTTTCCCCTCCTCTCCCCTCCTCTCCCCTCCTCTCATCTCCTCTCCTCTCCTCTCCCCTCCTTTACCCTCCTCTCCTCGCCCCTCCTCTCCCCTCCTCTCCTCTCCTCTCCCCTCCTCTCCACTCCCCTCCCTCCTCTCCTCTCCTCTCATCTCCTCTCCTCTCCTCTCCCCTCCTGTTCTCTCCTCTCCTCTCCTCTCCTCTCCTCTCCTCTCCCCTCCTGTTCTCTCCTCTCCCCTCATCCCCTCCTCTCCTCTCCTCTCCCCTCCTCTCCCCTCCTCTCCTCTCCCTTCCTCTCCCCTCCTCTCCTCTCCTCTCCCCTCCTCTCCCCTCCTCTCCTCTCCTCTCCTCTCCCCTCCTCTCCCCTCCTCTCCCCTCCTCTCCCCTCCTCTCCTTTCCTCTCCCCTCCTTTTCCTCCTCTCCCCTCCTCTCCCTCCTTCCCCTCCTCTCCCCTCTCCTCTCCTTTCCTCTCCTCTCCCCTCCTGTCCTCCTCCTCTCCCTTCCTCTCCCCTCCTCTCCTCTCCCCTCCTTTCCCCTCCTCTCCCCTCCTCTCCTCTCCTCTCCTCTCCTCTCCCCTCCTTTACCCTCCTCTCCTCTCCTCGCCCCTCCTCTCCCTCCTCTCCTCTCCCCTCCTCTCCCCTCCTCGCCCCTCCTCTCCTCTCCTCTCCCCTCCTTTCCCCTCCTCTCCTCTCCTCTCCCCTCCTCCTCTCCTCTCCTCTCCCCTCCTCTCCTCTCCTCTCCTCTCATCTCCTCTCCCTCTCTCCCCTCCTCTCCCCTCCTTTCCCCTCCTCTCCCCTCCTTTCCCTCCTCTCCTCTCCTCTCCTCTCCCCTCCTTTCCCCTCCTCTCCCCTCCTCTCCCCTCCTCTCATCTCCTTCCTCTCCTCTCCCCTCCTTTACCCTCCTCTCCTCGCCCCTCCTCTCCTGTTCTCTCCTCTCCTCTCCTCTCCTCTCCTCTCCCCTCCTTTCCCTCCTCTCCCCTCCTCTCCCCTCCTCTCATCTCCTCTCCTCTCCTCTCCCCTCCTTTACCCTCCTCTCCTCACCTCTCCCCTCCTGTACTCTCCTCTCCTCTCCTCTCCTCTCCTCTCCCTCCTGTTCTCTCCTCACCCCTCATCCCCTCCTCTCCTCTCCTCTCCCCTCCTCTCCCCTCCTCGCCCCTCCTCTCCTCTCCACTCCCCTCCTTTCCCCACCTCTCCTCTCCTCTCCCCTCCTCTCCTCTCCTCTCCTCTCCCCTCCTCTCCCCTCCTCTCCCCTCATATCCTCTTCTCTCCTCTCCTCTCCCTCCTCTCCCCTCCTCTCCTCTCCTCTCCTCTCCCCTCCTCTCCCCTCCTCCCCCTCCTCTCCCCTCCTCTCCTTTCCTCTCCCCTCCTTTTCCCTCCTCTCCCCTCCTCTCCCCTCCTTTCCCCTCCTCTCCTCTCCTCTCCTTCCCTCTCCTCTCCCCTCCTGTCCTCTCCTCTCCCTTCCTCTCCCCCTCCTCTCCTCTCCCCTCCTTTCCCCTCCTCTCCCCTCCTCTCCCCTCCTCTCCTCTCCTCTCCTCTCCTCTCCCCTCCTTTACCCTCCTCTCCTCTCCTCGCCCCTCCTCTCCCTCCTCTCCTCTCCCCCTCCTCTCCCTCCTCGCCCCTCCTCTCCTCTCCTCTCCCCTCCTTTCCCCTCCTCTCCTCTCCTCCCCCTCCTCTCCTCTCCTCTCCTCTCCCCTCCTCTCCTCTCCTCTCCTCTCATCTCCTCTCCCCTCCTCTCCCCTCCTCTCCCCTCCTTTCCCCTCCTCTCCCCTCCTTTCCCCTCCTCTCCTCTCCTCTCCTCTCCTATCCTCTCCCCTCCTGTCCTCTCCTCTCCCCTCCTCTCCTCTCCTCTCCTCTCCTCTCCCTCCCCTCCTCTCCCCTCCTTTCCCCTCCTCTCCTCTCCTCTCCTCTCCCCCTCCTGTCCTCTCCCCTCCTCTCCTCTCCTCTCCCCTCTGTTCTCTCCTCTCCCCTCCTTTCCCCTCCTCTCCTCTCCTCTCCTCGCCCCCTCCTCTCCTCTCCTCTCCTCTCCCCTCCTGTTCTCTCCTCTCCCCTCCTCTCCCCTCCTCTCCTCTCCCCTCCTCTCCTCTCCTCTCCTCTCCCCTCCTCTCCTCTCCCCTCATCTCCTCTCCTCTCCTCTCCTCTCCCCTCCTGTTCTCTCCTCTCCCCTCCTCTCCCCTCCTCTCCCCTCCTCTCCCCTCCTCTCCTCTCCTCTCCCCTCCTCTCCTCTCCTCTCCTCTCATCTCCTCTCCTCTCCTCTCCTCTCCCCTCCTGTTCTCTCCTCTCCTCTCCTCTCCTCTCCCCTCCTGTTCTCTCCTCTCCCCTCATCCCCTCCTCTCCTCTCCTCTCCCTCCTCTCCCCTCCTCTCCTCTCCCTTCCTCTCCCCTCCTCTCCCCTCCTCTCCCCTCCTTTCCCCTCCTCTCCTCTCCTCTCCCTCCTTTCCCTCCTCTCCTCTCCTTTCCCCTCCTCTCCTCGCCTCTCCTCACCCCTCCTCTCCTCTCCTCTCCTCTCCTCTCCTCTCCCCTCCTTTCCTCTCCTCTCCCCTCCTCTCCCCTCATATCCTCTTCTCTCCTCTCCTCTCCCCTCCTCTCCCCTCCTCTCCTCTCCCCTCCTCTCCCCTCCTCTCCCCTCCTCTCCCCTCCTCTCCCCCTCCTCTCCTTTCCTCTCCCCTCCTTTTCCCTCCTCTCCCCTCCTTTCCCCTCCTCTCCTCTCCTCTCCTTTCCTCTCCTGTCCTCTCCTCTCCCTTCCTCTCCCCTCCTCTCCTC